>NC_041401.2:118567721-118890221 GCF_900747795.2 Erpetoichthys calabaricus
GCAACAGGACAATGCTCAAAGGGAAGTGTCATCTGATAACGAGGAGCAACAATCAAACAATCAACCAATCCCAACTGCTGACATCAAGAACATCCTGGTCAAATGGAAAGCAGTTCAGGAGTTTACAAATGCCCACTATCCGGATTCAGCTGAAGCAAACAGGATCAACGATCTTTACTCCGATACTCTTGTCCGTTATTTCCGGCAGATGTTGAAGAAAAGAGAAAAACAAACGACTTTGGACAGGTTTTTCATGAAACCATCGGCCAAAAAGCAGAAAATGGATGAAGATGTGCAAGATTCGGTAGACTCTACTTAGTCTGTCTTAAAATTTAAAAAATGTGTGTTTTTTTAAAAAAAAATTATGTTTTTAGATGTATCTAAATAAAAATAATAACAAAAAATTTATCTTTTTTTATGTCATCTTAGCATATTTTATGCTACAGAACGAATTATTTTTTTTAACATGTATTGTTATGGGAAAACGCGTTTCACATAACGAACTTTTCGCATAACAAACTTGCTCCTGGAACGAATTAAGTTCGTTGTGTGAGGCACCACTGTATTATATATATATATGTGTATGTGTGTGTATATATATATATATATAATATATGTGTATATATATTATATATATATATAAATATATATATATGTGTGTGTAAATATATATATATATATATATATATATATATATATATATACACACACACATATATATATATATATGTGTGTATGTATATATATATATATATAATATGTGTATATATATATATAATATATGTGTATATATATATATATCTATATAATATATATATATATATAATATATGTGTATATGTATGTATATATATATATATATGACAGCAACACTCATAACAATGACAACACAATTACATTGACAATCATGTTATGTTATTTTTAAAATGTTTACTTTTTCATCACCTCTTTAACACACTACTTCTCCGCTGCGAAGCGCGGGTATTTTGCTAGTATATATATAATATACACACACACACATAAACATATATATACATATATGTACATATACACATATATACATATATATATATATATATATATATACATATACACATCTACATATATATACAAATATATATATATATACACACATATCACACATATATATACACATACATATACACATATACATATATACATATACATACATACACATACATATATATATATATATACATATATATTTACATATCTACATATATATATACATATCTACATATATATTCATACATACATTGACATATATATGTATATATGTATATATATATATATATATATATTATATATATATATATATATATATATATATATACACTGTATATCAAATGAATGTCAACCTTTTGTAGGTTCTGTCCCTGAGACTTATTAATTGTCATTGCAAAGCAGAGCCTTAGTGGAAATTGGAGGCGTTTGAATTGAAATGGGAGATCAGAGGGTATAACGGGGATGCGAGGAATAAAAACTCTCTCCCCTGAGCCACCGCCAGTAAAAATAGTTACCTGAATGAGGTTCTTTTGCAGACACGTGACCTGACGTCTCGTGCCGTCACAAAGTTTCAGTGGCTGTACGCAAATCCACAATCGGTTTCATATTGTTTTCGCACGTTAGCAATTTGGTAATGTGTTTTTTGAACAGGTTTGATTCATCGAAGAGATCACTCCTGCTGCGTTCGGTCACTTCACGTGAGCCGCTCTCTTGTGTGATGTTGCAATGTCCACGGGTTTATTTAATGTTAGCTAAGACCCGGCAGTTAAAAGTTTCTCGCTACAGCAATTTTAACTCAGTCACAAAGTGATCCAAACTGTCGTTTAAACCTCGTGTCTTCTCATTAAACTTGTATCTCGCGAATATGGCATTGCAAACGGCAGCGGGTCAGTTCACGTGCTTACATGGGAGGCATGATGACGCGATATATTTTGATATATATCAAAATACCCACGCTTCGCAGTGGCGAAGTACCGCTTTAAAATTTTTATTAAGAAGAAAAGTAAACCTTTTTAAACTGAGGGAAAATGAATTAATAATTATTTGTTATGGATCTATTTGTATAGTACGTTGTCAGTTCTCCCCTCTGGTTGTAATATGACCAAGCTGTGTGCTGAGCTTACTCTTGAGCATGAAATCTAACGTGGTTTGTGCCCTTCAGAATGAAAACAGCATTTACCTTTTTAATAAAAGGCGAGCTTTTAAGCCTGAGAAATCACCCTGTAAATGCACACGTTTAATTGCACATGTGTTAATATGTATGCTTACACAGTATTAAAAGACACTCAACAACGTCATTTACCTTTGTTCCCGCGTTTGATAAAAGGCGAGCTTTTAAGCCGGAGAAATCACCCCGTAAATGCACACGTTTAATTGCACATCTGTTAATATGTATGCTTATACAGTATTAAAAGACACTCAACAATTAACGTCATTTACCTTCGTTCCTGCGTTTGACTTGTGCTGTAAATCTCTTCCTTGTTTTCACTTCACGTGATTACGTAGGAGGCGTAATACGTGATGACGTGATACGTGACTCCGCCTCCTCCATTAGAGTATATGGACAAAAAACAAGTTCCAGTTATGACCATTACGCGTAGAATTTCGAAATGAAACCTGCCTAACTTTTGTAAGTAAGCTGTAAGGAATGAGCCTGCCAAATTTCAGCCTTCTACCTACATGGGAAGTTGGAGAATTAGTGATGAGTGAATCAGTCAGTCAGTCAGTCAGTCAGTGAGGACTTTGCCTTTTATTAGTATAGATTATTCACCTTATACAACTCCAGGCACTTCACACCCAGATAAACAGTTTTGAGCTGGGAGACGTTTTTGCCCAAGTTGAGCTGCGGTGGTGGGGGGATGGGATAGCAGGCTGCTTGCTGTTTGTGCTGATCAACACATTTGCAAAAAAAAAAGACACATATGGAGAGGTGTGAAGGAATTTAAGGTGGTCCAGAATTACAAGTTTTTTCGTAGGCTTCAGGGATTGTAGTGTTAATGCTATTTTTGATCATATATAACAGGAAGAAAATTATTTTGGTGAGTTCGGTAAGTTTAGGTTACTAGTCAGAAATACATGATATTATGCATGGTGAGCATCAGTTACCAATTCTAGGCCATTTATGATTTTCACTTTACTTATTCCTGTTATGCCTAATCATTTATAGAGGTTGGGAGTATGCGCTGATAGCACATTGCCCCAACAACCACATAAAGAACCACCTGGATTAATTTATAAGCCTTAGTTAATTTACAATAGCTGTGCAGAAAACCCAAAGTTATCCATGTCTATAATGCTAGATGACCTTAGAGGCTCACAATCCCCTGATTAATTGTGTCACAAGCATTACAGCATGGATAAGCAGTACTTTTTTTAAAGGAATATTCCATCCAATGTTTTTTCTTTTTATTAATGTTTTAGATACTGTTTACTGATGTTGAGTTACACATTGATGCCTATTGTAACATTAAACTTTTGTTCTCCGACAAACATTAAATTACAAATTTTTCTCTGCCAAAACTACAAACAACACAGTGTAACTGTTGTGACTGAGCATCCCAAAGCACATAATTCCCAAAAGCACTTCCAAAGATGTGGAATATACTTCCAAATCCCATCAAAACCCCGGCTAGAAACAAAAAAGGACCTTGTGGAATCTTCTTTTTTATTAAGTTTAATTTCACTGAAGTGCATTTCAATAACAAAGATGGTCTGTGGAGCACAAAGACAGAATGGTTTGCTTTAAACAATAAGGAAATTCAATGCAACCAGAGTCCCAATACAGACAGACAAAAACAAAGTCAAAGACAGAGCATATAATCAAAAACAAATCATTGAACCAAAAAACTACAGTAGAAACACAAAGCACGAGAACTGACCACTCCCTAGTACATTCAAAATGAACCACCAGAAACTGTGGAATTCCCTCTTTACGGTGAAGTATAGTTCCTGGCAGTGATTAGCAGAGGTGGCCCAACCTCTTGGGGGGGATCACTCACAAAACACATGGAACAAAATAAAGGCAGCTTATGAACAAAGACAAAATTAATTATAAAGAATGATACATATCATCAGCAAAAATAAAAAGAATTAAGAATGAACAAAAGAGACATAAATCATGGATAAGAAGAACAGCCAGGGTAGGAACACTGGCTGAGATATAAGAGTAACTAACAAAAATAAAAATACAATTTTTTATGTTTAGGAAAAAAATAGAAACTCTAATTATTGGTTAGATTTCTGTTTGTAAATTAATGTAAATTACGACAGAAGCATAGAAACTATGAGTTGATAAACATTAGAGCTACTTGTTTAATTACATATTAAGCATATTACCAAAACACTTTATTAAATTTAAGAAACACAGTATGAGTTCAGTCTTTTATAAGATACTGAAAAATTAACTAATGTTGTTTTTTTGCCTGCTACAATATTATATTTTAACAGAATTGCCAAAGAAGTAAATAAATTGTCTGCAGTGTCTTCAAAAAGAAGTAAAAATATTAACCAACAGAGAAAATCTGAGCACAATTCATAGGCTTTAAGATCATTGGCTGCCTGTGTCTTTGAAGACTTACTTTAAGATACACTTAATAATATATGTCTTTGAAGAGTCTTGCATATTCATAGATTTTAGACCACTTCATTGTAATCTCAGATTATTAAAATTTGCTTACTCAGAGTTCTGATAATAAAGGTTAAACGAATGAGTGTAATAATCTTTTGCTTTTAGCCCATGGAAATCGGCAATATTTTAACCAACACAGATATCACACAAGTACAATTGAACATTTGAAAACACAACTATAAACTAACGCTGACAGAAGAAACACACAGTCCACAAAGTGAAATATTGGGGCCCCAACAAGGTCACCCCTTTTAATATTTTAAATATCCCCAAAATTACCAGGTGTTCAATGGCACATAAAGGTGCAACAAAATAAAAAGCAACAGAGCAGAATCAAACTTAGGGCGGTTTAATGCTCTTTCAAGCAGTCAATATTTGGCTCTCCAGAATAAGACACACCATACCAGGAGCATTTTGATTAAATAACAAAGGTACCGGAAGGAGTGGAGTCAATTCCTCTCTGTGGGCAGTTTCTCCGCTAAGGCAGAAAAATAAGATGATATTGTCATAGCGCCTGTTTGTGGGGGTTTAGGGGGTGGTGGTGCTTACCTTGGATTACACGGTATAGCCCATATTTTATGTTTTGCATTTGTTTAATGCATCTGGTTTCACAGAATACAGCTACTAGACAGTCTTAATTATACATAATTAATATTTACAGTTACTGCCATCACTACTTTTGGGTTTGTTTTCTCAGTTTTGTATACTGTGGCAACGCACTACACCACTTCCCCTGGCGAAAGTACTCTACAGCCATCTTTGATTCTAGATAGAATGAATTATGGAGAGAATGAAGTAAACTACCGCTGTGATGGTTCTCACAAAATTGATTATTATACAACTATTTATGAAATGTGGATATTAATGAACAACTTTATCACCATGATATGCTGCAGAATGCTCAAGTTGAGACTTTTTGACTTTGAAACCCCTGAGCTTTATTTTCTCCAGCATTCAGGAAATAATAAGCTTTAAAGCATACAGTAAGTTATCACGATGGACATTGATTTTTTCCATTAAAATTATTAAAGACTACAAACTGCCTGAATTCACTTGTAATTTTTGTTTACCTCAATTGAATCTTTGCTAAATTAAAAATAAAATCTACAAAACCATTGCTCACAAAGAAATTTTAATTTTTTTTACATTTTAAGATAGTGTAAGACACTACCTTTCCGCTGAGTTACAGAAGGTGGATGAGGTTTCTTTAAGATAAGTAAAATGAAGCAAGCAACATAGTGTTGAATATCACAATACATGTGTCATTGCATAATGTAATTCCATCTTCTGTTGCACTTAATATTTCTCTTAGATGACTGAGAGTAACGTTTAATTCAAGCCTGTCTGAAAGATGTGTAATTATCTTAAACCAAAATTCTCTGAGTATAGAGCAATCAAAAACATGTGAAGTAGGTGGGCACTTAATGACAGTTTGGATTTTGTTACGGATACTTTACTGAGTTTTAAACAAGATATATGAGAGCAATGTACGGCCATGTAATTTAATAATCCACTTAATCCAGACAAGGGTCACTGGGGTTGGTAGGAGATCTGGAATCTATCACATCTAGCATAGGGTGCAAAGCAGGAACAAGCCCAGGACTGAAACCAGATATTGACCAATGCATAATTTTTAACTGTGTTTGTGACACTCCATATAGTGGGAAAAATGACACTACACTACATACGGGGCATCTTGTAGTTCAGGATCAATCAGGGTCAGAAATGAGATATGTGACAGGGAGGCACAGACACAAAACGTTTGTTTCAGCTGCACGTCAAATAGTGTCAGGTAGGCTTTTTTACACAGTCCCCACTGCAACTGACACACAAAACACAGAAAGCAATGTCCCAAAAAGAAGTGAAATTGTACAATATTTACAGTGAGTATGGCAAATTTCCAAATGAAAGAAACAATAATATATACATAAAGTTTATGGCAGTCTTCCAAAATAAAAATGCAGACAGGAAGATTCTAAATAAAAATAAAGTCCTTCCAATAATACATTTTTACAAAAAGAAAAATCAGGATGTATACAAAAAGACAACAAGTGTACTACAAACCCAATTCATATAAATACCTTCACCAAAACTATACTATTAGTAGGAGATATTTATATTTATACAAAAACAAAAATATACAAAAAATAAGGCCACTATACTTCATGTTTTTTTTAGATTGAATTACACCAAACACCCACCGTGATTTGGTCAAAAGACGATCCCTGCAGTCAGAAAGTGCCTTTCATACGCTGTGCCATTTTGGCAACCAATCATAGAGTACTGGGTCACAATCTAACCAATTGCAGATGATGCAGACATGTTCCTACCTGACATTGCTTCCGCCTCTGCAAGGCCTCTGTTAAAATATAGGCAGCCTTGTGTGCACTCAAGTACACACACACACACACACACACATGGGAATGAAGCTCAAGCACTTTCAATCCATATCTAAGGTAAATCAATACCTCTCCTTCTAATCCTACAATTAGATTAACTTCCGGGATCCCTTTTACTTTCCGAGGTAAACTAAACTCTTTGCAACTGTTTTCTTTTATAATTCAGCCGTGGGTGGCGACGAGCCACTGCCAAGGAACAGGGCTGTGTATGAAGACACGCAGACATCTGTGGCAACATGCACTCGGGACTGCCAGCACTCTGCCACTTTGCACCACAGAAGAACTGCTGAAAAATTAGCAAAAGCATTGTCTTGCCTTCCCTTCTTCTTTTTTTTTTTTTTTTTATTTTTATTTTATTAATTTTCATTGTAATCATTCCATACAAACAGATCCATTTATAACCCAACAAATTTGAAAACAAATCAAACCCCATCCCTGAGAAGGAGAGCTTAGCTAAAGGAAAATTTCTTTAAGCTTTTTAATAAGGCAACATTAGACAAAAGAAGGGGAGAAGTAAATATCTATATAAATAAGAGATGGAGAAGGGAGTTAAATACAATAATAGTTAATTCTCTTATTCTAAAATAATATTGATTAAATCCTGCCAAGTTTTGAAAAAATTTTGTACAGATCCTCTAACTGAAAATTTGATTTTTTCCAATTTCAAATAATATAAAACATCAGTTTCCCACTGACTTATAAGAGGAGAATTAGGATTCTTCCAATTTAACAAAATAAGTCTGCGTGCCAAGAGTGTAGTGAATGCAATCACCGTTTGTTTGTCCTTCTCCAATTCAAGTCCATCTGGAAGGACACCAAACACAGCTGTTAGTGGGTTAGGAGGGATTGTGATACTAAGGCTGTCTGAGAGGCACTTAAAAATTTTTGTCCAAAATGATGTTAGTTTGGTGCAGGCCCAGAACATGTGACCCAGTGAGGCAGGAGCTTGGTTGCAGCGCTCGCAGGTTGGATCCTGGCCTGGAAACATTTTGGACAGTTTTAAGCGAGACAGATGAGCTCGATATATAATTTTTAGTTGAATAATTCTATGCTTTGCGCATATAGAACTCGAGTGAATTCTCTGCTTTGCTACCTTCCACTCCTTTTCTGATATATTGATTAAGAGATCTTCTTCCCAATGTCCTCTTGGATCTTTGAAAGGTAGGGACTCTAATAAGATTTTATATATTGCGGAAATAGTGTTTGTTTCCTCGGAATTGAGCAGTATTTTTTCCAGCATTGTGGAGGGTGCAAGGTGGGGGAAATCGGGCAATTTCTGTTTAACAAAATTTCTAATTTGAAGATAGTAAAAGAAATGTGTAGCTGGGAGGTTAAATTTTGAACGTAATTGTTCAAAAGATGTAAATATGTTGTCTATATAAAGATCTCTGAGCATTTTAATCCCAAAACTTTTCCAGGTATTAAAAACTGGATATACTTGCGAAGGTTGAAAGAGGTGGTTCCCTTGCAAAGGTGCCACTGATAAAAGATTTTCCATCTTAAAATGCTTCCTAATTTGGTTCCATATTCTGAGTGAGTAAAGCACAATTGGGTTATTAGTATATTTGCGATAACTTTCATTTATTGGAGAGCAAAGCAGGGAATATAAAGAAGTACTACAGGATTTTACTTCTATTGCAGACCAAGCCTGTGTATGTGCATTTATTTGTGTCCAGGTTTTTATGGCTTGTATGTTTGCTGCCCAGTAATAAAACTGAAAATTAGGTAAAGCCATGCCACCTTCTGCCTGAGGTCTTTGTAGGGTCGCTCTTCGGATACGTGGGTGTTTTGAGTTCCAAATGAATGAGGTTATTATTGAATCTAACTGTTTAAAAAACGATTTATTGATATATATTGAAATGTTTTGAAATAAAAAGAGAAGTTTAGGAAGGATATTCATCTTAACAATGTTAATTCTTCCGGCTAGAGTGAGATGAAGGGTTGACCATCTATGCAAGTCTTGCTTAATTTTTTCCATACAGACGCCAAAATTTTGTTGATAAAGAGCTTTATGTTTACTTGTGATATTTACCCCTAGGTATTTAAACTGATCTGCTATGGTAAAAGGTAGGGTGTCTAATTTAATATTATATGCTTGTGAGTTCACTGGAAAGAGTATACTTTTATTCAGATTAATTCTAAGACCAGATATCTTTTGAAATTCTGTTAGTGCTGTTAAAACAGCAGGGACAGTGTTTTCTGGGTCCGATATATATAAGACCATATCATCTGCATATAGAGAAATTTTCTGTTCCAGTCCTTCTCTGACAATCCCCTTTATCTGATGAGAATTTCGGCAGTGAACCGCCAGTGGTTCAATAGCGATTGCAAACAACAGTGGCGACAAGGGACATCCTTGTCTGGTACCACGTTCTAGTTTAAAGTAGTCTGAGCAAATTTTATTAATACAAACTGAAGCTTCTGGACTGGTATACAGTAGTTTAATCCAAGCACAAATATTCGGGCCAAACCCAAATTTCTCCGATGCAGTGAAAAGGTAATTCCATTCGATCATGTCAAATGCCTTTTCTGCGTCTAATGATAGTAATATCTCTGGGGTGTTTGATTTTGCTGGTGAATATATAACATTAAACAAGCGTCGGAGATTTGAAGATAGATGTCGGCCTTTAATAAATCCAGTTTGATCTTGTGATATTACCGAGGGCAGCACTTTCTCCATCCTTCTAGCTAGGATTTTTGAGAGTATCTTAACATCATTATTCAGGAGTGAAATTGGTCTATATGATGCACATTGTAACAAGTCCTTATTTTGTTTAGGAAAGACGGTGATTAATGCTTGTCGAAATGTTTGAGGTAGTATTTGGTTCTTCTAAACAAGAAAGGTAAATGCCATTCTCTCTTTTCTGTTCTCCTTCCCTTGAAAAGCATATACTTAAAAAGTTTTTTTTCTTTGGTAATGCCTGGATAGGCACATTACCACAGAGTTATGGCATGCATTGCACAGTTAGATAGAAACATATTTTATGTATGGTAGAATGCTAATTCATATATGTTAATTTAATTGGAAGATCACTTTCAAATCATTTCCCAAGATTATCCTGAAATTTCTTGGTAGAATCCAGAAATACTACTTGTATGATAGTCTAATCCAGCTGCAACAGCTTCAGGTAGAGATATTAATGAAAGATGGGAAAAATTTGGTAACATACTTCTTAAAAAACTTCTAGCTTGTATATGGAAAAAAATATTCTGTCAGTAGAAGCTTATCCTTAAGATGTGTCACACACGCATGCTTAGGGGGCATCCAAAGGGTCCAATACAAGAGATGAAAGGTTGGAGATAAGTAATAATGCCTTTTTCCCTCTTTCTACAAATCTGCAGAATAACTGTTTATTTCCCACTTCCATCCATTCCCCTACGACCTCACTTCCATCACCCCTCTAGATGACTTCACTTTCCCGATGACCTCACTTCTGGCCCTACCAAATGACATCACTTCCGACACTTCCCGGTGACCACATTTCCATTTCCGTTCATCTATCTCATCTTTCTTCCTGCTCCCTCAAATACAAAAGTTCATCTTTGTGAGATTCATTTGTCTTTTGTTATTCCAGAGAAAAAGACAGGTATCAGTCATAATTGATTACTGTACATCCATATATTATATGGAGTGGTATCTCCAAAACTTTATTTTTGTCTGTCGAATATTTTTCATTGACAGATGCATATATGTTATCAATACAGATATTTCTAAAGGTGAGGATACCTAGGCATTTCCATAGACTGAATATTATATTAGTGAAATAAGGATGGAGTATATACTTTTCATGAACAGTAGCTGCTGATTATTAATGGACCATGGGTCAGCTGGTAAATTAAAGGTAATTAGTCCTGACTGGAGGAAAAAGCAAGCATAGCATACAGAAATGATCTTGAATAAGATTTCTTTTCTATTGATAACGATGTAGGTATGGTTACATTGGCTTCTGTAACCTTACAAAATCTTAGCATATGTATATTTATAACACAGTAATAGAAATGATTCGGTAGTACGTGCCACATTCTGCTTAATACCTCTGTATAGTCAGCTTTTTAAATATATGACCACTATTAATTCCAGATAAATTAAGTTACAATTGAGTCCAACTTTTTAAAAACGGTTATCTTAATACACTGCCTGGCCAAAAAAAAAGTCGCCACCTGGATTTAACTAAGCAAATAGGTACGAGCCTCCTATTGGATAATTACTGCATGGGTGATTATCTTTCAGCTGGCAACAAGTTATTTAACCCCAACTGGTGCAATGAGTTGCTTCTCATTTCTTAAACAACCATGTCGAAAGACACATCTTGTGGTCGTGGAAAAGATGTTAGTCTGTTTGAGAAGGGTCAAATCATTGGCATGCATCAAGCACAGAAAACATCTAAGGGGATTGCAGAAACTACTAAAATTGGGTAAAGAACTGTACAACGCATTATTAAAAACTGGAAGGATAGTGGGGACCCATCGTCTTCGAGGAAGAAATGTGGCCGGAAAAAAATCCTGAATGATCGTGATCAGCGATCACTTAAACATTTGGTGAAATCAAATTGAAGAAAAACAACAGTAGAACTCAGGTCTATGTTTAATAGTGAAAGTAAGCATTTGCACATGCACAATGCGAAGGGAACTCAAGGGATTGGGACTGAACAGCTGTGTAGCCGTAAGAAAACCACTAATCAGTGAGGCAAACCAGAAAAAAAGGCTTCAATTTGCTAGGGAGCATAAAGATTGGACTCTGGAGCAATGGAAGAAGGTCCTGTGGTCTGATGAGTCCAGATTTACCCTGTTCCAGAGTGATGGGCGCATCAGGGTAAGAAGAGAGGCAGATGAAGTGATGCACCCATCATGTAAGATCTTGGTGAAAAATTAATGCAACACTGGATGGAACTAAATCTTGTGACATTGCAGAAGCTTATCGAAACAATGCCACAGCGAATGCGTGCCGTAACAAAAGCTAAAGGCAGTCCAACGAAATATTAGAGTGTGTGACCTTTTTTTTTTGGTGGCAACTTTTTTTTTGGCCAGGCAGTGTATATACAGCAATGTTATGAAAAAGATATAGGAAACTTTGGAGTATATTTTAACAATATCAATTCTTGTAATACTTTTGTCATTTGAGTTGATAAAGACCCTTGCGGTCATTGGAGTCTCCCCTGTATATGCACTGCTTTATGGGTACACATTAATCCTGTCTAAAGGACACTCTTGTAGATGCAGACCTCATAGAAACAGTGTTCCAAGAAACAGATAAGGTATGTAGTGTATTGGCCTTATTTCTGAACCTCTTTGGATCTACTATTCCAGTATTTTTTTTTTTTTTTGCTGCTTATCCTGTCACAGTGCCTATGTCTTTGTGTTACTGTTACTGTATCTAGTTTCATTCTTGCTATGTGAGTGTGTGTGCAGTGAAGTAACTTAGAAATACATCTAGGTATTCACCTGATTTTGTACGTTTCTTTTCTTCGCCAATTTGCCTTTTTACATGACTGTCTTTTTCAATGCCAATATACCACTTTGCTATCTTTTCTTTAGCATAAATGCTGCTACTTACACCATACTGGATTAAATATTCCTCCTTTTTGATTGTACACTTTCACCTCATTCCTTTCCTAGCATAAATTTTCACCAGCCTGACTACAGCATAACCAATTTATATCCATTTTTAGATGCATTCACATATAATGCATGACACACCTAATGTGAAAGATCATTATCTATCTCTCCGCATGAAACAACTTGTCTCCCCTTGGATCATTATTGATGAAATGTGGTACACTTATTCTTCAAAGAGATTTATTGAGACAATACAGTTTTCATTCAGATATCACAAACAGATTGCACTGTGCAAAGTTTTAAATTTTTCATAATTTCCCATAAAGATAATAATAATAACAACAATAATAATAATCATAATAATAATAAGACCTCCTTAATTTTCTTATGTCCATTTTTGACTACAATTCACAAATTACACCATAACAAATTGAGTAATAAAAATCACAGAGTGAACTCTGTCTTACAATTGGTGTATACTTTAAAGCATGCAACCTTCAGGTAGGCAATTGATCTATGTAATATGTTAAAATCAGGTTTTCTAAATAAGAAACCTAAACATAAGAACTGTTTTTATTTTTTAAAAAAGAAAAAAGTTTACATTTTTTAATTAGTAATATGAATTATTAATAAGATGACCCAGTTTTAGCTTTGAATCCTGCCCAGTCTGCATTAAACACAAGCAATTCTGTGTGGCCAGTGGTTCTTTTCACAAGTACAACAAACAACTCTGGCCAGAAAGCTTTCTGCACTATTCATTACATAAGATGCTCTGCATGTATGCAGTCTAAAAGACTATTTTAGTATCTGCATCCATTATTCAGGAGCCAAGTGATTTTGTAGAGTGAAACAAGTCTTCTGAAATGCCTAGCTTAAATTCTGCTGGAACATGTCCAAGTTGTGGACCGAGAGGGCTTTGTGCACCGTTCAATGGGAGTAAATTGCATTACTTCTGCATCACTATAAATGCAGAAGACAGTGATTGAGTAAGTAATCCATTAATTAGTTCTGGACAAGGACGTTCCACTTCAATCTAAATTTAGGCATAGATATACAATATCATCAATCAGAGGAGACAGAACCTGATAAAAAGGCAAGGTAAAAATAGTGCTCATGCTTTGAATTGACAGAAGCTTCACTATTAACTTCTTTTTTTTTGTTTGTGTGACAATTTCCATTACCAAATAATGATATTTGTTTATCTTTTGTTTTTTGATTTTTGGAGACTCTGGGCTGTACAAGTAGTTCTGGAGAATCTCTGAAGTTGTCTCTCTTTCTTTTTAACATAGCAAATTACATGACGTTGCTAGTTTGTATGCCAACTATGTTAAATATTTTATAGTGCTGAAAATATTTTTGAAGCCCTTTATTGCTTTTGAGGATTCTGTTGATACTAGGTATATGTTTTGTGTGCTAAGGAATAAAATGTAAATGCTACTCTAAGGTGTCACAGGCCATTCTGCAGTTTAAGTCTTTTTTATAATTGAAATATTCATGTGTAAAAATCAGGCCAGTGTCAGAGTGACATATTGCATCGATTTTTTTCTCCAAGAATCCAAGAATAAAACTGAATTAAAAAATCGTTCAAATGAAATGTTGATGTGAATGTCTGTGTGAGGAAAAGTAACATCTTTTACAAGTACCATAATTTTACACAGGATGTTACAGACTCATATCAAATGTATGTTTTTGTTATATGGTAATAATAATAATAGCAGCTTACTACTCAAAGTGCTAAATACAGAGAAGACATGGAATTTGAACCTATTACCTCGCCATTGCTAAATGGTAGCTATCCACTGCACCATAGCAGCATAATTACTGTGGCAACTGGTTGAAAATGAAATGTTTAAACACATATATGCAAATGTCTTTTACTTTATATCAACTGATAGTTGGCCTTCAGCAACATGTCAGTTGAGCAATTTCTTTTTCTTCAGTTTTATTCTTGAATAAAAGCATACTTATTTTGTTACACCTTTTGTGAAAGTGTTTCTTGGATATTTGGGCTTCACACATCCTACACTTCATATCAAAAGGATGTCATTATTATTATAACATATGAACAACATTTTCTGTTTTAGCTGTGTGTTCAGCATTACTTGTCTCGTATTTCCTCTGTCATTCTATATTTACGCAGATTGTTGTAGACATGGAACACACATGAAATGTATGTATTTCAAATCACTGTATTTCATTACCTATATAATTCCTTACAAACGCATCACCAGATAAACATTTCAACACAGACTTGAACTGTGAGGACTGCAGCAGGACGATGCCTTCATTTGAATGAATGGGATTGGGGTTGTAGCAGGCTGCATTCTGCTAAACGACACATTTGCAAAACAAGAGCAGGTTATTAGCATAGTGATAAGGAGCTACGAGCTTCTTGGTGTATCTCAAGAAAATTTAAGGAGGCCAGAAACAACAAAAGAAATCATAAGCTTCAGGGAAACATATCGGCAGGGTACAAATTCATTTTTTTGCCCCACCAGCAGTTCTGTTCATGTTGTCCTGCTGGCCTCCCATCCGGGTAATAGATCAGCATCTTATCCAGTTGAGATGCCTGTTCTCCTCGTACACATTACACAAGTAAATAATAGAGCAGTGTCAAAAAAATGATATGGGCACTTGCTGTAGTAGTCATATAAGTAGAGATAAATTAGTAATAAGGGAACATAATTATGATAGTAAAAATAATATAAAAAAGTAATGTTTTATTATGAGCAAAGCATAATATTAATATTAATTACAACAGACAAAGAAGCTTTTTTACTAATAGTGACGAGCAACCCCAACGAAGTTTCCTTTGCCATGACTTCAGCAAAATCATGGAAATATTCTGAAACTTTGCAGAACTCTGAAAAATGCATTGAAGGCAGATGGAAGGATTTATTGAACTAGTTTTGAGTGGCTTATAATTGTGAAGTTGTGTTTTAATTCGTCCTGAGGGATAGTGAAGTATCTGCCAAATACACTGGACTGATTATTGTGCTAACCACTGTGCCACTATGCCTCAGACAACAAAACACACAGATGGAATGATAACCACAAACAAAACAAAACAAATGGCCATGAACTAGCAATAAGAAAAAAAATGTATATATGTTGTTGTGTATATATCATTTATCAACAAGGCAGAAGGGATTGCTAGAATCCTAGGAAAGTTTTTACAACAACTTAGAAACAAAGGATTACAGATCATTGAAAAACTTATGAATATGATATATTCTAAAACCAATGTGCAGAAGATTTCATCTAGTGCATATTCATTCTACTAATATAAGTTAATAAGGCAAAGGATTGTAATGACTATCGTATGATTAGACTGATATTCTGTGCTTATAAAATCTTACTTAAAATTGGTCAAAAATAGAGTTAAAACCCTCATAGAAAGAAATCTATCTGACAGCCAAATGGGATTTCAGAAGAGAAAAGGTACCAGAGAGGCCATCTTTGCATTGTGAACCATTTGTGAAAGAGCACTGAAGCTGAACAAAGACATATACCGTACATATGCTAAATTGACTTCAAGAAGGCTTTCTGTAGAGTATGACATGATAGGTGTATGGAGTTACTAACAAGGGTTAGAATACTAGAAATAGAAAGAAGTGTAGTAAAGAATATCTACTTCAGAACTAAAGAAGTAATCTAACAGGACTTCAGTATACGGATGGAAGTTTGCAAAGGTTATTTAATGTCACCAATACTTTTCAATATGTATAGTGAATATTTGTGATGAAAGCGCTTGAAAGCTTGGGTGGGGTAAAGATCAGAGAAGAAATTATTAAGGATTTAAGATATGCAGATGACACCACTCTGTTGGCAGAAGGTGAAGGTGATTTAGAGCAACTGTTACATGCTGTACTAAATACAAGAAAGCAGTATGATATGGCACTAAACCAAAGCAAAACAAAAGTAATGGTAGCATCAAGTAAGGAAGCTAATAAATGCAACATCATACTAGCCGGAGAAAAGTTGGAGCAAATTCATAAATACAGTGAAGGGCAATGCAGTCAAGAGATAAAGGCAAGAATTGTCAAGGCAAAGGATGCTTTCTGGAAACAAATGCTGATGACATTAGACCTAAATTTGGGGCTAAAAACTAAATACTGAAATATTACATTTTCTCAGTTCTGTGCTTTGGCAGTGAAACCTAGACTTTAAACAGGGAAGTAGCACACAGTATAAATGGTTCCAAGCAATAGTGCTATCGACAGATACTGAAATAAACTGTGCAACTCCTGAAGTGCATAGCAATAGGCAAGATAAAGTTTGCAGGACATATAATGCTTGGGTCAGGAACTGCCACTGATGACTCTAGAGGGAAGAATGGAAGGAAGTATAGGAAGAGCACGATCAAGAAGAACCTGGATAGAAGACATCATGAAGTAGTCACCATTAAAGACTTACAGCCAAGAGGCTAGCAGAACTCAGATCCTCAAGAAACATGTCTGCTAACTCTCTGATAGAAGACAATATTAAATATAATATAATTGCACTCAAAGAGGTCCATCTTAGGGCACATATTAGCTGTGCAATAATGCAGCAGAGAAAGACTGGCTCATTTTATTGTTTGAAGGTGCAGTAGAAAGATCTTTTTTGTTTTTGCTTTGCATTTTTTTCTTATGTGAAACAGTAATTAATCTCTTGTTATTTTTTTTTCACAGAGTCACATGTGTTTTCTTTCTTGGGGAGGTGGAGGGCTACTTTAAATCTTGTTTTGTGTCCTAGCTCCAGCACATTAGCCATGTGGTTCTGTGGTGCCAGCTCACAGGGATCAGTGTTATAGGATTACTGTTATATATCCGGTGGCAATACGCATAATGGTCTCATTATGGTAGGCTAATGTACTCCTTAAATGAAAATACTGCAAGTTAGTTGTTTATTTTTTTAAAAGCATGCAGGGTGGAAGGCTGGAAAACTGGAGCACTGATTGGATCTTAAAGAATGAAACTTATCTTCAACTAGGCCAAGTCTGACAAAACCTCTGAGTGAGTAATCAGGCAGAAGGAAGCTTGTTCATTGTGTATTTAATTACTCTACAGCAAATGCTGAAGTAGATAGATAGATAGATAGATAGATAGATAGATAGATAGATAGATAGATAGATAGATAGATAGATAGATAGATAGATAGATAGATAGATACTTTATTAATCCCAAGGGGAAATTCACATACTCCAGCAGCAGCATACTGATACAAAAAGACAATATTAAATTAAAGATTGATAATAATGCAGGTAAAAACAGACAATAACTTTGTATGATGTTAACGTTTACCCCCCCCCCCCCCAAAGAGTCGCATAGTTTGGGGGAGGAACGATCTCCTCAGTCTGTCAGTGGAGCAGGACATTGACAGCAGTCTGTCGCTGAAGCTGCTCTTCTGCCTGGAGATAACATTCATCACAACAGTCTGTTATAGAATGGTCAAAAAAATAAGGGCATAGGTACATTTTGTAAACAACTGAATTTACATTACATGCTGATTAATGCATACATTTACTCTGATTGGTTTGTTGGTTTAAATGCAAATGCCTTATTGAAATAAAAGTCTATTCTATTAAAGTTTTATTCTTCTTATATCCATTAGGTTCAGACATTATCCTTGAAATCTCTGTGTATGTAACAACTGTCCAGTCTTGTTGTTTACAGGACATTGGCTAATCTCTTAATCATTTCCTTGAACATGTTGTGTATTAAATCAACCTTCCTCCTGATAATTTCTTGTGTTTTATTCACTTAACCATTTCAGTAGTTGTCATCATGTCATTTCTAAAGCAAATGCTTATATATTTTAATGTGCATTGCAAACCAAATTGCGCAACTACGGAAGCTGAGAGAGGACGTGCAATATCGTTATTTTTTTTTAATTGTTTTCTTGAGATAATAGAATCATTTTATCAAGATATCGAGAAAGCAAAAGTTAACTTTGCGATCATAAATCACAATAACTGATAACAACAATAGTAACTAGAAACCTCTTGTGACAAGTACACAAATGTAAGTCCATTTGCATCATGCAATTTTTTGCCAGCTCTGTAATTGGATGAACTGTTGCATGTCTGCTTTGGTCTGCATTTTGTCAAACTGCAGCAGCTTACATAGAATACATTTTTATTCATCCAGCTGCACCATGGATTCGTTCATCAGTGCACTTAAAAACAGAGGGATACTGGATTACAACCTAAACCAAATGGCACAACACAAGGTCAATTTTCAAACATCTCCATACTTTACATTCGATTTTTATTAAGTTAACTAGCTAAGCAATGGCTATACTTAAAGTAATTTACCATAAATCAATTATGGGAAATATGGTGAGTGGTGCATTAAAGATCTGAACAATGTTGAAAGTCATGTGCTGAAAGTCATAACTACTGTTGGTTCCATCCATGGATGGCAAACAGGTGCAGCAGTGAGTTGCTTCATTGAAAGCCATGAATTCAAATTTTACAACACAAAATGTGTCATCCGCCAGATGCATATGGTGTGCAATAGCCTTTACAGTCTGGAGTTATGATATCTCAAAAACTGCAAAAAATTTTGAAAAAGCATTAGATGGAAATTCTGTTGTCTCAACATTCCCTAAATTTGCTTCTCATGGGAGACAAAAAGTCGAATGCAAGTGATACAGAAAAAAAAGCAAATGCAACCCATACTAGGATATGTGAAAGATACCTGGAAAGCTTTGTCAGGCAGAACTTGACAACTGTAGGAGAAGAAAGATAACGACATTTAATGAAATAATAATAATAAAATTTGTTTTGAAATGTCTTGATTCATGAAAATTTTTTGCTGATTGTGACAGGTACCAACTGGATATGCACAAATATAGAGAAATAGACATTTATATGTTTACTGACAATAATGTATTTAGTCACGTTTATGTTTCGCATAAGCTATTAAATTCAACAGAATTAAAAGTGTTTTGCTCCTGATTTTCTTTTGTATTCAATGTCTGGTGCATCACGTTGCACCATTGTGCCATTGTGTAGCAGAACAGCTTTCAGGCTTAACGTTGACGAATCAATGAAGAGACGCCACTCTTCCGGGTTGTGATCACAACCCAAGGCCGAGAATAATCCTTCAATGTCACAACAGAAACAGAAACTGTCGACTTGTGCAAAAAAGTTGGTTATATCATGATGTCGGCCTCGAAACACAGAAATTTTCATACCTGGTGACAGCAAACACCATTCCTGCAGTCTCGAACCCGGTAGCTCGGCTTTTGCTTTTGACAGACCCAAATCTCTGACCAAATCATTCAGTTCGGACTGTGTTATCAGATGTGGATCGCCTGATGAGCATGGTTCAAAATCCAGGTCAATGTCACTGTCAGTACCCTGCATTGCAGTTTCTTCATCTGGTTCATCTAAGGTCCAATCCTCTGGTGGTTTCAGAATTGGAAGACTGTCATC
Organism: Erpetoichthys calabaricus; assembly: GCF_900747795.2. Classification (NCBI taxonomy): domain Eukaryota; kingdom Metazoa; phylum Chordata; class Cladistia; order Polypteriformes; family Polypteridae; genus Erpetoichthys; species Erpetoichthys calabaricus. The sequence goes on from NC_041401.2 coordinate 118,587,753, forward strand.
ATGTGGCATGGGTCTCATTGCTGAAGGCAGATTAGGATATTCAATTGACTTCTTGTTTTTGGCAGAGAAACCAGACACATTATTCAAACAGAAGTAACAGTCCGTCACATGGTCTTTCTGTTCTCGCCATATCATCAGAACAGCAAATGGCATCTTCTTTCGAATGCCTCTGAGCCAGGCTCTCAAACTGACAGCACATGTTGCACAGCAAATGTGAGGCGCCCATTCCTTGTCTTGATCACCAGTTTTGCAGCCGAAATACAGATGATAAGCTTTCTTCACAAGAGCAGTCATCCAACGTCTCTGAGGCCCAATTGTATATTCGCCACAGATATAGGAGAATGCATCGCATTCTGTTACAACATTGACGAGACATATCACCTGACACCAAAATGTCTATAGCATCAAGCTTACTTACTGTTATATTGCTACAGATACTATACTTTACTATACTGATGCTATACATACACACTGACTATCTATATTAACCAAATAAGCAGGATCGGTGTATGCAAGCCACCTTTATAGCATGCTGAGACAGCGTCAAGATCATTCAGACCTTCCCAGGCATGCCCAGGATGTCAACTTCCACAGAACAGCTTCCAACCTGGCCTGATTCCATGCCTGGACATGCCCAGGCTGCACAAACTGTTGTTGATGAGTCACTTACGGGAGCGAAAATATTTGGATACAAAGAATAAATCATGACAAAACTGAAACGGTACGTGATGGGTAAATTTTGATGTGATATTCGTGATCAGCACCCAAAAATATATAAGAAACACCCAACAGTGTTCAAGAAGCAAAAACTTTGTTGTGCAGTGTAATTATTACAGTCACCATATGTATTATTTGATTAATGATCCTTTTCAGTCAACTATGCCTGATGTCACCTATACGACCATAGACATCATCAACCACTTTTCATCTATCGTCCCTGGTGCTGCTCTGCTTCACCTTTATTGCTCTAACTTTTGCCTGGATGTAAACAGATAATCTGTATATTTCTGCAGTCATTCACATCAGTAATGGAGACAGGCCACCTAGTTAAATCACAACCATGTAGGCTTCACCACATGCAAGCATGTGGTATGCCTCAAAATCAAAATAAAAAAAAAATTAGAAAAGTCAGGCAACAGACAACAATGAAGTATGTTAAAAATCTATAGTCAAATTCCTGGTGTCATATGAAAAAAACAAAGAAGCTGTACCAGAAAGCAAAGTATGTAGAAGGAACAAACAATGCATTCTGCAACAAATCATCAGCGGTTAAACATGGTGTAGGTTCTGTTATAGCTTAGCTGTGTATAACTGCCAGTGGAACTGGCATCCCTGAGCACAGCAGCACAATCAATTACTTCAATGTTTATCTGTCTTTTGAACCCATAACACTGAGAAACTTTGTACAAAAAAGACCGTAGCTTCCAGTTCATTTGACATTAAAATAGTTACCTGTTGTCACGTTCTCATTATTTAAGTTCAAATCCAGTTTTCTAGCGTGCATAGCATAAACAACAAAAAATGTGGCACTGTCCAAATATTTAAGGGCAGCACCATTGTCTAGATGGAACATGATGGTAGGTGTTAAATATGGTACATTTTCCTTTTTATTTATTTATTTATTTATTTATTTTTAAACAGTACTGTTCGTGACTGAAAAATTAACATTCTGTCAATGAGGCCATTGTACAAGCCTTTCATAACATGGATGATAACTCTTACTCAATAATATGTGATATAGCCAATGCTTTCTCGAAATGCCATTTCTCTGAACCTGATATGTCTGATGTACCTTTGGGTTTTCATGGGGAATATGATACGGAAAAAGCAGACAAAGTGTCTGGACTTAATGTTCTTGTGATATAATAGTATGTTTTGAAATGACTGATTAAGCATGTCTGAATTTTAATATTGTTTTTTCAAAATTGTCAGTAAAGTACTATTGCTTTTTAAAACGCCAACATTTTTCTTTCACCGTCAATTACGGAGGTTTTACCGCTCTCCAAGCCAGCATGATTATAATATGCGCTGTCGTCCAACAGCAGCAGCAAAGAGAAAAAAAAAAACAATCCAGAGCAAGCGACCAACACTACTTCCCTACTACACCACCCCAAGCACAGAAACACACCAGTAAAGGCAAAGTTAAGTAAAAAATTATTATTATAAGATATTACACACCTCTATTTACATATTATCATCTACTGAATGTCTTAACCTCATTCACCAAAAAAGGAAATTACTTTGTCCAGAAATTAACCCAGAGTTCACCTGACTTTTTCCATGTGGGGTGAATAGCTTTCCCTCTTGCCTTTTCCTTTTATGGCATCTGCTTCTCTCTTGACTCTGCACTCTCTTCTCTCTTTTTTTTCGCCACACATTTACATAAGGTTGGCTCATCCCCGTACAGTCTGTTTGGCCCTCCAAGCCAGGTGCTCTCCTCCCTATGTACCACTGTTTGGCCTTACAAATTCGGCCATGCCACCAATATCAGCAATGGGTGCAAACTGACAGTGACACACAACACATATTCAAGACAACCGTTACAGGGTTACATGAAAAAAGTTTATTATACTCTAGCATATGATGGTGGCTTTGGGGGAAAAGGCTCTTTGAAAAGAGCTCTTGAGATTTCAGGCCAGAAAAGTAATGATCATCAGGTGTCAGATTGGTTATCTGGTCATTATTCTTATGCAATTAATAAACGTCCTAGGATAAATTTTAAGAGAAATAAGGTTTATGTATCTGATATAGACTCACAATGGCAGATGGATTTAGCTGACATGACAAATGTGTCCGAGCATAACTGTGGTTATGAATATTTGTTGATCTGTATAGACGTACTTTCTAAGTATGCATGGGTATGGCCCCTGAAGAAGAAAACGGGAAAAGATATTCTGAGCGGCAGAAGAACACCAAAGAAACTCCAGACTGATATGGGGAAAAAGCTTTTCAACCAAGATTTTCAAAAGATGTTAAACAGGCATAAAATAAAGCATTTAACCACATGAAATGAATTAAAGGCATCCATGGTGGAGCGATTTAACCACACTATAAAAACTGTGTGTAATGTGAGAACCTACAACAACAAATTTCTGGATCTAGTATATTCTCACAACAAACGTTATCATTGAAGTATAAAAATGGCTCCTTCTGACTTAAACACATTAAATTCCTGGAAAGTCTTCAAAAACTTACATGACATTGCTAACCCCCCTGGTGCTTCACTGTTTAAGTTTCAAAGTAGGAGATACAGTTAGGGTTTCTAAAACCAGATATCCTTTTGTGAAAGGTTACGAACAAACATTTTCAGATGAAATCTTTATAGTCTCTGAGCTTGTACCTAGGTCACCGGCTCTATACAAACTGAAAGATAATGATGGTGAAGAGATCATAGGCTCCTTTTATAATGTGGAATTGCAAAAAATTAAAGTTGATTCCACAGACATTTACAGTTTTGAGAAAATACTGACTAGGAAAGTTAAGAATAAAAAACGATTTATTTTAGTCAAATGGCTCGGGTGGCCAGAAAAATGTAATGCCTGGATACCAGAGAGTCAATTCCAAGATGTGAAACAAAATCCATACCATTCCTAATTTGACAATCATTCTCTAACAGTATTTGATGGTGTGCAAAACTTTTTTTCGTGACTCTGCCTAGCCATGCTTCCTCAGACATTTTCCCTAACAACACAAATTCTGAATTCACGAAAAAGCTTGCTAAACCCATAGAACTAGAAGATTCTTGGGAAGCAGGCCTAGCCAAACTACAATACCTACATACATTGAACACGATACAATACAATGCAATACAATATATTATTGTATAGCCCAAAATCACACAAGATGTGCTGCAATGGGCCTTGACTCTCTAAGAAGACAAGAAAAAACTCCCAAAAAAACCCTTGTAGGGAAAAAAATGGAAGAAACCTTGGTAAAGGCAGTTCAAAGAGAGACCCCTCTCCAGGTAGGTTGAGCGTGCAGTGGGTATCAAAAAGAAGGGGATAAATACAATACAATACACAGAACAGAACACAAGTAATCCTCAATACAATATAATAGTAAAATAAAAATATTACAAGTACAGAGTAGATGATATCACATAATATGATTTGAATTTGTTTAGAGTCCTGGAGACCTCAGCCATCAAGATGCCTCCCCCTATTGGCCATTCCACAGCTGAGACAGTGCTGGGCCAGCCAATCTGATGAAAGGATCCCTCTACCCAGCGATTCCTCCAATCCTCCATCAGAGATGACTTTACCTTAGGCAGGCAAAACAACTTGGCAGGTGGGCAGTGGCACCAAGTTCCACATTTCAGTACCGAGAAAAAAAACAGAATAAGTGAGGGTTAGTAACAAATTATAGCTATCATATTAGTCATGCTGCGGTGGGTTGGCACCCCGCCCAGGATTGGTTCTTGCCTTGTGCTCTGTGTTGGCTGGGATTGGCTCCAGCAGACCCCCGTGACCCTGTGTTCGGATTCAGCGGGTTGGAAAATGGATGGATGGATGGATATTAGTCATGTTTTAGTACTAATGATTAACAACAGAGATGCAGTTTGTACAGTTAATCAGCAACTCTAGTCAGGATATGCCAAACTGAAGTAGTGAGTCTTCAGCCAGGATCTGAAAGCAGAGAATGAAGGGGCATCTCTTATAGTAGCAGGCAGACCATTCCACAGTTTAGGGGCCCTGTAATTGAAAGCTCGACCTCCCACTGTTATTTTACTAATCCTTGGAATCATAAGCAGACTGGCATCTTGAGATATTAATGTGCACTCTGGTTTGTAAATCATGATAAGCTCAAATAAGTAAGCCGGACCTTGGCCATTTAAGGCTTTATATGTTAAAAGGAGGATTTTGAAATCTGAGTTAAACTTAACCGGGAGCCAGTGTAAAGATTTAAGAACTGGAGTTATGTGTTCATATTTTCTTGTTCTTGTAATAATTCTTGCAGCAGCATTTTGGATTAACTGGAAGCTGTATAAAGAACAGTTTGAGCATCCAGTGAACACCGCATTGCAGTAGTCAATCCTACTAGAAATAAATGCATGAATTAATTTCTCAGAATCCGCTTATTTAGAAAGCGGCTTAATTTCCCAACATTTTTAACATGGAAGAAACATGATTTGGACAACTTTGTAATGTGTGCTTTAAATGGTATGCTAGAGTCAAATATAACTCCTAGATTGCAGGCTGGTTCAGTAAAATTAATGGTGATTCCAACCAAGTTAAATGATGACAAAATACTGTTGCAATCAACATCATTCCCTCCAATGATTAACATCTCTGTTTTTTCAGTGTTTAAAGTCAAGTAGTTCTCATCCATCCAACGAGATGAGACATAAACGAGAGAACAATTGAATTCAACTTTGTTTGATATTTAAAATAAAGTGTTACTTAGGTCTTGATGAGTTTGAGTCTGGATATTCTCAAGTGTATGCCACATTGAAAAGATATTGCAATTCAGATTGTGGATCGTGATTTTGTGTTAAAAGGATCGTGATATGATTTTTTGGAAAGATCGTCCACCCCTAATTTGACTAATCAAGTTTTCAAATTTATGTAGGATTCATTAACCCTTTGGCGAGTTACTTGGAAAGGGGTTGCAAGCTACTGGTAGCTCAATGAGTGACATGTTGGAGACCCCTGCTATAGACAACTCAGATAATGAATTCTATGTTTCAGCTGCTGTGATAAAAAAATATTACTACATTCCTTGTGGATATTATGAAGGTATTCACAACCTATTTATGAACTCAGACATACCTGTGGAACTATCCCTTCTGAGAATCCTGTGAAATTCAGTTATAATGCTGTGGAAAGAAGAGTCTACATGATCCCAGGCAAAAAGAATCAAACTGTACACTTAAAAGGTCAACTGGGTTGAATATTAGGAACATATCCTGATCAGACTCCAGGGCTGTCTTATAAGGCTCCTTACCCGGCCGATATCAGGGCTGGTTTTTACATTTTGTACGTGTATGGCAACATGGTTTTTCATCAGAGAGTTGGAGACAGCTATGTCCCCCTTTTCAGATGCGTTCATATAGAGGATAATGCAAATAAAATTACCACTATCACATACACAAACCTCATTATGCATCAGTCAGCAAGAATCACTTTGAAACAATGACTACTGAAATAACGATGGACCAGAACAAAAAATGTACCATTTCAGTTTGGTAAGGTTATAATAAAGTTATGTTTCAGACCTGTCAAGCATTGTATGCATGACTGAAACAATGAGGTCTTACCAGGATCCAACAACCTACATCCAATATTACCAGATCCAAGCAGGTAGCAGGTTACCAGGATTTTCTGGCTCCCAGTAATGTATGGTGGAGGTACTGGATGTATATTTCGAGGGTTGTTTCAAAGAGCTTTACATCTCCTGAAAAAAGGTTTTAACATAGTAAAGGCACATATCATATCGGCTGCTAAAAATATTGTAAAAGATGTGTTTACAGGGGCGATATCAAGCATGGCTGGTGGCAGCCAAGAGAAACAGGAAGGTGCAGGTTTGATGGTGATGCGAAAGACAAAACACAAGAGACTGCATCGCGTGAAGGCCTGACAGTCAAAAAGGCAAGGCACACTGAATTTACAGCATTTTCTAAACGTTGTCAGAAGAAGAACAAGACTAAAGCAAGCAAAAAGAAGGCAGACATCTTTTACGACTAAGTGACTTTTGTACAAAAAATGTCTGAAGAGTGTGTCCAATCTGAACTGGACCTGTTTACTGTGCCTTTCACTCAAACTAATGTTGATAAAAGTATATACATTGAAGTTCCACCACTCTCAGCCCCCTCTGAAGTAGCCCTGCTAGAATTTCTGGAATTAGCTAGAAATGGGGAGGATTACCTTGACATGAATAACACTCTTCTACACCTAAGGTGCAAAGTAGTGAAGCTGATGGGACTAATATCCTGGTAGATGCAAAGGTCAGATTTGTCAACTACTTGATAGCCAGGTTGTTTTCAAAAGTTGATATTACACTGGGGGACCACCTAATATCACAGAGATCAAATTGTTATCCTTACAGAGCACTCTTAGAAGGGCTGCTAGATTACACTCAGTAGGAGACTCTTCATTCTCAGTTTGCTACCGGACTTTTTTACAAAGATACACTTAACAGATCGGAAGCAATGGATTCTGATGGAGAAAACACTGGTTTATTCCAATCATTTTTTTAGGAAAAATTAATATTGAACAGCCTGGATGTGAAGATTAAAATAGTTCAGAACAAAGATGAACCCTGCTTAATGTCTGGAGATGACAAATGTTACAAAGTAAACATAATGGCGCCCTTCACGTTTGTGAAAAAAGTTAAAGTTTTACCGGCCGTGAAATTAGGGCATGCTCAAGTCCTTACATCAGCCAATGCTAAATATTCTGTGGAAAGGGTGAATATGAAAGTTTTTAGCATGCCAGCTGATATCTGAGTATGCAATCAAGAAAAACTGTTTCTGGATCAACTACCAAAAGTATGTGGTGATCGGCATAGTGGATAATGAAGCTTTTTCATGTTCTTAAACAAGGAACCCACTCAATTTCAAACCTAACGATGTAGAGTTCCTGGCTCTTTACTTGAATGGTGAACACATTCCAGCAAAACCTTTTCAACCAGACTTTGCGAACAGCAACAGTGCAAGAGAATACTATAATCTGGTCTTGGCCACTAGAAAGCATTTGAAGGATCAAGCTCTGTTTATCACCCATTCAGAGTTCTCACAAGGATATACTCTTTTTGCTTTTGATCTAACCCCTGATCAAGAATGCAGTGATCATTTTTATTTAGTTAAAGCTGGAAACATGAGATTTGAATTACACTTCCGTGCCACTCCCACGGACCATCAATCTAATATTAAACACCATCTTTGGCAACATCTTCAAATCAAGCAGAGATGTAATGTGCTGTATGACTACTAAAAAGCATCATAAATACAAAACAATTAACAGAACTTTTGTCTCAATATCCCTACACTGAAAGATATTTCCATGGGGTGCTGGTGTGTGATCAACTACCAGAAAAAAATATTGGAGTTCCAGTCATTTTCATAGTGAACACACACCATCAGACTCAACCTGGAGAACATTGGTTGGGGGTTTACCACACCGAAGATGGTAATGGAGAGTTTTTTGATTCCTACGGAAATCCTCCAGATTTTATTTATTTCCCGAAAGACATTGACCATTTCTGAAACAAAAACTGTAAGCAAATAATTTACAACAACAGGCAGCTCCAAAGCTGGTTCTCTGACACATGCTTCAGGTGTCCAACGACCTACTTCCAGCAACACTGCCAGGTGTGGTAGAATTGCTGCCACACAGGGCTCAACATGCCCCGCAGCGCTCCCTGGTGGAGCCCATGGATCCCAGCAGAGCTGCTTCAAACTCCAAATTGGAGCCCTGTGGAAGTCCGATACACCAGATATCAGTTTATCTATAATGACCAAATTTATTTTCTCAGGAGGGAGAACTTCATCATCGCATAAAGACTTGGGGAGCACCACAATAAATTTTAACTGTTGATATTAATATTCGTTAATATACCGATCTTGGGAAGCTTCATCTGTACACCAGGCAGGATAACCTGAAGCCTCTTGTTTGCCTTTTAGATGAAGCTTGATATAGTCCAAGAACATTTTCGAAGTACTTTCAGGGTAATGTCAAATTTCATTTACTTTTGATACTTTATAACATTTATTAATACTAGAATTCCTGAAGCCTATGAAAAAACTTGTAATCCCGGCACACCTTAAATCCTTTCACGCCTCTACCATCAGCATCTTTTGTTTTATAAATGCTTCAATCATCACAAGCAGCAAGAAGCCTGCCTTGACGGAGCTCAGCTAGTGGGCAAAAAGTTCTCCCAGCTCAAGCCAAGGCTCCTTATCTGCATGTGATGTGCCTGTAGTTGTATAGGGTAAATGATGTATTTCATGTGTTTTCCATGTCTACAAAGATCTGGGTAAGTGTAGGATGAAAGGAAATGTGAGAAATGGAAGAAATGCTGAATACATACCTAAAGCAGAAATTTTTTCCATGTTATACTAATAATGAAGAGAAGTGTATAATGTGTGAATACTTTAGTCCAAATCTATACATAAAAAAGGCAAAGCCCTCACTGACTCATTACTAATTCTCCAAGTTTCCATATAGGTGAGAAGTTGAAATTTCGCATGCTCATTCCTTGCACTATACTTACAAAATTTAGGTATGTTTCATAATAATAATAATAATAATAATAATTCATTACATTTATATAGCGCTTTTCTCAGTACTCAAAGCGCTATCCACACAGGGAGGAACCGGGAAGCGAACCCACAATCTTCCACAGTCTCCTTACTGCAAAGCAGCAGCACTACCACTGCGCCACCTATGTCCTATTGCAACACCCAAGGGGGGAGGGGGAATGGGTGTACCCCCTATACTGTATAAATAGATAGGGGAAACCCCTCCTCACTATTTCTACGACTTCCAATATATGTAGGAAGCACAAATTTCCCATGCTCATCCTTTACACTGTACTTCATTTCGTGCTGTGTCTTTTTGGCGGTTCTCACCATTATGCCGTAAGGAACTTTCAGAACTGACCTCTCCTTTTGGCGGTTTCATTCCTTATTTCCGTTAACAAAGGATTTATTTTATGACAGAGATGCACAAGGGCCACCCCCAGTCCCCCTTCTTTTTTCCGCACGGCTGCTGTCCGCGTACCTACCACATGGTTGGCTCCCTGCCTATATGCATTAACGACATCCCGCAATCATGTGCCTCCTCACTCACTTCCTTACTTTCCTCAGCTGTTCGTCGTGCTCACTACTCCCTTCTTCTTTACTCCACCGCTTCAAGCCTGTTATTCACCTTGCTTCACGTCTTCCTGTTGGTGACTCCTGCCTTTTCATTTACTCCACCGCTTTACAGAAACTTACAACCACCAAAACTTTGTAACGACCCAGGCTTCAGATCAAATCTCTGCACAAGAACCTCATTGGCGATGACGGTTCTGAAAAACAAACAATGCTAAGTTTTCATTAGAACAAACATTCATCACAGCACTCGAACAAATAACTCAACTTTACTGGGCTGCATGAATGAGATGTTCAATAAGAGGTTGTACAAAGGCCTTTGTGCTGATTCCAGAGGTTGGCTGGAACTTACAGAAGACTGACAGCTCTTCACAAATGTTGAGGTTTCTGTTAAAAAAAAAAATAACCTACAAAGCCTTATTTTTTACCCCACAGAACCATCAGGTGAAAGTAGTACTTATGGAGCTCTGGGAATGATTTTATCTTACTTTTCTGAGACATGATTTTTAGTCTCAAAGCACCAATCTGTGTTACAGTTTATGTCCTCCAACTGCGTGCTAATAAGGTGTAAAGAAGAAAACAGCTCGGACTCCGATTCTTCTACAATTAAAATATAAAGAAATAAGAATGTCTGTACTTATAAAGAAAGTTTTGATTTAAAAATTAATAGGCTTGAATTTACTTATAAAGTTACAGGGTTAACTCACTTTTTTGAGCAATCAACAGGCCAGAAACTGTAACCCTCTGAAATGAGAAAAATACTTCATTTTTAAAATCGGAACAATATAATTAGGAACCGTTGTTCATTTAGAAAACAGAAAAATTCACCTCCAGATGAAAGCGGTTTTGGAGACTGCTTGTAGTCAGACGAAACGCTGGAACTATCTAATTTGAAATCGGATTTAAAAAGACAATCATTTTAATAGTTTGATGAGGAATGATCATAATAATGCATATTTCCATAATCTTCACTTACCCACAACCACAAAAGTATTTTATTGTTTGTTTTCCATTTCAGAAGAAAAAAGTGAAATTGCCTACCTTTTGGAAAAAACACCAACATACTTCTATGCTGAAAAGCTTTAGCTTTCCTATGCCACTCAAACGGAGACTTTTATACAGTCCATCTTTATCTGACCGCCTTGGGAGGGTGAAGCGACATGCCCTGTATGTTTGGAAGAAAGCTCATATGTAATAAGTTGCTGATGTCCCACCTCCCTAGTGTAGAGGCACTTTTTGGCAGAGCAATATGCTTATTCAAAAGTTTTTAGCTTTAGGTGTAAGGTCTATTTACACTGCGTAAAACCATAAGTCATTTGCCAGACTTAAATATTTTGAGTTTTTAAAATAAACGTGCACTTAAGATTTAAGACTTACATATTTGGAGTCTTTAAAATAAACAAGCACCTACATATTTTTTTAGATTGACATGACACTTTCAAAAATGTTTTAATGCTTCCTTGAAATATTGACTTTTATGTTTAACACTAGAATCTTGGGCCACCTTAAATTCCTTTGCACCTCTACATTAGCGTCTTTTGTTTTGTAAATGTGTCCATCAGCACCAGCAGCAAGCAGCCCTGCTATCCCATCCCCCAACCACCGCAGCTCAACTTGGGCAAAAAGTTCTCCCAGCTCAAGGCTCTTTATCTGGGCGTGAGGTGCCTGGAATTGTATAGGGTAAATAATATATCATTATTCGGAATACATGCATGTCATTTGTATTCCGTGTCTACAACTACCTATTTAAATCTAGAATGACAGAAAATGCAAGGAAAGAACTCTTGAACACATACCTAAAACGGAAACTTTATCCATGTTATAGCACTAATGACAAAATTTTGAGATGAAGTGTATAATGTGTGAAGACTGAAGTCCTAATATCAAATAAACACTTTCACAAAAGGTACAACAAAACAATTGTGCTTTTATTCAAGAATATAACCAAAGAAAAAGAAATCGTTTTAGGGTACGACACTGACACGACTGCTTGGGTGGTGCAGCGGTAAGAACTGCTGCCTCATAATTAAGAGGTTGCTGGTTTGATTCAAGGTGCTTTCCAAAGTTTCCATTTTGAATAGTGAGCTGCTCTTATTGCTACTATTATAGAATGCTGGTGTAAATTTATGGTACCTGTAAAGGTTTTTTTTAATTTTATTATTCAGTTTTATTCTCTCTGTTACGTTCACGCTCCCCCCATCTGACAGTGCTGTTTTCATATAAAGACATGCTATAACAGAGGTGAACTCAGAAATTTCCATTTTAATCGTGTAGTTTATTTGGTCATTAAATTAGAACATCATACACTTCATCTTAAAATCGTTTAATTTACTAGTTTCTCAAATCCCATTGTAACTAAAGTACCATGTTAAATGCTTCGTATTGTATATGTTCTTCTATGTAGTCTTTGAGTGTGAATCACTACGTGCTTCTTAAATGGGCTTTCCATTACATTCATGATATTACAGCTCTCTGAATAATTTAACAATTAAGATGTATACTTGATATCATTTTCATAATGATAGGAATTAAAGCATTGGGGCAGGCGGCTGGCGTCCATGCCCAGCCGGGACGCCCCTGCACACTATATTCAGGGGGAGCAGCCCTGGACACTGTAATACCTCCCCCTGGACGCTAGATGGCTGCTCCCTGGGAATTGGAGTTGGGTGCAGCCCTGTTGGGTCCCGCAGGCACCGCCAGGGGGTGCTGTGTTCAGGACTCCTGAGCCCGTGCGGACAGCATATTCATCACACCCGGAAGTGCAGCCAGAACTCAGTGATCAAGGAGCCAGCAACCACCACTCAGCGGCCAGAGTCGGGTGGAGGAGGACAAGGTTGCTTGGAAGGAGTGGTGGTGCCAAGGAGGAAGAGAAAGTGCGATTTATTAGTGTTGTGCTTGTGCTTGGGACTATGTTGTGTCTGTGGGTACAAGAAAGGCATAGCCCACAGACGAAGAAAATAACTAGTTTGTTTTATTTTACCCTTGCCTCCGTGTCAATCTGTGTCGGGTCAGGCGCTATATAGCGTCTTCTTACAGCATGTATTGAACATTTTCATAATGACAGGAATTAAAGCACGTATTAAACATTGGGACATGGTGGCCCTGTATTAGCGATGAGCTGGCGCCCTGTGCAGAGATTGTTCCTGCCTCCCGAAATATGCATGCTGCGCCACATGCAACCTTCAATTAAATCTGTAAGCTTAGAACGCCGATTCTTCAAAACTTTTAAGGAACATTGAAATATCTTCGTAGTACGTGTTTAATTATTCCATCCATCTATCCATCCAGGGTTGCACCAATCCCAGCAAGCATACAGAGCTAGGCAGCAACAATCCCTGAATGGGGAGTCAGCTCATTGCTACGGCTGTCAGCACTGTCCACTGAATCCTCACATGTTTAATTATCTATAATAATAAAAGGCAAAGCCCTCACTGACTGACTCACTCACTGACTGACTGACTGACTCATCACTAATTCTCCAACTTCCCGTGTAGGTGGAAGGCTGAAATTTGGCAGGCTCATTCCTTACAGCTTACTTACAAAAGTTAGGCAGGTTTCATTTCGAAATTCAAAGCGTAATGGTCATAACTGGAACATATTTTTTGTCCATACACTGTAATGGAGGAGGCGGAGTCACGTATCGCGTCATCACGCCTCCTACGTAATCACGTCAACTAAAAACAAGGAAGACATTTACAGCACGAGTCACACGCAGGAACGAAGGTAAATGACGTTAATTTTTGACTGTCTTTTAATACTGTGTGAGCATACATATTAACACGTGCAATTAAACGTGTGCATTTACGGGGTGATTTCTGAGGCTTAAAAGCTCACCTTTTATCAAACGCGGGAAGAAAGGTAACTGACGTTGTTCACTGTCTTTTAATACTGTGTAACCATACATATTAACACATGTCCAATTAAACGTGTGCATTTACGGGGTGATTTCTCAGGCTTAAAAGCTCGCCTTTTACTAAAAAGGTAAATGCAAAACTATTTTCAATCAGTTTATTGAAACGCTCCCGTTAAGGATTGCAATAACATATTCGCGAGATAAAAGAACGAAGTAGGGGGAAATGGAGGAACAGCCGCAAACAGCGAAGAGCAAAAAATTTATTAAACAATTGAGAACGGAGCGAGTTAAGCATACAAGCATGTTCATAAGGGAAACAAAGCACGGTGTAAAACGTAAGTTTAAATTAAGTTTATAGAAACGCTCCCGCTGCGGATTGCAATAACATATTCGCGAGATAAAAGTTTAATGACAAGACACGAGGTGTAAACGAAGCACACGCCGTGGCGCAACGTTAGGGGCAACAGTTTCAACCATTCTATGATCTGCTTCTCGCAACTGAAAGACGGCACATGGCGGATGTTAGCCGACTTGCTGACCGCAACGTTAGGGGCTTCAACTATGGCGCTGACGCAACATCTCAGTGCCAACACTTTGCACACTGTACTTAAAAGACACGCCCTCCTCACTGGACAGTTAAAAACACCAATCAAACTAACGATGACATTAAGTATTACCCAATCAAAAGTAGGAAAGGAGGCATCTTCATAAAATGCGTGTGGGATGATTTGCATGAGACGCTGCTTTAAAAAAAAAAATTATACAAAAAATACGGGATAAATCCCGTCCAGTATTGATTCAGAACGGGACGCGCAATTTCATTCTCAAACGCGGCACGATTCCGTATTTTAAAGGACGGGTGGCAACCCTACAGTGCCAGGTAACCACCCATACAATCAGATTGTGATTCAGACTAGGAATGCAATGAATGTAATTACCCCGATCTACATACAAGGCGAAAGTCTTGCAACATTCAAAGATCATGGTTTGGGATAATTAGTACTTATTAAGTACAACATTGAACATAAAAGAGCTTATGAAGCCTTGAACCGAAAAAAGCAAGATCTCAAAGATCGTAAAAAAAAAAAAGGAGGTAATGTCGTTTTACTCGCTGTACATTTTAGTCAAACATTACCAGTTATTCCACGAGGGAGACCAGCAGATGAACTCAACGCGTGTTTAAAATCCATGCTTCTCCCACAGTCGGTTATATGTCGCGTGTTCTCGGGTAGGTACACCAAAAAATGTATACATTTAAGCATGTAATGGGCAAAGAAAAAATGACGTATACCCGAAGGCACTGCAGTAGTACTCAATGTAACTTTACTTCTTAAATGTTAATGTTTTACTGTTTAATAATTTATACGCTTCTTATATATTGTTCAAATTCTTTTATCAAAATACCAGTGACAGCGCAATGTACGATAACATGGAGTGAATACACCATACGCATCTGCCCACGGCCGCCCTGGTGTGCGCAGATAGGAGTTGATTCTAAAATAAAATAAACATAAAAAGAGTAATACATTCATCACCCATAAAGCGGATAGCAGACGTGACGTATTATATGTGTACCACATTTCAAGTCAATACGTGAAACGGTTTGCAAGCTACATGTGATTTAAAATCCTGGACAGACCAACGAAAAGCCACGGTAGCAAATTATACAAGAAGATTTTACTGTTTAATAATTTATATTTATATGAAATGTGCTTCTTATATATTACTTCATATTCTCATATGATAATGATGTTAATGTTGTTTATATTGATTTCTATGTTATTGTAAGTGCATCTATGTGTGTATATGTATGTATGTATGTGTATATATATAATATAAAAATATATATATAAAAAATATATGTGTATATGTATATATAATATATCTGTATATGTGTGTGTATATGTGTATATGTATATATATATGACAGCAACACTCATAACAATGACAACACAATTACATTGACAATCATGTTACGTTATTTTTAAAATGTTTCCTTTACTTTTTCATAACCTCTTTAACACACTACTTCTCCGCTGCGAAGCGCGGGTATTTTGCTAGTTAACAATATACATTATTTTAATGAAGTTTAGAACTTATCTGTATAATGTTATAAACATGCTTTATTGCATTTCATCTTAAAATGACA
Source organism: Erpetoichthys calabaricus (assembly GCF_900747795.2). Taxonomy (NCBI): domain Eukaryota; kingdom Metazoa; phylum Chordata; class Cladistia; order Polypteriformes; family Polypteridae; genus Erpetoichthys; species Erpetoichthys calabaricus. The sequence continues at coordinate 118,603,566 of NC_041401.2, forward strand.
TCAAGAGCTCCAAGAAGATAGCGCTTGGTAATCTTTAATCGATTTAGATGCCAATCATCATCATATGTAAATAGGCACTTTATAAAGTGGCTCAGGTTGTGCAATATTATAACTGTAGTGCAAGTTTATAGTGAGGTGATTGTACTTATAAGTACAAACAGTTCTACCAGGAACACTTGATGGACTGATTGTGTGTGTTTAGAGCTCTTGGGATGAAACTGTTTCTGAAGCACAAGGTCCCTACAGGAATGACTCTGAAGTGTTTGCCATACTGTATGGGAGCAGTTGAAATAGACGGTGCGCATGACTGCAACAGTGTGTGCTAGATGCTGTATTCCGATAATCTGATCAGCTGCTGTACAGCTGTGATTCCACACTCAGATACAGTGGGTTAAATACTGTGAGTGGTGCACTGACAGTGACGACGCTAAAGCAGCTACAGTATTTGGAATAGTTGGGCCATTCTGTGCACCATTATATGGTTACGTGTTGATTACAATCAGAAGACTTAAACTAATAAACGATATGTGGTTAATTTCAGTGTATTTGATAAAGCCATGTCAGAGATGTGAATCTAAAAAATAAAGGACTATAAAGGACCATAAAGAACCAGGTGCTTCATTCGGAGTGAGAACATTTTTTCAGAAGATATCAAGGCTTTTGCTAATTTTAGCAAGAAACTCCTTGGGATATTTTACTTCCTATGATATTTAAAAGATAAGCAAGCACTTACATTTTTTAATAACATTCCTTACGACCTTTGTATATTTTAATATGATCAATGGGCACTTTCAAATTATTTTAATAAGTACATACTTGGCTATGTATTACAAGCAAGAGAACTGAATTTTTTAAATATTAATTAATATTAATAAATAATATTTTATTAATTTTGAATCTGGAATTTTTTTTATTTTTGCATTTTATTGGTTTTATTAAAATCTAATAACATTCTATACAGTCTAGTCAAGTTTAACAAAGATAGGTTCAAAACACATCAACACCCACCCATGAAAAAGAGAACTATGCCAGCAGAGTAAAACTAGTATACTAGTAAACTAGTTAAAAAAAAAAAAAAAGTAGATAAATTAATAAATGAATAAAATTAAATAGAATAAAAAAGAGAGGAGAGAATCTGATTCCTTAATTTAAATGCTTATTCTAAAATGTTATTGATTAGATCCTGCCAGGTTTTAAAAAAGTTTTGTACAGATCCTCTAAGAGAGAATTTGATTTTTGTCTGGAATTTTCTAAAATGAAATTAAGTGTTGGGGGGGGGGGGGGGGGCATAAGTATCATAATTCATAATTAGTGGGTGAGGGTATAAATTTCATAATTTATAATTCAGTGTGGGGGTAAATTTCATAATTCATATTTTTGTGATGGGACTAAATTCCATACATCATTTTTCATGAATAATATTTCCATAATTCATATTTTCATAATCATAATTTGGGGCGGGGTTTAAAGTCATCAATCATTCATTTGATAGTTTCTGTCTGATATTAGTACTTGGGAGCATGCTAATCATTACACTATCATCGCAGCTTGAACTGCACTATTTCTCTGTTGACAGATACAAACAAATGTACTTTAAATATTTATGCATGTATGAAGATAGACATATTTTTAGGTGTATCAGAGAAATAACAGTGTAAAGCTTTACCTACGGTACCTTTATAATATTTATTCTGAATAAAGTATAAAACTACATTTAATTTTTAATTCACACATAGCTGCTGATTTTTTTTTTACTTTATCTGTGTTTTCTTCAGCTAACTTATGCATAGCTTATATCAGTATTTTAAGCTATTACAACCCATTTTTAGTCTGCATTTTTTACATATATTGTTTAAGCTGATCTAGATTTTTTAAAAACAGATATTCTGAAAAATTGTCATGATTCAGTGGACTACTTTTGGTTGTCTATCTATCTCACTATCTATCTCTGTACTGTGATGCTGGCAACCTGCTACCCATTTCCCTTCACTACATGCAAGCCATTTAGCTTCTTTGTCTTAGAAACTGACTTTGTTTGTTGCTCCTGTTATTTCTTTATTAGCTGTTGTGAATCATGTTTTGATCATGGCAAGTTTTTAATATTTTTATTGTGAACAATATATCCTTTTTTTGTCCCCTATTCAAAGAAATGTAAAGCTCCACTAGAGTCTTTTAATTAGTTCCTCAGCTATTTACTAGCTTAAAATTAGGAAAATCAATATTCCATTCATCTGTTTTGGCTGTCAGTAGGTGAATCAATTTTCCACTTGGAGAATTACACAATTTAAAAACCTACCTTACAGCCATGGCTATGTTTATCCTTTTTCTGTGTGTTTAATAATATGGGGCACATTAATATGTAATTTTTGAATTGTAGGATGTGAAACACTGGGTATTTGTACGCCACTGTTTAAAACATTTTGCCTAGTCTTGACACTGTTTAGTACGCAGGTACAGTAATTTGTATCCTTTTTCAACAACAACAACACTTATTTAAATTGCACATTTTGATATATAAAGTAGCTATACAATAACAATGCCTAAACAGAGTTAAAAAAGAAAGTAAAAACTAAAGAACAGTTATTAACAATAGTAGAGAATTTGTCATTGCAAATTTAAATGTCTACCAAATATTTTTTGTTTAAAAACAATTTTGGTTTTCTTAGCACCTTTATTTCTTATTTCACCTTTATTGCAACATAATGCATAATGTAAGATACCAGGTTTTTAACATTGACCATTCTGTTTAATTTATAGAGTCAGTATCATTGGTATATCAAACACAAGAAGAAGAACCAGTATTCTCAGACATAAATTATCTTTGTTTTAACAAAAACAGACTATAAGTCAAATCACTTTCACATAACACTAATGACCACATGTGGAAATATTTTATAGGTATGTGTGATATCCCATGTAGTGGGAAGTGGTCCCAGCCTACACTCTGGACATCTGATAGTTTATGAACCAAACAGGATCAGTGGAGAGATGAGACTCAGACAAAAATCGAAGGGTGAATGGTGCAAGTTTATTTACAAGAGTGCTGTACAACTAAAAATGCAGTAGTGTCAGGTGGGTTTTGAGACACAGTCCTTCAGCACTGACACTTCTTCAGAAATAAATAAAAACAAAAAAAAAGGAAAAATATGGTGTATTTACAAAAATAATGCACTCCTACAAAAACTACACACACAAACCAATAATGAAGGTTGTCTTCCTTTATCTCTGGCTCAAGAAGCTCCTCCAAACAGGAAAGAAAAAAAATGCACAAGAACAAAAAAAAGTGTGTGTGTATATACAAAATCAATTGCACCAAACCCAAAATCAAAATTATCCCAGCACCAAATAAGTATATATACCTCCACCAAAATGATCACTGGGAGATATATACAGTTAGGTCCATAAATATTTGGACAGAGACAACTTTTTTCTAATTTTGGTTCTGTACATTACCACAATGAATTTTAAATGAAACAACTCAGATGCAGTTGAAGTGCAGACTTTCAGCATTAATTCAGTGGGGTGAACAAAACGATTGCATAAAAATGTGAGGCAACTAAAGCATTTTTTTAACACAATTCCTTCATTTCAGGGGCTCAAAAGTAATTGGACAAATTAAATAACTGGAAATAAAATGTTCATTTCTAATACTTGGTTGAAAACCCTTTGCTGGCAATGACAGCCTGAAGTCTTGAACTCATGGACATCACCAGATGCTGGGTTTCCTCCTTTTTAATGTTCTGCCAGGCCAAGCCGTCACACTGCCTCCACTGTGTTTTACAGATGAGGTGGTATGCTTTGGATAATGAGCTGTTCCACGCCTTCTCCATAATTTTTTCTTGCCATCATTCTGGTAGAGGTTGATCTTGGTTTCATCTGTCCAAAGAATGTTTTTTCCAGAACTGTGCTGGCTTTTTTAGATGTTCTTTAGCAAAGTCCAATCTAGCCTTTCTATTCTTGAGGCTTATGAGTGGCTTGCACCTTGCAGTGCACCCTCTGTATTTACTTTCATGCAGTCTTCTCTTTATTGGAGACTTGGATATCGATACACCTACCCCCTGGAGAGTGTGGTTGGCTGTTGTGAAGGGGTTTCTCTTCACCATGGAAATGATTCTGCGATCATCCACCACTGTTTTCTTCCGTGGACGTCCAGGTCTTTTTGCATTGCTGAGTTCACCAGTGCTTGCTTTCTTTCTCAGGATGTACCAAACTGTAGATTTTGCCACTCGTAATATTGTAGCAATTTCTCGGATGTGTTTTTTCTGTTTTCGCAGCTTAAGGATGGCTTCTTTCATCTGCATGGAGAGCTCCTTTGACCGCATGTTGTCTGTTCACAGCAAAATCTTCCACATGCAAGCACCACACCTCAGATCAACTCCAGGCCTTTTATCTGATTAATTGATAATGACATAATGACGGACTTGCCCACAGCTGCCCATGAAATAGCCTTTGAGTCAATTGTCCAATTACTTTTGAGCCCTTGAAATGAAGGGATTGTGTTAAAAAAAATGCTTTAGTTGCCTCACATTTTTATGCAATTGTTTTGTTCACCCCACTGAATTAAAGCTAATTCCAAATATTTATGGATCTAACTGTAACTCTATATACAAAAGAATATTTACAAAGCCGCAAAATCACAACTGCTACTCCAATAGCTCAGCAGTACTTACTCCTACCTCGTCTTTAGGTCCACTGATGACCCCTGTTGGCCGGTAACTCCTTAAATATAACTGGCAAGATTGTCCAGCCAATCTGCCACCCCATCTACCTCACGCACCAATCCATGTAGACGCTGGCGCGTACACACCATGCACAATTACAATACAAGCCCTGAGCAACTATGTATTTAAAATTGAACCCCTGCGGGTCACGTGCATAAGCACCATAAATAGGATTTAAAGTTAACAAAGCAGAATGCAAACCCTGAATAGAGATATATCCACATAAAGACAAAATTAATTGAGACTATATTCTTCCACATTCCCCCCTTTAAAAAAAATCTAATTAAACAATGTCTATACTACATAAACAGTTGGGAATTCTGAATGTGGTAGTGATATTACAGAAGAATCAGATTCTAGTGAAGATTGATGAACAAATGTCTTTATAGTAGCATTTAAACATTTTTCAAGAAACATGAAGAAAACAAATGACCAATCCAAAAAACATAATAATGATTAATATATACAAAACCCTCCTTAAAAATACATAACCCCATGTTCCAAAGGTAGATGTAAGCCAGTCTGCTAATTCTTTTCTGAAAATCACACCATCATTTGAACCTCCTGCTCCATGTACTATATTTTGCATATAAATGGTCATATCTGTAATATCGTGAGAAGCATCTGGAATGTATGTACAACACTGGGATCCAATAACTGCACACATTCTTCCTTCAGAAGACAGTATCATGTCCAATGCCATGTGATTTTGAAGAACAACATTGCTCATGGCCACATGTTCAGTAGTAAGGTCTTGGAGTGAACAGGCAGTTAAACTTCTACTGCTTCCAGTGCATAAGATAGATTAGTGATTGCAGTGTTGAGGGCTAAAACACAAAATTAAGGAAAAAAAGTAGCAACAGTATCTCCTTTCATCTGTGAAGGCTGTTGAGAAAATGTTTGGTAAACAGTTACATGAGGAACAACATTTGCAAAATAACAAGAGCCACACCATCTAGTGGGAATATGCATTATGCAGGAATATGCATTTTGAACACACACAAAATAAATTCCATTTAGAGACACAAGTGCTTTAGGGAGAGTCATTTGCAGAACAGGTTTTGGATTAATGCCTGCTATGAAAATTTGATAAGACTGGTAAGATAACACAGCACACTTTCATTACTTCTTTCAAAACAAGTTCCTGAGAGTGGAAAGGAAGTACCACAGTCTTCTTTAGTAACACACATGTAAGGGGCATAATCATAGCACTGTGACCATTGCATAAACTTAGTGGCATTTTTTACTCCAAACAGTCCAGTGTGAGGTGCTGAACTGTTTCTAAAAATACAAAATTTCCCCTTATGATCAGAGCCAATAAAGGGAAATGTGGGATTCCATTTAGAGAAACATGATGTTGCGTAGTATTGTTATGATTAGGTTTAATAGCTGAAATATACCTGTAAGAAAAGTCAGTAGGTGTAATGTTGCAAAAAGTTAGAAAATATCATGTGGCATTAAATGAAGCTGTATCAAATAGAATAGGTTCAGCCAGAATATGGGGAAAAATGCCATTGTTCTTTAGATGATAGAGTGTTTTAATAAACAAAGGATGGCCTAGTATTGGTTACATTTTGAGTCTTATAATTTACTGCATATGGAAATCCAGTACAAATCCAACAGGACTAGTTAGGCACTGAAGAGGCCCAAATGTGAAAGAAGGCCAAATAACCATAGATACCATATATGTTATGGGTGTGTACATTCTCATCTGGGGTGAGGGTATGTCAGAGGTCTCTTTTATATGTGACCATGTGAGAAAAGTGCTTTATAAGAACTTGGAAAGTGAAGGATATTATTAAATTCAGGAACTTGAATGTGACGTCTGGGCTGCCATAATTTTCCCTGAGTCCAAATCATCCTGCAAAAATTCCCTGGGGACCTGGAAGCTGCAGACAATCAGGAGGCTTAAGATGTGGAGTTCTTGTTTTGGGCAGGAGCGAGTCGATAGTGGGATGAATGATCCCATGCTGGCTGTACATCACACTTTTACAACATCCTGACTGGTGAGTAGTACTTGTAGAGGGGCCTTCCAACGTGGTGCCAAGCAGTTCTTTCGTTTTGGCTCTTTAATAAACAATAAGCAGAACTGTAAGAATGTATTAAGGCAATATAGAAAGCATGCATATGATTTCAGTCAGAAAACTGACATCCATTTGCTTGCAAGTTCATAAGTTGCAGGTAGCTGCATAGGTCAAATTATATATAGGTTAAAATTTCATGAGGAAAAGTCCTGTTTTATGACATGGTGTCATTCTAATAGACATAAGTACTATAGGTAAAGCATCAGAGCATTTCAAGACAGTTTCTGAACACATTTTAGCAAATTAATTTTTGATAGTGCCATTCATTCTTTCAACTAGACCAGCTGATTCAGGATGATAAGAACAATGCAGAAGTTGTTGAATCCTTAATACTTTACAAATGTCCTGAATTACTTTATTTACAAAGTGAGTCCCTCTGTAGCTCGCCAGCATACACAGTATTACAAAGCAAGATTTTAAGTCTTTTAATAAATGCTTAGCAACAGCTGTTGCATCAGCCTTCCTAGAAGAAAAAAGCTTCTACCTACCCAGTTAGAAAACATATCAACTATTACTAATACATATTCAAAACCCTGTACTTTAGGTAATTGCAAAAATCCATTTGTAAATGTTCGAAAGACCCAAAGGGTGGATGAGAAGCACCAGACAGGCATGTTTTTATTTTACCACACGTTGTATCGCTGGCAGATTATACACTGAGTACAAGTTTTGGCGGGCCTGTGTAGCAAAGCTAGGAGCAAATGAAGTTTGCTTAATAAGGGAAAAAATTCCCCTTTTTGACATGCAAGACTGACCATGAGAAATTTGGGCCACCTAGTGCTGAAGGGACTGTGGGACTACAAGGTGGCTGCTTTCAGGACTCTACAAACCCCTCAGCGTCAGGTGCACACCTGGCTGCTATCCAGACTGGCCTTCCTTTCTCACTTGCTTGAATGTGCATGTTGAATAATTAAGTGAGGTCCACTTGTGGAGGTGAGAAAGGAGGTTGGAGTAGTGAAGGGCCTGTTACTGCAGCCTGTTTGGCGTGCAAGTCAGCTAAATTATTTCCTCTACTCACTGTGCCATAGCCTTTATTATGTGTCTGACATTTTATCATAATTAGTGCTAATGGCAACTGCAAAGAATCAAGCAAATTTGAAATTAGCATGCTGTGTCTAATAGGAGAGCCAGAGGATCTTAAAAATCCACAATGCTTCTAAAGACCTCCAAATTCATGGACTACCCCAAAAGCATAACAGGAGTCAATATAAATGTTAGCTGTTTAATCTTTAGATAGCATTTAACCCCTAGTCAAAGCAAATATTTCTGCCCCTACGATTAACAGGTATTTGGGAGTTTAGTCTTTTTAATACTCTTGTGGAAGAGATGAGGCCAATGACCGCAAGAAGGCAAAATACCTCAAGCTGGTAGAGGACTGTAGAACACATGGGTAATAAGGCCTAATGAGAGCCCATCAAGGTGGGCTGTAGGGGCTTTGCAGGACGGTCTCTACATCGGGCACTCTGTCTGCTTGGCATTAGAGGGCTACAGGAAAGTAGAGCCACCAAGAACATCATTGAAGCTGCAGAAAAAGTGTCAAGGTGGTTGTGGATCAAGAGGGGTGATCCATGGTTTAGCACGCTACTTGGACACAAGATAGGGACTCATCACCCCAAACTCGGTTGCCTGGGTGAGGGTGTCTAATGATCTAAGTCCCAAAACACCTTATGACCTTGGGGTCATCACTGAGGATGTGTCCTAGTTGCACCACTTGGTGTATGAAGGATCTAAACTAGAACAACACTGGACTTTAACATTAAGAACACCTAAAATGGAAAATTCATATTTGCCAATTCTAAAAGCTGTCAAGTGTTGAGTAACTGCTTTAGTCACAATAGTAGCCACTGCATGTGGAACTTGGAGTGTACCATTATGCCCTAGCAGTAAAGGCTATGCAGCTTCTTAAGTTAGATGTGCTGCTGCTACAGCCTTAAGACATCCCAGAAGAGCTGCACCCACTGGATCTAAAGCCATAGAATAATGAGCATTAGGAAAGTTACTGTCGTTATGTTCCTGAACGTGTACAGCCTGAGAAAATCCCTGTGTTTCATAATAATAATAATAATAATAACTTTATATATATAGCACCTTATCATACATTTACATGCAACTCAAGGTGCTTTCCATGGATTAATCAATAAAAACAAAGATATATCACATTTACTTGGATTATTATCATTAACTAATACTATGATCATTTTCAATAAATGTAAGTATACTAAATACAAAATCAACCAGGTATTGTTAAGCAAAATGTAGGTTTTCAAATTAAAATACGTATACATTTATACATTAAAGTTAAATATAGAACAACAAGATCTAATTAACACTAGAATTACCAAAGCCTACGAAAAAACTCATAATCCCGGCCCACTTTAAATCCATTCGCACCTCTCTGTCAGCATGTTTTGTCTTGTAAATGTGTCGATCAACACAAGCAGCAAGCAACCTGATATCCCATTCCCCCACCCATCGCCGCAGCTCAATTCACAAAGAGACACTGAGCACTGAGAACCTTATCTGGAAGTGAATTGCCTGGAATTGTAGAAGGTAAATAATATATCGTCATTTGGAATACATACATTTCATTGGTGTTCTGTGTCTACAACAATCTATGTAAACACAGCGTTAAAACAGAAAAGTTTTTCATGTTTTAGTAATAAATGACAAATTGTAGACATGAACTGTATAATGTGTGAAAGCTGAAGTCCAAATATCCAATAAACACTTTTACAAAAGGTACAAGTATAATACGACAGCTTCCGTGATGTAGCGGTAAGAATTGCTGACTTGTAATCAAGAGCTCACCGGTTTAATACTGGCTGCCTCGCAAATTTACCATACTGAGTAGTGAGCTGCTTTTATTGTTAATATTATACAATTACAACATACATTTGATTTGCGTCTGTAACAGCTGGTGTAAATTTATAATACTTGTAAGAGTGGGTTTTTTTCACTTTTATTCTCTCAGTCATGATCATGACTTTATTCTTGAGTGTTCCTGCTCACACTGAATTAGTATGCACCTTATGGGTCACATAAGGTCCACTGTGAGTGCTGTGCAGAGTGGAGGCAGAACCTCTTCGTTTTTCCCAGTCAATTATTGGGCTCATCGGGGTGTGTTCTTGCTCCTACTCTGTTCAATGCTTGTATGGACTGGGTGTTGGGCAAGGTCGTGGGGTCCAGCGGCTGTGGGGCATTTGTTGGTGAAGAAACATTCACGGATCTTGACTTTGCTGACAATGCTGTGATCTTCTTGGAGTCAATGGAGGCTCTGATCGGGACGCTTGAGAGACTGAGCGAGGAGTCTGGGTGTCTGGGCTTACGAGTGTCCTGGATAAAAATCAAGATCCAAGCCTTTAATGACCTCTTGGGCACAGCCATCAGCAGTATGTCTGTTTGCGGAGAGAGTGTTGATCTTGTCGAGAGGTTTACTTAGCTTGGCAGTGACATTCATGTCTCTGATAACTCTTCCTATGAAGTCAGTAAATGGATTGGGAGAGCATGGGGGGTCATGAGGTCGCTGGAAAGGGGTGTGTGGTGCTCCTGATATCTATATAAAAGGACAACAGTCCAAGTCTTTAGAGTACTGGTGCTTCCAGTCTTGCTATATGGTTGCGAGACATGGACGCTATCCAGTGACCTGATGACGAAGACTGGACTCCTTTGGTACTGTGTCTCTCCGGAAAATCCTTGGGTACCGTTGGTTTGACTTTGTGTCGAATGAGTAGTTGCTCATGGAGTCCCGAATGAGGCACATTACCTGCATTGTGAGGGAGCGTCAGTTACATCACTACGGCCATGTGGCGCATTTCCCCAAGGGTGACCCGGCTCGTAAGATCCATATTGCTGGGAACCCGAGGGGTTGGACCAGGTCAAGGGGTCTCCTACATAACACCTGGCTGCGGAAGATATAGGGTAATTTCCAGAGGGTGGGACTGGACCGCAAGTCTGCCTGGGGGGTTGGAAACCGGGATCCCGAGTTGTTTCATCGTGTGGTGGGTGCGGCTACGCACTGTATCAGTGCATGCTCCCCAACATGACTTGACTTGACTTATGGTCCATGATGTCAAAGCTGCACTGACAAAAAAATAGATATAGGTATATATGATATTTGGAATGATTCATTTTATGACCTGTATAGTACATTTCAGAAAACACTGTGGCACTGATGCAACATTATTCATATTCATTCGTATACCTTCTTGCAGTTGTAATCAGTGACCATTTTTTTTTTTTTTTCCCGATCTTGTCCAATCTCCACACTTTGGTGCATGATGGTGTTTCTTTTGTACTCCAGGACATGCAGAGGAAAGAATAGTACAGAGAGGTCAGTTCCACGCTATATACAATCATCAAATTCAAATGTTAACAGTTCCCACACACCTAAGGACCGTCCTTCCTACATTTATGACGTGTACCTGTTGTAATGTACACACTTCTTTCTATGCTGTGGCTCCTATTACATTGAAAGTGCACCTGACACTGACTGAGTTTGCTTTCCTGGAGGAAGCGGAGGTCTTGGAACATTAGCTTGTCAATGTTGCATCCTCTTTTTTCTTTTTCCATTGTCTTTTCTTGTAAGAAGCAACGACAAAGTTCCTCTGCAAGGTGAGCCAAGGACGCTCTTCTTTTCTTAGTGGACCCTGTGCATGCCTTGAACAGTACATCGACAAGCTTCTGTTCTGTTCATCACTTCTGCACATTACGACTTTGATACAAGTAAGAATTTCACAGGTCCTATATACCGTGTGGTAGAATTCAACATCTTAATTAAAGAAAGAAACGTCTCTTCTAACAGTAATCAGGTAGGAGAAAAGCTTGTGCATCTGCATCATTTATTACTCTTCAGTTAATGCTTGAACATGGGGTATTCGTCTGTCTACAGCATGATCAGAATGGTCAGAGAAACAAAGGATACAGGATCATTTTATAAACTACTGAATTTACATACGGTGTCAATCAAAGCATTCATTTACTGTGGTTGGTTTGTTGGTTTACACCCAAATGAAAAATAAATGATAAATGATAAAATAGCAGTATTTTAATACATTCTAGTTCTTCTTATACTCTTTGGTTTGAGCCACGACCCTTGAAATTTATGTGTATAACAACTGACCAATCTTGTTGAATACAGTCAGATTCGGTGACAAAGGGCAGTCAACTTTAATTACATTTTATTGTTCACTTGACCTTTATCTGGTTTCCTGATATGCCTCAACAGGTTTCTGACAACTATTAACCCTTTATGCTATTTCTTTAAGATGAACGCTATTTTTTAATATGGAAAGCAAAATTAAAACACTTTGTCCTTGATGACTATATGACCCCTAAGTCTAATTTTTTTCCTAAAATATTTGCATACTTAGCGCATAATAACTATGAACACACTATGTACAGTAAAAATGTATAATCGAACAATAGCAATATATATAAAAAATGGGACAGAAAGTAATATATAATTTAGGCAAAAATGGGTGAATAAATAATACAGAAATTGTTAGAAAACATAACAAGAAAAAGACAAGTATTTACATGGGGGTAGGGGTGTAGCCGTAGAGGCTTGGGGGTGGTCTTTTTTTCCTCCCATAGCCTTGTGCCACCAGTGCCACCTTTCAGTCAGCCAATGAAACTGTGGCCGTTTCCTCACAGTACCAGTTTCTAAAGTACTGTTGGTGAGTTGGTGGTTTTCTCTCCTTCTTACACTGTTTGCAGATAATAATATCTGTTTTTTTTTTTACATATTTTGGTTTGCAGAAGCCACTCTTCTCCTGCTCTAATTTTTTCTTGTGGTACTACTGTGTGGTATATGGCATGTGTGGCTTCTGAGAAGCTGCAGTTCCAACCATTACCAATGAGGTTCCTTCAGTTGGGCAAGGTCAACACAACATTTAATATTCTGCATATTAAAACCATTCCTTGATATCATAATGCCAAATTTTGATGTTTTAGAAAGGTTCCACAAATAATGTACTGCTTGGCAAAATAGGTACACTAAGTGCCAGGGGCCTCATGCATAACGCCGTGCGTAGAATTCGCATGATAATATGACGCAAGCACAAAAGCCGAAATGTGCTTACGCACAGAAAAATCTAGATGCAGGTATCTGTGCATTCGCCAACTTCCGCGTTCTTCAGCTACATAAATCCCGCTCACCATGGAAATAAACGCACGTGTACGCGCTTGCTGTCCCGCCCCAATTCCTCCCAGAATTACGCCTCTTTGAATATGCAAATCAATATAAATAGCCCTTAAGCCCAGCGTTCTGTGAAAAGGCAATGGCAAAAGTACGAGGAAAAATAGAAGAATTTCAGCAAATACCAAATGGAGGCAAAGAAAAACGTACTATTTGTTGGTTTAAACAGTTATATAAGCAACAAAAGGAAGTTGATCGAGTGACATAACGTGTCGGAGAAATTCGAAAGCTCAAGTTCACAAAGTTGCACAGTGCCCGAAATAAAAAAGTTGTCACATATCAAAGTCGGTGTGAAAAGGCGAGTCGTAGCCCACCGTCTGAGTGTCATATGAAAGCTTATTAGGGTGCAGTGAAAAAAAAGGCACACAGTGTGAAAAAAACACGAAATGTCAACTTTAATCTCGAAATTTCCACTTTAATTTTGTAGTTTATTTTGTCATTAAAGTAGAACATCATAAACTTCATCTTAAAATCGTTTAATTTACTAGTTTTTCAAATCCCATTGTAACTAAAGTAGCACGTTAAATGTTTTGTTTTGTATTTGATCGTATATGTGCTCTATGTGCCTGAATCACTACGTGCTCTTCCTCCGACAGGACACAGAATCCATTATGTTCGTAATATTACAGCTCTCTGAGTAATTAAAATACTGAGAAGTATACGTGATATAATTTTCATGATAATATGAGTTAAAGCATGTTATTAAACATGAGAACACGGTGGCGCAGTGATTGTTCATGTCTTACAGCAAGATGCTTGCTGCGACATGCGCGACCTTCAATGAAATGCTTTATTACAGAAGTACTGTCTTTTTCAAACGTACTAACCCCCAATTCCTGTCCTTACTTTTCTTTCTCCAAATACCCAATCGCCACACAATCAGCTCTGTAATAGACGTTAAGCCATCTGTAAGCTTAGAACGCCGATTCTTCAAAATGTTTAAGGAACATTGAAATATCTTCGTAATGTTTAATTATTCTATCCATCTATCCTTCCAGTGTCGTGCCAGCCACAGCATGAAAACAGCGCGAGGCAGGAACAAACCATGAACGAAGCTCAAGCTTGCTAGCACTGCGGCACCGTGTAGTTAAAGTTAAAGTTTTATCTGTATAATATAATCAACATATTTTGCTGCATTTCATCTTAAAAATGATATTGTCATCATACGTAAATATGCGCTTTACAAAGTGGCTCAGGATGTGCAATATTATAACTGTATCATAAGTACAATTACCTCACGGTAACTTGCAAGTACAAACAGTTCTACAAGGAGCACTTGAGCCACCATCATGGATGTGGATCTAAGAAAGGGTAACCACACAGGAACAGTAGCACTGCTTTGACGCTGGGTGCCGCCAGTCTGCAAAACCTAACGGAGAACTTGCGTACGACAGGGTATGAGGTACCGTGGAAAAGTGCGTGGCTTTACGCCAAGTGTAGGTTTTATACATCGCGATTTGAACGTGGAAACGTTCTTACACAACATTTCTGTGCGTACGCACCGTTCATACATGAGGCCCCAGGTGTCTTGACTGCTCCAGATGTTCTGCTCCTTTCCTTGAAGGAGAGGATAAGGGTACTGCAGATGGAGTTGCAGATGATGTGGCTGTGGAGGCAGCACGTGAAGGTCTTGTGATATCCATGGTGGGAACAGTGAAGTCCTGAAAGGCCTCAGGCTCCACAAAGCCCTCATCATCCTCCTCCACGTGGATGTCATTATCCTCTAACTCGTTTATTGTGGCCTTGTAGTCTGGAAGAATTTTGTCTGTCTGGTTGTACAGATACTCCACTCCTATCAGCTCACCTGAAACAATAAAACAATCCAATAACAGAGGCTTGACATTACAATATTAACAGCATTTGCAATAACACCTATATTTCAGTTAACTCCACCTTAATTTAAATATATCCAGTAATGAGTAAATGTATTTGAGTGGCATTGACTAGACTACCAAGCTCCTTCCTAGCACTTCCGCCGCAAGAGTGTTGGCTATATGGCAGAGAAGGCAACTGTAGGAGTGGGGCTCCTTATTCCCCTCTGAAGTGGCAGCGACAACCCTGTCCTCATTCCACCTGGCCAAGCCATCTATGAGGTAAGCCTGGAAACAAGTGTCACTTGCATGTGTTCCTAAAAAATAAATGGACATTTTTTATATTACTGCATCTATCAAAGGTAACTGTGATGATAAAACATCTTAGCATTACACACAGTCTATAAATGAGTGCTTGCCTATACAGTGCCTTGAGAGACACTTGTGTATTTACCTGGGATGAACCTGTTCATGTGTAAATGGAAGGATTCCAGTGAGGCAGAACCTCTTGCACATTGTAGGTTGACAGGCGATGACCTCCCTTTACCAAAGTCCCAGTCTGCACATATAGCTGCACACCACGAGGATTTTGAATGCAGACAATGTGCTTTTTTTGAGACCTCCATATCTCACCCATCCTTGCAGAATTAATGAGAGGTACTCCAAGAGTGTTGTGGCCCCTCTCACCATCAAAAGCCTCAATTAGTTTAGTGACCAGGTCTTGAATGTCTGCTACACTGCGGGTCTTTCTTTTACAGTGAAGAGCCAACTCATTTCTGCTGAGTCGATGCATCACATCTACATGTAATGACCGGACTAGCTGACTTTCCAGCTCTTCTTGCTTGGCCTCCTTTAGTCTGTCCAAGTCTTCCTGGTCCCACATGAAAATGCAGTGGCTGAGGTGGTTCATGAAGGTTGCATACAGAGGATGCAAGTCAGTTGTACAACCAACAGCAATCCTCTTCATGAAATGCCATATACTGTATCAAGCTTCATCTGCAAGTCCTTCCACTCTTCAAACATCCATCTCAGAAGGGTGGACACAGAGCAGTCTCTATCAACATACCCTGTACATCACTTCAGGAGGGGGCACTCCAGCATCCCTGTACCTCTTTATTATTCCATCAACCATCAGTCCAAGGCCAAAGCCTTCACTTGTTGTGAGGACAGACATTATAATCTGCCCATACTTGTTGCCAACATTTGTCGCCCAGGAAGCAGTTCAAGCCCCGGGACCTACAAGCTTCTTTGAGAACTTCTTGGTAGAATCTATTTTTAGCACACATTCAAATTCTGAGATTATAGTGGCTTTAATCTCATCCAGTCTACTTAGCACATCCTGGGCATATACCTGTATCAACCAGTGGTGCTTTAGGACAGGGTCAGGTGGGTTCTTAAAGGTCACTGGGTTCAACAGACCAGTGGAGACAGCAGTTGAAAAGCCCTTGCAGTTTGCCAGATACTAAATGTTTTTACCTAGCCATACCTCTGCATGCTCCTCTTGCAGTTTTTTTTAATTTGGCTGCTACTATTGTCGAGACCTCTTTGACGCAACAGATGAACCACCCGCATGTCACATGCCAACTTGGATGTGAGGATGCAAGGGAACTGGAGCCTGTGGCTAATGTTCAGCTGTGACACACCATTGTGGCTCCAACTAATGACTTTCCTCTTGCATTTCTTGAATTTCGTACAATATTTGATATTATGTATGCTGTATAGCAGTTTTATATTACTAAAATAATAATAAAGTCATAATATATTATTATTATTATATTTAGCCTTGAACAATTTGTGAAACTAGTGAGAAGTATAAAAAAACAAATCATACACCATTTGAGAGTACAACATACCAGTCACTTGTTTTTTATATATATACACTAGGCGGTTCCCCCCACTTCACTCGCCAACCCCCCTGCTTGCTTCGCTCGCCAGCCACTTCACGTCTCTGCTGCTCACGTTGTGAAGAGGGGAGCTGAGCGCACCCCAAGGACACTTGGTTGCTCCTCTGAAACCCCCTCTTAAATGATGACACAATGGGAAACAAATACAGTTTTTTTTTACTACCTCCTTGCTCGATCAGCTGCTGGCTTGCTGCTGTGCGATCTGCATCTCGCATGTCACTTCGAACATGTAAAAGCCTGTACAGCAGCTGTTCTACTCTTTGTCTTTTATTTCTGGCCATGGGTGTGGTTAAATCTCTTGGCACAAATTCTCATCTTGTGGGATGTGAGTGTGACATTGCCGGTCTCCTCCAGACACCTTGTTCCCACATGGGAATCTGTTGAACCAACACTGTCGATAGCTATGATCGAGATGAGCTGACAAATGAGGACAAATCTCATTGAAGCCAGGGGATGGTGGAAAGTGCTTGAGTGCTTTTATTAAAAACAGTCAAAAGTAAAACCAAAAGTGTCCACAGTGAGGTGTACTCAACAAAAAAAAAAAAAAAAAAAAACAGTACACAAATAAATCCATAAAACCAGTGAAAAGTGGGGATAAAATCCATAATAAATAAATATGCTAAAATAAAGGTTAAAAATGCAGTCTTGCTCTTCACACAGACTTCACTGCCTTTCACAATTTTTTCATCTCCGTTTTCTCTCCTATTCTATCATGTCTCTTTTTCCCTCTTTTCCCATTGTGCTGGCCTGTACATATACGTCTCCGTGGACGCAGCACCTTAATCACACGCCGCAGGAAGCCAATGAAGCGAGAACGATGTGACTCGCCCCAATTACCTGATCAACTCCACACGGTCATGCAGTCAGGGGGCCTGTCCATATCAGGGGCTGAGGTCGCTGAGGTAGTTAAAAAGCTCCGAGGTGGTGGGGCCCCTGGGGTGGATGAGGTTCACCCTGGGTTCCTCCAGGCTCTGGATGCTGTGGGGCTGTCCTGGTTGACATGTCTCCACAACATCGCATGGACATCGGGGACAGTGCCTCTGGATTGGCAAACAGGGGTGGTGGTCCACCTTTTTAAGAAGGGTGACCGGAGGATGTGCTCCAATTATAGGGAAATCACACTCCTCAGCCTCCCCGGTAACGTCTGTTCAAGGGTGCTGGAGAATAGAGTTTGGTCGATGGTCGAATCTCGGATTCAAGAGGAAAAATGCAGATTCCGTCCCGGCCATGGAACACTGGACCAGCTCTGCACCCTGGCCAGGATCCTGAAGGGGGGCATAGGAGTTTGCCCAACCAGTCCACATGTGTTTTGTGGATTTGGAGAAGGAATTCCACCGTGTCCCTCGAATTATCCTCTGGGGTGTGCTCCGAGAGTACGGGGTACATGGCTTGTTGTTACGAGCCATTCAGTCCTTGTACAGGAGGAGCAAGAGCTTGGTCCGCATTGCAGGTAATAAGTCGGACTCGTTTCCTGTTGAGGTTGGACTCCGCCAGGGCTGCCCTTTGTCACCGAATCTGTTCATAAGTTTTATGGAAAGAATTTTCAGCCAAGGAGCGGAGGGAGTATGGTTCGGTGACCTCAGAATCTCATCTCTGCTATTTGTGGATGACATGGTTCTGTTGGCTTCATCGGACAGTGACCTCCAGCTCTCACTGGAGCGGTTCGCAGCCGAGTGTGAAGCGGCAGGGATGAGAGTCAGCACCTCTAAATTTGAGGCCATGGTTCTCGGCCGGAAAGGGGTGGAATGCTCACTCTGGGTTGGTAACACATTACTGCCTCAAGCGGAGGAGTTCAAGCATCTTGGGGTCTTGTTCACAAATGAGAGAAGAATGGAATGGGAGGTCGACAGACGGATCGGTGTGGCATCCGCAGTAATGCGGGCTCTGCAACGGTCCGTTGTGGTGAAGAGAGAGCTGAGCCAAAAGGCGAGGCTGTCGATTTACCAGTTGATCTAGGTTCCTACCCTCACCTATGGCCACGAGTTTTGGGTAGTGACTGAAAGAGCAAGATCATGGATACAAGCGGCCGAAATGAGTTTTCTCCGCAGGTTGGTTGGACTTTCCCTTAGAGATAGAGAGGAGTTCAGTTATCGGGAGAGACTCGGAGTAGAGTCGCTGCTCCTCTGCATTGAGAGGAATCAGTTGAGGTGGTTCGGGCATCTGGTCAGGATGCCCCATGGATGCCTCCCTGGGGGGGTGTTCCGGCATGTCCCACTGGGAGAAGGCCACGGGGCAGACCCAGGACACGCTGGAGGGATTATATCTCCTGGCTGTCCTGGGAAAGTCTCAGGGTCCACCCAGAGGAGCTGGAGGAGGTGGCCGGGGAGAGGGAGGTCTGGGTTTCCCTGCTTAGGCTGCTGCCCCCGCGACCTGACCACAGATAAGCGGTGGATAATGGATGGATGGATGAACTAATACATTTATTAAACTTTTATGACAAAATTAAATATATATTTTAAAATTAAGAGTATTTATCTCCACAAACCAAGACTCGTGAATAACATTTTTAGAGAGTTACATATATCTTATATGGTGAACTAAAACTAACGCACTTCGATTGTCTTGTTTTGTTCAAAAATTTTTTACCTTATTTTACTTACCTTACCTGACAGAATTTACTCAGAAAGAATATCTGACTGTAACAAAATGTACAAATTACACGGGTTTTGAATGGTCAATTCTTGGTAGGTGATATGGGCTGCGATTAGCCCGAGCTTTCAATTCTTATAAGAATCTAGCAAAAAGCGATCTGATTCTTGCTACCAAGAATTACCTCGACTCACGGCTGCTCGGAGGTGCCACAGAAGCTGTCGTCTTATACTTGTACCATTGTACCACACATTATACAGTTGGTGTCTACATTTTGTCATTTATTACTAAAACATGAAAAAGTTTCTGTTTTAAAGATGTATTTACATAGATTGTTGTAGACACGGAACACACATGAAATGTATGTGTTCCAGATGATATATTATTTACCCTCTACAACTCCAGGCAATTCACTCCAAGATAGGGTTATCAGTGCTCAGTGTTTCTTTCTTTCTGAATTGAGCTGCAGCAGTGGGTGGGGAGATGGAATAGTAGGCTGCTTGCTACTTATGTTGATCGACACATTTACAAGACAAAAGACCCTGACGGAGAGGTGCGAATGGATTTAAGGATGTCCGGGATTACGAGTTTTTCGTAGGCTTTGGTAATTCTAGTGTTATATATATACTGTATATTATCTATCCATCCATTATCCAACCCGCTATATCCTAACACAGGGTCACGGGGGTCTGCTGGAGCCAGTCCCATTCAACACAGGGCACAAATCCCCATATATATATATATATATATATATATATATATATATATATAGTATTACAGTGATCCCTCGCTATATCGCGCTTCGCCTTTCGCGGCTTCACTCCATCGCAGATTTTATATGTAAGCATATTTAAATATATATCGCGGATTTTTTGCTGGTTCGCGGATTTCTGCGGACAATGGGTCTTTTAATTTCTGGTACATGCTTCCTCAGTTGATTTGCCCAGTTGATTTCATACAAGGGATGCTATTGGCAGATGGCTGAGAAGAAACCCAACTTACTTTTCTCTCTCTCTCTCTTGTGCTGACTTTCTCTGATCCTGACGTATGGGGATTGAGCAGGGGGGCTGTTCGCACACCTAGACGATACGGACGCTCGTCTAAAAAAGATGAAAGATTAACTTCATGTTGCTATCTTTTGTACAGCTGCTTCCGGAAACGACAGGCTGCACGGTGCTTCGCATACTTAAAAGCTCGAAGGGCACGTATTGATTTTTGACTGAAAAACAAACTCTCTCTCTCTCTCTCTCTCTCTCTCTCTCTCCCTGCTCCTGACGGAGGGGGTGTGAGCTGCCGCCTTCAACAGCTTTGTGCCGCGGTGCTTCGCATACTTAAAAGCAAACAGCCCTATTGATTTGTTTGCTAGAGATTGTTTTCTCTATCTATGTGACATTCTGTGCTCCTGACACGCACTCCTTTGAAAAGGAAGATATGTTTGCATTCTTTTAATTGTGAGACAGAACTGTCATCTCTGTCTTGTCATGGAGCACAGTTTAAACTTTTGAAAAAGAGACAAATGTTTGTTTGCAGTGTTTGAATAACGTTCCTGTCTCTCTACAACCTCCTGTGTTTCTGCGCAAATCTGTGACCTAAGCATGACAATATAAAAATAACCATATAAACATATGGTTTCTACTTCGCGGATTTTCTTATTTCGCGGGTGGCTCTGGAACGCAACCCCCGCGATGGAGGAGGGATTACTGTATTCTACATTTACCTAGACAACCCATTTAGTATATACAGTTTGATGTTATTAAAGTTAATGAAAAGATACAAAAGCAAATAAAACAGTCCATAGCAGTTTCTGTTGATTTAGGGTGTAGATGAAGTTCTTGATTGCTGAATGTGAATATCTGAATAACTGATGATGGCCATAGGAGAAAAATAAACCTCTGGAGGGCCACAGTTGGAAAACAGAAACGAGCAAATCAATTAGTAGGTCATATATTAATCAGTTTCTGCATCATGCAAGTCAGAATGACCAAGGCCAGCTGGTCACCCACCAGGCTTTTCAAACTTTTTTTGAAATGTCCCACTGATTTAGCCTGGTGTATTTCTATTCCATATTTTAGATGCATAAGAACAGAAAGCTGCCTCACCAGTTCTTTTATGCTTTGATCTTGGAATAATGAGCAAACCAGAATGTGCAGATCTAAAATTGTGATTTGGTACATAAGGAAAGGTGTAGGTAGGGGTAAAATTGTTTAAACCCTTATATACAGTAATATATATATTATATATATATATATATATCTTTGCATCCGGCGCCGCTGTGAGTGGCAGCCTTTTCAGCAGCTCCGTGTATGACTGTATATGTATGTGTACTTTTCTACTTTTATTTTTCTATTTTTATTTATTGATCACTCCTACCACTTTATTTTATGTGGATTCCTTCCCTGGACACACTTACTTTTACAACGTGGGCATGGATTTTAACACGCCGAGACTCGCCTATTCAAGTACTCAACTTCGGGCGCTGAGAACAAATGCCAGTGCCGGTGTGGTTCCATATTTACCCGATGAGGTAAGAAGGCGGTATCGTGGCAGCAGAGCCGGCACTAAGCTAAAAATGAAGCGGCTTGCGAGAAAGTGGCGTTTCAAGCCTTCGGTGCCTTCTGTGATTCTGGGGAATGTAAACTCAATCTCAAATAAGATCGACGAACTGGCTGCGCTGGTGAAAAATGTAAGGACCTACAGAGAATGCAGTTTGTTGTGTTTCTGCGAAACGTGGCTAAATAACACCATTCCAGATGCCAACGTGGAGCTACCCGGGTTTAGCACAGTTAGAGCGGACAGAGATGCAAGTACCTGTGGTAAGCACAAAGGAGGAGGACTCGCTCTCTATGTTAATACACGGTGGTGTCACTCTGGACATGTTAACGTCAAAATCTCCACTTGCTGCAGGGATATCGAACTGTTGGCCGTAAGTTTACGTCCCTACTATTTGCCCAGAGAGTTTGGACATGTCATTGTTGTTATTGTATACATTCCTCCTCGGGCAGACGTGGAGTCAGCGAGTGACATCATCCATTCCGCTGTTGCTAAGTTACAAACGCAGCACCCTGAGGCGCTTGTGCTAATCGCTGGAGACTTTAACCATGTGACGCTGGACAAAACATTGCCTGCATTCTCCCAGTATGTGGACTGTAACACCCGGGGAAATAAGACTATTGATTTACTGTATGCAAACGTTAAAGACGCATACAGCGCCACCCCGCTGCCTGCGCTTGGGAAAGGAGATCATAACCTGGTTCAGCTTCAGCCTCACTATAAACCAAAAGTTAGAGTCCTACCTGTAACCACACGATCATTCAGGAAGTGGACTCCGGAGGCTGAGAATACTCTGAGAGAACTTTTTGGAACTACAGACTGGGATATCCTGCAGGGATCTCATAATGAGAACATTGAGGAAGTTGTTGACTGCACTACTGACTACATCAACTTCTGTATGGACATTGTAGTTCCAGTAAGAACAGTACGCTGCTATGCTAACAACAAGCCATGGATTACAAGTGACATCAAGGGCCTTTTGAATCAGAAGAAAAGGGCTTTTAAAGACGGTGATCAGCATGAGCTCAAGCGCGTGCAGAAGGAACTCCGAGTCCAACTCAGGGCGGCGAAGGAGCAGTACAGGAGAAAGGTGGAGCACAAGTTGCAGAATAACAGCATGAAGGAAGTGTGGGATGGGATGAAGATCATCACTGGCTGCAGCTCGAAGCGGGGTGCCACCATCAAGAGAGATGTGAAGAGAGCAAACCAAATGAACAACTTTTTTAACAGGTTTGACCACCCTAACCCACTCTCACTCTCACCTTGGAGTACTGCACCCTCCACACATCCTTCTGCTGATACCAGCATAGGAAAAACATCCCCACCCATAATAACAACAGCGCAAGTGAGCAGAGAGCTGAGGAGACTTCGTGCCAGCAAAGCAGTGGGTCCAGATGGAGTATCGCCACGACTGCTGAAGGTCTGTGCATCGGAGCTGGGGGGTCCTCTACAGCGCATCTTCAACCTGAGCCTGGAACAGGGGAGAGTCCCGAGGCTTTGGAAAACATCTTGTATCACCCCAGTCCCAAAGGTATCACGTCCTAGTGAACTGAATGACTTTCGGCCTGTTGCTCTGACATCACATGTGATGAAGACCATGGAGAGGCTGCTGCTTCACCACCTTAGGCCACAGGTTCAACACGCCCTTGACCCTCTGCAGTTTGCATATCAGGAGAAGGTGGGAGCGGAAGATGCCATCATCTATATGCTACACCGATCCCTCTCTCACTTGGACAGAGGCAGTGGTGCTGTAAGAATTATGTTTCTAGACTTCTCTAGCGCCTTCAACACAATCCAGCCTCTGCTCCTTAGGGACAAGCTGACAGAGATGGGATTAGATTCATACCTAGTGGCATGGATCGTGGACTATCTTAAAGACAGGCCTCAGTATGTGCGTCTTGGGAACTGCACGTCTGACATTGTGGTCAGCAACACAGGAGCGCCACAAGGGACTGTACTTTCTCCGGTCCTGTTCAGCCTATATACATCGGACTTCCAATACAACTCGGAGTCCTGCCATGTGCAAAAGTTCGCTGATGACACTGCTATCGTGGGCTGTATCAGGAATGGGCTGGAGGAGGAGTATAGGGACCTAATCAATGACTTTGTTAAATGGTCCGACTCAAACCACCTACACCTGAACACCAGCAAAACCAAGGAGCTGGTGGTGGATTTTAGGAGGCCCAGACCCCTCATAGACCCAGTGATCATCAAAGGTGACTGTGTGCAGATGGTGCAGACCTATAAATATCTGGGAGTGCAGCTGGATGATAAATTAGACTGGACTGCCAATACTGATGCGCTGTGCAAGAAAGGACAAAGCCGGTTATATTTCCTTAGAAGGCTGGCTTCCTTCGACATCTGCAATAAGATGCTGCAGATGTTCTATCAAACAGTTGTGGCGAGCGCCCTCTTCTACGCAGTGGTGTGCTGGGGAGGCAGCATTAAGAGGAAAGACGCCTCACGCCTGGACAAACTGGTGAGGAAGGCAGGCTCTATTGTTGGCATGGAGCTGGACAGTTTAACATCTGTGGCAGAGCGAAGGGCGCTCAGCAGGCTCCTATCAATTATGGAGAATCCACTGCATCCACTAAATAATGTCATCTCCAGACAGAAGAGCAGCTTCAGCGACAGACTGCTGTCACTGTCTTGCTCCACAGACAGATTGAGGAGATCGTTCCTCCCCCAAACTATGCGACTCTTTAATTCCACCAGGGGGGGTAAACGTTAATATTTAACATTATACATAGTTATTGTCTGTTTTTTTCACCTGTATTATTATCATTCTTTAATTTAATATTATTTATTGTATCAGTATGCTGCTGCTGAAGAATGTGAATTTCCCATTGGGATTAATAAAGTATCTATCTATCTATCTATCTATCTATCTATCTATCTATCTATCTATCTATCTATCTATCTATCTATCTATCTATCTATCTATCTATCTACAAGAAGAAGTATTTAAAATTCTGGCAACCTATGTAAAGATATTAGTATTGGGGGTATAAGCTCATATTTTTTTCCCTTTGGTTAAAATTCTTGCTGCTTCATTCTTGACAAGCTATAGCCGATTTACATCCTTCTTGGTTAGTCCTGATAGGAAAGCATTGCAGTAATCTAGTTCACTAAATATAAACGCATGTATACATTTTTTGGCATCTTTAAAAGTTATAAGATCGTGCATCCTTGCACTGTTCCTTAGATATAAGAAAGCAGTCTTGGTAATATTATTAATATCTAATCTGAAATTAAGGTCAGAGTCGATAATAACACCCAAATTCTTGACCTCTGGTTTGATTCACAGGGCCAAATGATTAATTCTGTTTCTAAGATTCTAACTTTGTTTATTGCTGCCAATAACTAACAATTCTGTTTTTTCCTTGTTTAGTTTAAGGAAATTCATATTCATTCATTCTGTTATACTGGCAAGGCAGTGCATTAAAGGGTTTAGAGCCTCTGGGTCATCAGGCACAATTGTTAAATAGAGCTTTCTGTCATCAGCCTATCTGTGGTAATTTACATTATACTTTGGCATTATCTGGCCTAAGGGAAGCATGTAGAGTTAAAATAATAATGAATAATTTCAGATTATCTGCAGGCTTTTCCCACTTTTTTATTTGTACTAATATGTATTGTTTTGTATTAAAACAGTTGTAAACTATATTAGGAATTTTAAAGCAATTTGCAAAATTCATTAAATAAAATACATTTCTTGCAAAGAGTACATATACATTATTTTCATTAGTTCTGTATATGTAAATAAATAGTTTTATCTAATTGTACAGCCTTCAGACAAACTTCCTTTCAAGTAGTGTACCTTTTTTCACATTGCTTATTTTTGAAATAATAAAACCAGAAACAGTACTAAAACCAAAGATACCATGTGACATTGTACATCAGATAATATAAACAATAGATAATTTTACCTGATGTTCATGAATTGCACTTTTCTGTTGCTGAACTGATAACTCTGGGTGTGGGAGAATGTAGCAATTTACTTTGACAGGTAGTATTTGAGTAGATCATACATTATGCAATAGGGTGATTCACTTACACCTGTGTTTTTGTATAAGTATTTCTTTATTTAGCATGGGCAGCAGAGCCTGTGAAGTACTGTTGAATGAGGCAACTTTATGCATAAGAGATCTAAGTCTTTTAAATTGCAGACATTTTTCTATCATGCCATCTGTAAGATACTTCCTCTCTGAAAGAATACATGTTCTAATAAAAATTACCAGGTAAAAACACATCAAGACCTTATAGAGAATTTGCAAACATGGTAATACAATACAAAACAACAAAGGTTTATGATTTCAGTCACTGTTTTTTTCCACAGACTAAATGTAGACTGATATTACTACTACTGTATCTGCAGTCCAACCTCTTTGGCTTTGGATGCAATCACTTGCACATACAAGGATAAATGCAGGAACTCTGAAAGCAATTAATGCCATTGAGATGCTTCTATGTAGGCCTTGGTATTCAGCAGTAATACTTACGGCCAAGAGAAGAAGATGTAAATGCATTTTCTGGTGGGTTTTCTGAAGCAGAAGCATAGCTTCCATGGGGGCATTTCCCGAACTTTTTAAATGAGAGCATATTGTCTTTCTCACTTCAATAATGAAAATTTTTAAAAAGTGTGTGAAATGCACTTGCCCACAGTAACTTGTGAGATGGCACAGACAGAATGTTGAGTGCTGTGTTGTTGTGGGTGCAACACAGGTGTTAAACATTGCAGTTCTGTACGGTGATCTGTCAATTACAAGTGAGTAGGCGAACCTTTTGTGAAGCTGCAGTTGTTACCAATCTCTTAGCTATTTACCTTCACTGAACTCATGCTATACTACAACATCTGTTCCATGTCTGGATCTCAGCTTTGAGACTCTTCCTCCATTGCAGCTCTGTAAAGGCTCTGAAATTTGTCTCATCTTTCACCTGCTGATTGTCTCACCTGGCCCACCTGGGTTCAATGACAACTCGATCTGCCACACTTTCTCCCAGCTCCATGAGCCAGGAGCCATTGTCCCTGCACCCAGGCCAATAGATTTTAGCAGATGGGGAAGCAGTTTTGGAGTAGCAGCCTCTCATCTATTTTCACCCTTTACTGATGCTGTAAACGGCACTCCAGATCTATTGTGGTCTCCACAGCACTAGACACTTGCTAAGATGGTAGTTATTCTTTTCATCCAGCTTCTCATGCCAATGTAGTGCTGGTGCCAAGTCCCAGGATGGATCCTTGTGACACCCCGTGTAGTGGGAAATGGGGAACATCAGACTACACTCTTGGTGTCTAGTATGCAGGACCGAGTGTGACTAGGATGGTGTAAGACAGGGAGATACAGACACAAAAGGATTGGATTTTTGCAAAATAAACTGAGGTTTTATTTACAGGTGCACTTAAAGAAAAATAACAATAATGTCCTGCGGAATTTATATATATCAATATACTGTTCAATACCGCAATGGACACACAAAAACAGTTATAAAACGGAGCCCAAAAACGATGATTGTATACAGTAATTTCAGTGCTGACAGAAAGTCCCAAACAAAAAAGAAAAATGTACACAAATTAATGAAACACATATATACACAAAAAACAAAAATAAAGTTGTCTTCCTCTACAGTGATCCAAGTCAGGAAGCTGCTCCTCCAAACTGTGTATAGTATAGGGCTTACCAAGGAAAATATCCATCCATCCATTTTCCAACCCGCTGAATCCGAACACAGGGTCACAGGGGTCTGCTGGAGCCAATCCCAGCCAACACAGGGCACGAACCAATCCTGGGCAGGGTGCCAACCCACCCCAGGACACACACAAACACACCCACACACCAAGCACACACTAGGGCCAATTTAGAATCGCCAATGCACCTAACCTGCATGTCTTTGGACTGTGGGAGGAAACCGGAGCGCCCAGAGGAAACCCACGCAGACACAGGGAGAACATGCAAACTCCACGCAGGGAGGACCCGGGAAGCGAACCCGCGTCTCCTAATTGCGAGGCAGCAGCGCTACCACTGCGCCACCGTGCCGCCCAGGAAAATATTCAAAATACAAAAAAAGAAAAAGTGTATATACAAAAATAAACAGTGCACCATTAACCACAACCCAATAAATACCTACACCAAAGCTAATCAAGAGATATTTATACAAAAAGAAAAAATATTTACAACAGTCAATGCACATGCCGCAGTGATTGGTAAACTCACGAGAATGCTCTACCAAGTACTTCACTGCGTATGGTCTAACCAGAAGACCTCCTCTAAAGGCCAGAAATTCACTTTTGTATTTGACGCCCTCGCACCGACCAATTAAGCTGCTGAACGTCATCCTTCCATGGGCATGTGATGACGTGGATGCATCTATGAAAAGTGGCTTCTCCTGCCCCGAAAAATTCCTATAAAAAGTTGAGTGGCCGGCATTTGAGACATGAACAGCTCTTCTCTCCTAAAACTGAAAGTAAGCCCCTTTTTTCTCACCCAGGCTACCGCCCTGACAACTGCGAATATGGAATACCTTAATATACCGTGGCAAGCCGATACTAAGATGCTTCGCACTTTCTCTTACTCTTCCAGTGCTATGAGGTTGCGGGAGGCATGCACATGAGTGGGAGACGGGCAACACCATCCCGGCCGGACAATGGCTGAGCTGTCTTTCCATTCCCACATGAGACGCACTGCAACGCTCCCCAGAAGCTGCTCATATAGTTAGCGAACACATCCCTCTTCACTTTCTATATGGGAAAATAAAAAGCAAGTTTTATTTCTTTATACCTATTTGTCTTTTTCCCAAAACAAATGCTTCTATTTTAACACTGCAGAGGACACAAAACTAACTTAATTTAATTGCTGGTAATACCACTAAGGCACATTGCCACAATCCTCTGCTGTTTAAAATGGCTCTTTTAGGTGGCCCACTATCTTTAAATGGGCTATTCACCACTGTTGCACTAGATGGTATTCTGTTTATGACACTACAGGCTGCCATTTTATATCTGTACCTGCTACTTCATTAAATTTTTTTACACTTTCATGAGGAGTTTTTGGAAATTCTTGGTGGCAGTTCTGGGGTTTCAAGGAATTTGATTAAGGCATTTTTTTCATCCTATCTTGGTTCCTTATTAATAATTTTTCCTGATTAATAATTTTTTAGCGTCTTATCCCAGTGCCATTTTGAATATTAATGGACGGTGCCGTTTTGTGACTTTCACATTGGCTTTTACCAAGTCAAACTCTTAGAATTCCACAGGAGTGTGCTCATGCAGTATCATCATCACAACCCTTTAAAAAGGTTACTTATGCATCATTGGGGTATCCATGTTTTGGATAAAACTAAAAGACTTAACCTGTGCTTTTTGGTTCTTTTGATTTACATGCTGGTTTACAATTATAGTTCCTTCAAGTTTCTAGCTTTATGAAAAATCAATTCTTTGGTTTTGACCCCACTCTGTTTTGTTCCAGTTTCATCTGTTGTTCCTGAAATAAACATGATTCTGTTCTGACAGAACACTGGTTTTGAAGTTGTTCATTTGCATTATGAAATGCCAGCTCATACTATGGGAGACTCATACCTGGCTGGAGCAACTTCTCAGTACTTTTACAATATGATGCACAAACTTGACCCTTTAACAAAATTGTGCTCAAAGTTACCCTGGTGACATGTAGACCAATTAGATAAAAAACAAAAAAAAATGTAGTTCAGATAATTCAGCTTACTCTTACTTTTGTGAATGACTAGCAGGGCTAATCTTGATTAAAAGTAAAATTGAAGTGGTTTTACAAACTAAACATTTAATTCTGGACTATTGCACTCATTTTTTTGCTAGTGTTACTGAGAAAGAGTTCCTTTCCAATTTCAAAATAGAACAGCTAGAGGTTTTGTGCAGAGACTGGTAGGTAAAGTAAGTTTAACTGTGTAACTTAAGGAAATGATGGCAGAAGCAAGATAAGGAAAATAGCACATAGTGCTGTCTTTGAGAAATGTACAGTACAACAACTTTAATGAGAAGGAGGAGGAAAATGCATAGGTACCTTTTTTGTATGAACCTCATTTGTATGCTTTCTTTTGTCATTCAATACTCAGTTTGTTGTTTGTAAAAATGAATAAACAGATAAACACTCATTAGTGATATAAGGATATAAAGAGAGACATTAGTCAATGCATGTCATGTCCATAATTGCTGCTCCAATCTGAATTCTGTCCCATGGACTGTTTGGAATTATATTATCAGTACTGAACTGTAAAATCACTCAAAGTCACATTGCCACAGTTGGCTTCCCTACAATGTACACAGTGACTCAACTTTGTAAATGATGTGGCACTCTGATAAATAAAACAGTTTAAAATGACTGGTTAAGGTAATGCACAAATGAATGAGTAAATCTGGGCTTTTTTTCTTTTATCTCCCCTCACCTTGTTTCTTGAACAATTTCTTAAAGTAGTAGTGTCATTTATCAATTAACTTAAGAACCAGAAAAAAATTCACAGCTAATATCACATTAAACAGACACAGTATGTGCCATCCCTACATAGTAATCCCACCCATGGACCTGTCTCTGGGCCATACCTGTAGATGGGTGTAATGTTAATCACATCGAGGTTTTCTAATTTAGTATCATTTTAGGATCACATAAACATGGTTTTTCAGTGCACCAATTTTTATCTTTAATAACACCTGGACCAAGCCTAATAGGAGAAAGTTGTATGGTAAAATTCTCTTCACGTAATGCAAAAGGAAAGTTGTGTTTCTAATTAACAGTCTAGGTCTGGTGCAGAAAGAATTGACATGTATGTTGAAAATAGTTTTTTCCGTGGTTTGATGGCTTTGTGCTGCTACCGTATATGCAGTGTCCTCTTTATTTATATAGTGTGTAGACTCTGTGAGTTAATTTCATGTTATTGTGTCTTGTCCTTTTTCATCTTAAATCTGTTCTGTTCTAAATGTGAAATGTTTGTGTTTCTCTTTAGACAGTTCAAAGCTGGTGTGTTTTCCTGATCAGTTAATGTTTGTGAGGCTCTCGCTTTATTTGGCTTTTAATTCTATATTGCTTTGTTTTGTCAGGTGATAACAATGTCAGAGGGTATCACAATGATCTGATGCCAATTGCAACAGACCAGGCACCAGCATTCTAATGTTTTATCGATTTATTTGTGATGTGAAAGGTGTGTGAACTTGAATATTTCTCTTGTCATTAGCAAAACAGGGACAGATATTATTAGTTGGGTAAGTTTACATTCAATAAACTAACCAGTTATAGAGATGAACCTGTAGTGGCACTGACAGGAGATCTTCAATTCAGCAGTCAGCAGTAGTGCTCAATTGTAGTTTTAAAACGTGCACCCTATAAATGGAGTTTCTGTTCAAAGAGAAATGGTTGGAGCACAGCTTACACTGTCTATGTGCATGTGTGATGAAAAATCTGAAAGGGCAGGTCCATGGGTTCAGAATCAGAAGCCCATTTTAAATGAATAATACAATACAATTTGTTTTTGTTTAGCCCAAAATCACACAAAAAGTGCCACAATGGGCTTTAACAGGCCCTGCCTCTTGACAGCCCCCCAGCCTTGACTCTCTAAGAAGACAAGGAAAAATTCCCAAAAAACCCTTGTAGGGAAAAAAAACCCTTTCTAGGTAGGTTGGGCATGCAGTGGGTGTCAAAAAGAAGGGGGTCAATACAATACAATACACAGTACAGAAATAATCCTCAATACAATATAAAAATAAAAATATTACAAGTACAGAGCAGAATTTAAAAGATGATATCACATAATATGATTTGGATTTGTTTAGAGTCCTGGAGAACTCACCCATCAAGCTGCCTCCCCTTATTGGCCATTCCACAGCTGAGACAGCGCTGGGCCAGCCAATCCGATTAAAGGACCCATCCAATCACAGCTGGAGCTGTGATTGTTGCAGCTACACCTCACCCCCGCTTTAAAAGGGAAACGTGAGTGTTAAAAGGGAAAAAGAAAAAAGGAAAACAAGGACAAGAATGAAAAGGAAGATCAGAGAAATGAGGTTAAAGGAAGGGGAGTGAAGCTGGCAGGTAGTGAGCGACCAAGAGCTGGTGCAGGAGTGAGCTTGAGAGGGCAAGCTCAATTGTGAGAAGAGGCAGACAGCCATGAGGTGGAGAATCATGAAAAGAGTGTGTGGCTGATGCCTGGGGCTGCAGTGGTGGATCGCTCACAACACAGCAATTCAGAGAGCTGGTGCAACCAGGAGGTGTGCTGCTCGGCACGTACGTCTGGGAAGACAGCGGAAGTGGGCGACAGAGGTTCTGATATGGAGCATTTCTGTGTCCATGGATGGGAAGGAACAGAGCTTGTGTCTGGATTGAGAGCCCTGTTGTTGAGCTATGGAAATGGCAAGGACCTGGACCTGTTGATAGCTGTTTGATGGAAGGCTGTATCTGTTGGGTAGCTGCAAGGTCTGATCAGGATAAACTGAGGAGACATTAGTTTGAAGGGATTTGAACAGGGTTCATATTTTAAAACTAGAATCCCTGAAGCCTACAAAAATGTCTGGCAACCTTAAATTCCTTTGCACCTCGTCTTCAGCGTCTTTGTTTTGCAGATATGTCAGTCAGCACTGGAAGCAAGCAGCCTGCTATCCCATCCCCCAACAAGGCAGCTGAAGTCAAGTCAGACGCAAAATTCTCATAGTTGAAATCTGTTTATCTGGGAGTAAGGTGTCTGGAATTGTATTGGGTAAAAAATATATTGTTATTTGGAATACATACATTTCATGCGTGTTCCATGTCTACAACAATATAGGATGTAGGATGACAGGAAATGTGAGGCAAGAAATGTTGAACAGAACTAAAACAAACTTTTTTCATGTTATAGTAACAATTGACAAAATGTTGACGTGAAGTGTATAATGTGTGAAGACTGAAGTCCAAATATCCATTAAACACTTTCACAAAAGATATAACAAAACAAGTGTGCTTTTATTCAAGAATACACCCGAAGAAAAATAAATTACATGTTACTGGCAATGTGTAACAAGTGAAGCCCAACTATTAATCGATGTCAAAGCAGATATGTCCACTTGGCGAGTGCAGAGGTAAGCATTGCTGCCTCATAATCAAGAGGTTTTGGGTTTGATTCCTGTCTTCCTTCCATTTTCAGTAGTGAACTGCTATGTTTAGTTTGTAACAGCTAGTGTAAATTTATGGTACTTCTAAAAGTTATCGCTGAAAGGATAAAAGCAGACACACAAAATCACCTCAATCATTTCTTCTTTGAGTCTTGTTGAGCAAACAGACATCAAACTGTCTATGGTAGATGTTACTTTTCCTAGCACATGGACATATCATTTGAATGATATTTTATTCAAAAATCCAAGAATTAAACTGAATAAAAAAAATCGTTCAAATAACATGTTGATATGAATGTCCGTGTGCCAGGAAAAGTAACACCTTTTACAAGTACCATAAATTTACACAGAATGTTACAGACTTGCATCAAATCTATGTTTTTGTTATGTGATAATAATAATAATAGCAGCTTACTACTCAAAGAACTAAATACAGAGAAGACATGAGATTTGAACCTATTACCCCACCATTGCTAAATGGTAGCTTATCCACTGCACTATCTGCACAGACCTGTGATAGAGCAACGTTACCACTGTGACAACTGGTTGAAAATGAAATATGCAAACACGCATGTATGTGAAAATCTTTTATTTTGTACCTACCGATAGTTAGGCTTCAGCATAATGTCAATTGAGCAATTTATTTTTCTTCAGTTTTGTCCTTGAATAAAAGCATACTTGTTTTTTACACCTTTTGTGAAAGTGTTTCTTGAATATTTGGGTTTCACACATCCTACGCTTCACGTCAAAATTATGTCATTATTATTACAACATATGAAAACATTTTCTGTTTTAGCCGTGTGTTCAGCATTTCTTGTCTCGCATTTCCTCTGTCATTCTATATTTACACAGATTGTCGTAGGAATACACATGAAATGTATGAATTTCAAATCACAATATTTCATTACATTTATAATTCCTTACAAACGTGTCATTAATTAAACACTTAAACACAGATTTCAGCTGTAAGGATTGCAGCAGGGCAATGCCTTTATTTGACTGAATGACGGGTGGGGGTGTAGCAGACTGTATTCTGCTAAACCACACATTTGCAGAACAAAAGCGGGTTATTAGCGCAGTGGAAAAGGAGCTACAAGCTTCTTGGTATATGACTGGGACAACAAAAAAAATTCGTAAGCTTTAGGGATTCTAGTGTTAATGGACGGCTTCCTACAGTTGTTTTTAACCTCGTTTTAATGGATTTATTTATTGGGATTTTAACTCCACTAGCACCTCTATTTTATTGGATTATTTATTTATTTAACTTTTTTGCACCAACTGTGGTCATCACTACTGTAGTGAAAAGAATGAGGATAAATGTTATCAACTCAGTGAGGGAGAAGCAAGTTCGTTGTACCACGTGAACGTCACTAACAAAATAAAACTGAATAATAAAAAAAAAGCGCTAACTTTTACAGGTAGCCAACATTTACACTGGGTGTTACAGACTCAAATGAAATGTGTTTTTTTATTATATTATAGTAATAATAAGAGCAGCTCACTACTCAAAACGAGGCGCACCCAGACTCTAACCCAGAGCCTTTTGGTTGGTCTTCCATATGAACCCTGAATACAATGAGGACTGATTGAGGTCATTTATGTTAGGTAGAATGCCTAGAGGGGGCTGGGTGGTCTAGTGGCCTCGGAACCCCTGCAGATTTTATTTTTTTTCTCCAGCCGTTTGGAGTTTTTTTTTTTGTTTGATTTTTCTGTCCTCCCTTATGGAAGCTCTGAACTGCACAGTGAAAAAAAATTTGGGACAACCCTTATCTCGTACATACGTGAAAATATCTTGTACGTACGAGATACTTTCACGTTCGTACAAGATACTTTCATGTACGTACGAGATGTTTTCACGTACGTACGAGATAAAGTTACATTAAAATATTACAAAAGTGCGCTTCGGGGCTACCTAATTATGCCTTTACCAAGGCTTTGGCGCTTCAGTTTGACGTCACTTCCAGCTCTTGTAGCGCAGTGATATAAAAAAGCAGACGGCTGGGCTTTTATTTATTAAAGGAGTGTGGGATGGTAGGAGATGGGTTTAACTGCAGCTTGCAATAACTGTGACGTATGTCAGGTACTGCCCAGAACGTCAGTCACGAAATGCTCATCGCATACCCCGTTACACTATGGTTAAGATTAGGCTTGTGTGGGGGGGTAAGGGTTTGGGTTCGTGCTTTGTTTACAGATATTCGTCTGCTCACTCGTACGGAGCACCTGAGGAGATATGGTGTTTTTTTCTTCCTGGGAAACAATTTAGTGCGTACAACTTACTATCTCATGCCCACCATGTATATATATCGTGCCCAACACTTACCATAGCCTGTGCACCAGGTGCTTTAAGGTCGCACCGGCCAATACTGCATGTGCTCCTCATACATTCAGACGAGCACCAAATGCCATCGCGTGTTTACTGTACATCATTTTCTGGAAACAGGACATATCACTGAACAGTCTGATGTTTTCCTCACACAGTTACAGTCCACAGAAATGGATATTGGCAAGTTTATAAAAGCAGGCTATGCATTCAAGCCCAGATCGTTAAATCCGCGAAGCAGCACCGCTAACCACTGCACTAATTTATAGTAAAAGGAAATGACCTTAGTTAGCCATCTACTTACTAGCTCTCAGCTTCTTATTCACACAAGTTACGAAAGGAATTCATATTTCACGTATTGAATACATGTGAAGTTTATGCAGTCCAATGTGGGTTCACTATTTTAATGCACTGGTAAACCTGGCACACTCGATCGCTTATCTACACCAATGAACTGTGGGATTTAACATGCATCTAAAGAGTTATATCCAAAATCGGGCCACTTTAACTCTCGCTGTTTTCAGATAAGAAATATACCCTTGTTAAAATGACAAAACACCATATCTCCTCAGGTGCTCCGTACAAGTGAGCAGACGAATATCTGTAAACATAAAGCACGTACCCAAACCCTTACCCCAGGCCCTAATCTTAACCATGGTGTAACGGGGTATGAGATGGGCATTTCATGACTGAAGTTTTGGGAAGTATCTGACATACGTCACAGTTATTGCAAGCTGCAGTTAAACCCATCTCCTACCATCCCACACTCCTTTAATAAATAAAAGCCCAGCCGTCTGCTTTTTTATATCACCGCACTACAAGAGCTGGAAGTGACGTCAGACTGAAGCGCCAAAGCCTTGGTAAAGGCATAATTAGGTAGCCCAGAAGCGCACTTTTGTAATATTTTTATCTAATATTATCTTGTACGTACGTGAAAACATCTTGTACGAGATTAGAGTTATCCCATAATTTTTTTTCACTGTGCGGTTCAGAGCTTCCGTACTCCCTGGCCATCGGACCTTACTTTTATTCTATGTTAATTAGTGTTCCCCAATTTTACTTTCTTTTTTATTTTGTCTTTTTTCTCATTCTTCATCATGTAAAGCACTTTGAGCTACATCATTTGTATGAAAATGTCAGTCAATCAGTCATTATCCAACCTGCTATATCCTAACACAGGGTCACGGGGGTCTGCTGGAGCCAATCCCAGCCAGCATAGGGCGCAAGGCAGGAACAAATCCCTGGGCAGGGCGCCAGTCCACCTCAGGGCACACACACCCACACACCAAGCACACACTAGGGACAATTTAGGATCGCCAATGCACCTAACCTGCATGTCTTTGGACCCGGAGGAAACACACGCGGACACGGGGTGAACATGCAAACTCCACGCAGTGAGGACCCAAGAAGTATAAAATGGAAATTTTTCTGCTCTAGGTATATGTTCAGCATTTCTTGCCTCACATATCCTTTCATCCTACACTTACACAGATCGTTGTAGAAACACGGAGCACACATGAAATGTATGTATTCCGATATATAATTTACCCTATACAACTTCAGGCACCTCACAACATGATAAAGAGACTTGAGCTGGGAGAAGTTTGCGACTGACTTCAGCTCCGTCGGGGGTGGATGGGATAGCAGGCTGCTTGTGCTGATCGACACATTTGCAAAACAAAAGACGATGATGATAAGAGGTGTGAAGGAATTTAAGGATTACAAGTATTTTTGTAGGCTTCAGGGATTCTAGTGTTAAAGCTGATCCTCCGGCTAGGATGTTGGATATCTCTGGGTCCACTGTTTTTAAGGCTGACCCTCCAATTAGCTGTTAAGCATCCAGTCTTACTGAGATAGCACAGGTGGTAAACCAGCCGAGGGTAGTGGTAAGGCATGTCTAACCCACTTTAAAGTTGCTTGCATATTTTAATATCATTAATTTTATATAGTTTAATAATTTAGTTATTTTAGAAAAATAACAGAATGGAGAAAGGAAGTGTGTTATGTGTAGCTTAATAGGACAAGACTTTTAATCTGCCTTTGTAAGCCAGTATTAGTAACAGGACTTTTAATTTGAATTGTCTAACTGAGTGATGGGGTATCTTTGGAGGTGAAAAGGTGAAGGGCTTCCTGTACAGCAGTCACTAGAGAAGGAAACTCCATAAAGAACTAAAAACAGTTTGATTTTTTTTTTTCAAGCTAGTATAATCCATCCATCCATCCATCCATCCTCTTCTGCTTATCCGAGGTCGGGTCGCGGGGGCAGCAGCTTGAGCAGAGATGCCCAGACTTCCCTCTTCCCGGCCACTTCTTCTAGCTCTTCCGGGAGAATCCCAAGGCGTTCCCAGGCCAGCCGGGAGACATAGTCCCTCCTGCGTGTCCTGGGTTTTCCCCGGGGCCTCCTCCCGGTTAGACGTGCCCGGAACACCTCACCAGGGAGGCGTCCAGGAGGTTGTCTCTGTTTTCCGGGGCTTTATGCCCCTGGTAGGGCCACCCAAGGCAAACTGGTCCTAGGTGAGGGATGAGACAAAGAGCGGTTCAAACCTTCTATGATGAATGAAAACTTTGGACGGCGTTTTCCCTTGCCCGGACGCAGGTCACCGGGGCCCTCCTCTGGAGCCAGGCCTGGAGGTGGGGCTCGATGGCGAGCGCCTGGTGGCCGGGCCTGCAACCCATGGGGCTCGGCCGGGCACAGCCCGAAGAGGCAACGTGGGTCCCCATTCCCATGGGCTCACCACCTATGAGAGGGGCCAAGGAGGTTGGGTGCAGTATGAGTTGGGTGGTGGCCGAAGGCGGGGACCTTGGCGGTCTGATCCTCGGCTACAGAAGCTGGCTCGAGCTAGTATAATAAGTATGAATATAGTTAGAATTTTAAAATAAGTTGTATGTTAGAATTTCAGCTCTACAAGTATTAATAGTTTCTGCTTTCTATGATTTTCTGTGATTTTTTTTTTCCTGCCTGGATTTGAAATGGATGACGGATATATGGATATATTTGCAGCTGGAGATCCACAAAGGGAGAAAAAATGAATCACGTATCATAAAATAGTTTTTATTCCAGAGCTTTCAACCCCTGCCAGGGGTCTTCATCAGAGGATAATGCTTAGACTTACAAGAATCAAAGGCAATATATAGCAAAACATTACGTGGAGGGGGTGGGGGGTGGCTAAGTCAGTGTGATGGGGTGGGTATTGGG
This sequence comes from Erpetoichthys calabaricus, assembly GCF_900747795.2. NCBI lineage: Eukaryota > Metazoa > Chordata > Cladistia > Polypteriformes > Polypteridae > Erpetoichthys > Erpetoichthys calabaricus. Next base: position 118,642,038 of record NC_041401.2, read on the forward strand.
TGTACAGTTTATTTATTATGAACATGTTCTTCTTAAGTTTGCATATACTGGATTTATGTCCAAGTGTCTGTTGATGGCGTTCTCATTTGATAGCCAAGATTCGGCCAGCTCTCTGGCATTTTTAGTGCTGGCCTTAAATTTTACTTGTACATTGTCCCAGTTAAATGTATGTCCTGTTGATTTAGCATTCGTGTAAATCAATGAAAGTGAGTCCTTTCTTCTGGCGGGGTTGTGATGTTCCTGTATACGTGTTGCGATTCTTTTTGAAGTTTGTCCTATGTATACCGCTGAGCAAGAACTGCATGGAATGCTATAAACTGCGTTTCGTGTTTCTGCTATCGATTTCTTGTTTTTAGCATTAAACAGGACCGTGCGCAGATTGTTCGTGGGTTTGTGTGCTTTTCTGACGCCTGACTTGGCCAGGATGCACGCTGTACCTTCAGACACCTTGTGGTGATAAGGGAGTGAGTGCCAGGTGGGGTGGGGGTTCTGATTCAATTCAATTGTTTGCTGAGTTTTTTGGCGTCTTCTGTGTAAGCTCCGATTAATGAATGTTTTTGAGTATCCGTTTGAAGTGAAAAGATGGAAGAGATAGCGTCTCTCATTCATTTTTGTTTCCTTCGTATTACAATGGGTGTGGACTCTTCTGAATAGAGTTTTAACACAGCTCCGTTTATGAGATACCGGGTGGTTGCTGGTGAAGTGTAATATCTTGTCTGCGTAGCATTCTTTACGGTAAACACTTGTGGTCAGGGTGGCGTCATTATTTCTTTTGATGTGGATGTCCAGGAAGCTGATGTGTTGGTTAATTTCTTTTTCCATTGTGAATTGGATTGCAGGGAATATTGCGTTGATGTGGTTGTAGAATTCATTTAGCTGGTTATTTTTTAGTATGACGAATGTGTCGTCTACATAGCGTATCCAAATTTTGGGTGTGAACTGGGATAGAGCCATGTTTTCAAATTGCTGCATTACCAGTTCCGCTAGAAGTCCTGATAACGGCGATCCCATTGGCATGCCTTCTTTCTGAGTGTAGTATTTGCCGTTGAAATGAAAGTGAGTTTTCTGGCAAAATGATATTAGGTGCATTATGTCTTTATTGGACAGTTTAGTTCTTGTCTCTATGGTGGGGTCGCTTTTCATATGCAAACCGTATCACAGACCTTCTCTTCCATATATATATATATATATATATATATATATATATATATATATATATATATATATATATATATATGGTTTTTTTTCTCATTTTCTTTTCAAAGATCACAATCTTTGTTTATGTTTTTTTGTTGCTTTAATAAATCTGCCACTTATTTTTATACATATTAGTTGCTCTGTCTTTCATGCCCCCTTTAACCAAACCTATGGTGATTGTTGTGGTTGCAAAAAAGCACTGTGTTGCCCTTCTCACTCACCAAGCACCTGCTACACAAACTTGGCGAGCCAGTCAGGAGGAGGCAATATTGTTTTTTCCTGTATATCTTATGTGCAGATTATTTGTATCCATATTTATCTTTAGCCATTACATGACATAGATTATTCAATTATTTGTGTTTTGTTAAGTGTAATTTAGTGTGCATTTGTATCTCTTTTGAAATGGATGTAGTACTAACTAACAATATTAAGGTGATAAACAGTGTTATTGTTAGTGGGTTAAGTGAAAGTGCTGAAAAGGGAAAAAGTTATGCATTTTTAGAAAAGCATGGTTCTATTTCTAGGGTAAATAGGGTCCCCAGTTCAGATCCTGAGTTTCAGAACACTGTTATTGTTGAATTTGAATTGGGCACTGCAATTCAAAATTTAGAAAGTGTCTAGCCTTGTCACAGGACTTTTCCAGATAACCCTGACACCATTCATCATATAAGGCTCTTATCTAAAGTTTATTCTAAGCATATGGACTCAAGTCTTACTCAGTCATATTTGCACTCATTGAGGAACATTTCCAGATTGAGTGGTTTGGATTTGTAACAAGTAATTAGTGAGGCACTCATGCTAATTCAATCTTCAGTGAATAAAAGTGACTCACCCCCAGGTGCTGTCAGCTCAGCCTTAGTGATGGAAGAGGATCCATTCTATGCAGCTGAAGAAACCAGTGTGCTTCCAGATCATGAACCTGTCACCCCAGCCATTGGTTCTCAGAGTAAAGTGGAGGATCTTGTTAATGCTCATTCTCATGTTTTTTGCAATGAGTCCACTTTACATCAACAGCGGCTTACTTATAGGCTGCCTCCAGATCATTATTTCACACCAGAAATGCAAAAGATCGTAGTGGAGCATGTTGTTAACAGCAGTGATATTGTCAAGTCAAGTCAATTATTGCTTTCAGATTATTATTATTATTATTCGAATTATTGCTTTCGGATTCCATAATGCCCCCAAAGTAAGTGGGCAGGAAAATTATAGAAAGCCTATTGCCACCTGCAGCGATCATTGTTAAGCACTTGGGACCCAAGTCTGATGTCTCAATGCACCTTGGTTTGCTTGACTCAGCTTATGACACTGTAGAAGATAGAGATGAACTGTTTGCAAAATTTCTTAATATTCACCAAAATGCTGATGAAAAGCTGTCTGAGTATATAAGTAGGCTGCAGATAGCTCTCTACCATGTTTGTGAGGCAGAAAGGCATCCTGACTAGTGATTTTCATTGTTGAAACAATTTTGCAGGGGTTGCTGGAATAATACTCTTATTGCCAGTCTTCAGTTAGAGAAAAAAAAATGTCAATCCTTCTTTTTCTGAATTGTTGCTCCAGTTAAGAACCGAACAGGGCAAGCAGGCTGATAAATTCATTCAGATGAGGCAGTACCTTGGCCTTTGAAAACCAAAGGTTCAAACTAATTCCCAACATGCCTATGACTTTGATGTGGGTGAGCATGACACACCAACCATGTTACATGCTTCATCACTTGGCAATATTAAGAAAATACTCAGCTTGCATCCTTAAAGGCTTCTAAAAGTGAACCTGCCTCTAAGGGGGCAAAAGCTAAAGAAATCAAACCTGATACTGAGCATGAGGGCCTACAAAACCATGAAAAAACTGAAAGCCCTATTTGGCAAAGACCTAAACCTCGTTATTGTTTTAATTGCGGTGAAGATGGACATATATCCACGGCATGCTATAGAGAACCAAATCCAAGGATAGAAGTAGCAAAAAGAAAACAGTTGAAAGAGAGACAGCAAGCTTGGAATAGACAGAGTGGCTCCTCTGATAATATTAATTTAAATAAGGAGTAGTTTGTTGTGGGACAAGCAGAAGCGGATAACTCCCACAATCCTACTTTTAATGCTGTGACCGACATTACAATACAATTTATTTTTGTATAGCCCAAATCATACAAGTGCCGCAATGGGCTTTTAACAGGCTCTGCCTTTTGACAGCCCCCCCCCCCCCCCCCCCCCCCCCCCCCCCCCCCCCCACCCCCCTCAGCCTTGACTATCTAAGAAGACAAGGAAAAACTCCACCAAAAAAACCCTAGTAGGGAAAAAAAAATAGAAGAAACCTTGGGAAAGGCAATTCAAAGGGAGACCCCTTTCCAGGTTGGTTGGGCAAGCAGTGGGTGTCAAAAAGAAGTGGGTAAATACAATAAAATACACAGAACAGAGATAATCCTCAATACAATATAATAGTAAAATAAAAATATTACAAGTACAGAGCAGAATTCAACATAGATGATATCACATAATATGATTTGGAGTCCTGGAGACCTCGGCCATCAAGCTGCATCCCCCTACTGGCCATTCCACAGCTGAGACAGCGCTGGGCCAACCAATCCAGTGAAAGGAACCCACTACCTGACGATTCCTGTGATCCTCCATCAGAGATGACTTTACCTTAGGCAGGCAAAACAACATGGCAGGTGGGCAGTAGCACCAAGTGCCACATTTGAGTACCAAGAAGAGACACAGATAGTGATAATGACTAACAACATAAATGTACATTTAATCAGCAGCTTTAGTCAGGATATGCTAAATTGAAGTAGTGAGTCTTCAGCCGGGATTTGAAAGCTGAGACTGAAGAGGCATCTCTTATAGTAGCAGGCAGACAGTTCCACAGTTTAGGGAACCTGTAACTAAAAGCACGACCTCCCACTGTAATTTTAGTAATCCTTGGAATTATAAGCAGACCAGCATCTTGAGATCTTAATGTGTGCTCTGGCTTGTAAGTCATGATTAGTTCAGATAAGTGAGCTGGATCTTGGCCATTTAAGGCATTATATGTTAAAAGGAAGATTTTGAAATCTGCCCTAAACTTAACTTAAGTGTAAGGATTTAAGAACTGAAGTTATGTGTTCATGTTTTCTTGTTCTTGTAATAATTCTTGTAGCAGCATTTTGGATTAACTGGAAGCTGTATAAAGAACAGTTTGAACATCCAGTGAACACAGCATTGCAGTTGTCAATCCTACTAGAAATAAATGCATGAATTAATTTCTCAGAATCATGCTTATTTAGAAAGCACCTTAATTCCCCAAAGCTTTAAATGACATGCTAGAATCAAAGATAACACCTAGATTATGGGCTGATTCAGTAAAATTAATGGTGATTCCAACTGAGTTAAATGATGACAAAATATTGTTGCGATCAGTATAATTTGTGTCATTTAGTATCACTTAGGATCAGTATAATTTTAAACACTGTTTTATAAGTGTTTAAAGACAAGTAGAGTTCTCATCCATCCACTCCTTTAATTCACTAACACAACTAATTAAAGACAACATCGGAGAAACTTCATTTGGTCTAAAAGAAATGTATGACTGGGTGTCATCTGTGTACAAGTGAAAATTAACGTGATGTTTTCTAATGATAGATCCCAGTGAAAGCATGTAAAGTGAAAACAGTAAAGGTCCCAGTACTGAGCCCTGCGGGACACCATATCTCACTTCTGTGTATAATGATGGAGTACTGTCAGCACATTTCAGTATATATTGGAATCGATTTGTTAAATAAGAACTAAACCAGACAAGCACAGTGCCTGTGAGCCCAACGTCATTTTCTAGCCTGTGCAGTAAAATAGAATGGTCAATGGTGTCAAACGCTGCGCTTAAGTCTAACAACATAATTACAGTAGAGTTTCCTTCATCAGGATATCAGAATGTTGTTTACAACATGTATTAGTGCCATTTCTGTACTATAACCAGACTAGAATTTCTCAAATAAATTGTGATGCGTAAAGTATGACTGAAGCTGATTGGCGACTTCTTTTTCAAGTGTTTTAGAGGGAAAGGGTAAATTTGAAATGGGTCTATATTTATGAAGAATGTGTGGGTCTATGTCTGACTTTTTAAGTAATGGTTTAATGTTAAGAATAAGCTCTGGAAGAACATCCATTGCACTTTTTACTAGTTATGTTGGTACCGGATCTATGGAACAAGTAGTAGATTTCATTTTAGAAATTAAAGTCAAGACTTCCTGCTCAGTTACATGATTAAAATTTCTAAAGTGTTGAATGCAATGTGAGACAGGGTCTGCCAAACTAGCATTCGGTTTGCACTGTGATGCTGATCTGGGATCTTATATTTTTAATTTTTTCATTAACACTAGAATTACCAAAGCCTACAAAAAACTTGTAATCCCGGCCCACCTTAAATCTGTTTGTACCTCTCCATCAGCGTCTTTTTTGTTGAAATGTGTTGATCACCACAAACAGCAAGCAGCCCGGCATCCCATCCCTCGCCCACCACCACAGTTCAATTCGCAAAGAAGGTTCTCAGTGCTCAGTGTTTATCTTCGAGTTAAGTACCTGGAGCTGTATAGGGTAAATAATACATCCTTATTTGGAATACATACATTTCATGTATGTTCCGTGTCTACAACAATCTATGTAAGCACATCGGTTGCAACAGAAATGTTTTTCATGTTTTAGTAATAATTGACAAAATGTAGACATGAAGTGTATAATGTGTGAAGCCTGAAGTCCAAATATCAAATAAACAAGTATAACAAAACAAGTGTACTTTTATTTAAGAAGATAACTGAAGAAAAAGAAAGCAGGTCACAGTAGGCTGCTGATACAACAGCTTGCGTGGTGCAATGGTAAGAACTGCTGACTCCTAATCAAGAGCTAATCAATATCAGCTGCTTCACAAATTTACCATTTTGAGTAGTGAGCTGCTCTTATTGTTAATATTATACACAAAAAACATACATTTGATTTGAGTCTGTAAAAGCCGGTGCAAGTTTATAGTACTTGTCAAAGTTAACGTTTTGTTTTTCAGTTTTATTCTCTAACTCGCGTTCATGCTCCCACAACCCCCCCTCAACCCTCGATCTGATGCCATTTTCAGATAAAGATGTGGTATAACAAACAAACTTGTTTTGTTATACCACCTCTTTATTTGAAAACAGTGTCAGATCTTGTGCGTGAACGAGACTGGGACTGGGAAAACTGTGGACGTGGGTGTGAGTGGTGTGCGTGACTGAGAATGATTGTGGATGTGAATTTTTTTTAAATTTTTTTAAAGTTTCATACATACAAATGCGTGTGCAGACTTCTCTCCATACAGCTCACCAAAATTGGCAACTCTGCATTATATTTGAAATGAACTGTAAAATGCATTGTTTTCGACTGAAGCAACTTATCATTCTTTTTGCGTTGTTACTCTGAGAAATATTAATTGAACACGAGAAGAACATTACATCACACGTTTTATATCTTTTCGAAATAATAAGACCTCCTATACCCAACTGTAATAGCAATTAAAGTGTTCAGTTCTTTTGGTATTTATGTTAGAAAGCCTTTTATTTTATTACCGGTGTGGGATTACCGAAACCAATACTTAAATAAATGAGCACTAAAATATGTGACAAACATGACTGTATTATGTGTTTTACAGCATTTTTGGGATGACAGCAACCCTGCTGTGTGGATTGCTGACTGTCTCATTGTTTTGGGCCTCATTGTCATGGGTGAGAGAGCGGTACGCTAATGTGATGGCCCATTAACAAAAACAAAAGGTGTGATATGTACTGCTGACAGTTAAAGGTGATCCCGGTGTTCTGAACACCAGCGATTCTAGTGTTAATTGAGATTGGCAATAGGCCCAGTAGGCTTTACAACCCACTTACAGTCATAGCCGAAATTATCAGCACCCCTGGAATTTTCCTTGAAAATGCACCATTTCTCCCAGAAAATTGTTGCAATTACAAATGTTTTGGTATAGACATGTTTATTTCCTTTATGTGCATTGGAACAACACAAAAAAACAGAGAAAAAAGCCAAATCTGACATAATTTCACACAAAACTCAAAAACCGGGTTGGACAAAATTATTGGCACCCTCTACTTAATATTTGGTTGCACGCTCTTTGGAAAAAATAACTGAAATCAAGCGCTTCCTATAACCATCAACAAGCTTGTTACACCTCTCAACTGGAATTTCTGACCACTCTTCTTTTGCAAACTGCTCAAGGTTTCTCAGATTTGAAGGGCACCTTCTCCCAACAGCAATTTTGAGATCTCTCCATAAGTGTTCAATCGGATTTAGATCCGGACTCATTGCTGGCCGCTTCAGAACTCTCCAGCACTTTGTCTTCAACTATTTCTGAGTGCTTTTAGAGGTATGTTTGGGGTCATTGTCCTGCAGGAACACCCATGACCTCTGACGCAGACCCAGCTTTCTGACACTGGGCCCTACATTGCACCCCAATATCTTTTGGTAGTCTTCAGATTTCATGATGCCTTGCACACAGTCAAGGCATCCGGTGCCAGAGGCAGCAAAACATCCCCAAAACATCTTAGAACCTCCACCATGTTTGACTGTAGGTACTGTGTTCTTTTCTTCGTAGGCCTCCTTCCGTTTTCTGTAAACAGTAGAATGATGAGCTTTACCAAAAAGCTCTACCTTGGTCTCATCTGTCCACAAGACGTTTGCCCAGAAGGATTTTGGCTTCCTCAAGTACATTTTGGCAAACTCCAGTCTAGCTTTTTTATGTTTCTGTGTCAGCAGTGGGGTCCTCCTGGTTCTCCTGCCATAGCGTTTCATTTCGTTCAGATGTCGATGGGTAGTTCGAGCTGACACTGTTGCACCCTGAGTCTGCAGAACAGCTTGAATATGTTTTGAAGTTGATTGGGGTTGTTTATCCACCATTCAGAATATCCTTCGTTAGTCTTTTATCAATTTTTCTTTTCCGTCCACGTCCAAGGAGATTAGCTACAGTGCCATGTGTTGTGAACTTCTTGATTATGTTGCACACAGTGGACAAAGGAACATGAAGATCTCTGGAGATGGACTTGTAGCCTTGAGATTGTTGATATTTTTCCACAATTTTTGTTCTCAAGTCCTCAGACAATTCTCTGCTCTTCTTTCTGTTCTCCATGCTTAGTGTGGCACACTCAGACACACAACAGAAATGTTGAGTCAACTTTTCTCCATTTTAACTGGCTTCAGGTGTGATTGCTATATTGCCAGCACCTGTTTCTTGCCACAGGAGAGTTCAAACGAGCATCATATGCTTGAAATAAAACGATTTACCCACAATTTTGAAAGGGTGCCAATAATTTTGTCCGGCCCATTTTTGGAGTTCTGTGTGACATGATGTCAGATTTGGCTTTTTTTCTCTGTTTTTTGTGTTGCTCCAATGCACATAAAGGAAATAAACATGTGTATACCAAAACATTTGTAATTGCAATAATTTTCTGGGAGAAATGGTGCATTTTCCGGGAAAATTCCAGGGATGCCGATAATTTCGGCCATGACTGTACCTATGGCATTGTGCAGCCTGTGTCCAAAGCACTGGAGATGAGTCCACTGATTTACTTTCAAGCCCTTGATCATATTTGTCCCAGCATCAGTGGTCATGCAAACCATTTAGTCTTCTGTGAGCTTCCAGGACTCCAGGGATTCTTTCAGACCTTAAGCTATTATTTCCCCTATATGGTCATCGAGGAAGTAGGAAGTTTGGAGGCAGATGCTTTTCAGTGCCCAGTCCTCGTCAATAAAATGAACTATCAGGCTCATGAAAGGTTGCATGGTTCTGCACGTCCAGAGATCCATTGTTGCAGAGTAAAACAATGCTTTTTCCAAATACACATGTTTCATTGTACAAACGGGGCAATGCCACCAAAATATTGGTGGCTAGGTATGCTATACTTGGGATCTATTACTTTTAGAATTCTAACAAACCCAGGCTTTTCTACCATATAAACGGGCACCATGTCTTTACCGATATAAAATGCCAAATCCCACCGCATCTGTAATGTCCTTCCACCTTTGCCCTGTCTTGTCATATGGTGTGACACTGGAAAACGAGGCAGCTAAATTTGATAATATTCTAACATTAGTTGTGGGAATGCCGTTACAGCTAGCATTGGAATTTTGGCGAGAAACACAATATTCCCATTCTGCTGGATGCCTTTGTTTCAGATGCTGGAATATGTTTGTAGTGCAGTTACTTTTTGTTTTAACAGCTACAGTATTTTACAAACCTTGCATCACACAGTGGTCTGTTCCACGTCTGACCTTGCAAAACCAAACCATGTCCATATGACTGAAGTAACATGCCTTTGTTTTGATATTATTGCGTCTTCTTCAGCCATATATGTGCGCTTGTTAGTAGCAGCCATTTCTCTTCACCAGTGTTTATCTGACACGTAGATCTCTGTATATGTGCAGAAGCGGAGGTCTCTCATCTCTGGGAAACAACGCCATGTAATCATGCCTGCCTTTAGCCAGAATTAACTTATTAGACAACAGAATGATGATCCTGTCATTGGAAGGATCATTTCTGTGATGAACAAGAGTGAGCAAGTTCTTATTCCAGCATCGTTTCTCCTGACCTTAAGTTAATGATGAAAGAATGGAATCATCTGGAGCTAAAGAATGGCATTCTAAATAGGAACCGCCAGTGTAACTCTAAAGCTGCCTGTCAATTTGTATTGCCAGAAGCACTACAAACAATTGTTCTTAAGAATCTTCATGATGATATGGTGCATTTGGGAATCGAATGTACTCTTGATTTGGTGAGATCTCGATTCTATTGGCCAAAAATGGCTCATGATACTGAGAAGATCAAATCTTGTGTCAGATGTGTTAGGCGGAAATCTCAGCCTAAGAAGGCTGCTCGCTTAGTGAAAATCCAAACCACCAAACTGATGGAATCAGTCTGCATGGATTTCTTATCTTTAGAACCTGATAGCAAAAATTCTAAAGATATACTTGTTATCACAGACCATTTTATGAAGTATGCAGTTGCCATACCAACTAGGAACCAGAAGGCTAGCACTGTTGCTAAATGCCTGTGGGAGCAGTTCTTAGTACATGGATTACAAGTGACATCAAGGGCCTTTTGAACCAGAAGAAAATGGCTTTTAAAGGCGGTGATGAGCATGAGCTCAGGCGCGTGCAGAAGGAACTCCAAGTCCAGCTCAGGGCGGCGAAGAAGCAGTACAGGAGAAAGCTGGAGCAGAAGTTGCAGAATAACAGCATGAAGAAAGTGTGGGATGGGATGAAGATCATCACTGGCTGCAGCTCGAAATGGGGTGCCACCATCGAGAGAGATGTGGAGAGAGCAAACCAGATTAACAACTTTTTTAACCACCCTAACTCACTCTCACCTCAGAGTACTGCACCCTCCACCCATCCTTCTGCTGATACCAGCATAGGAGAGAGTTTACCCCAACCCACAATTGCAGCAGCCCAGGTAAGCAGAGAGCTGAGGAGTCTTTGTGCCAGCAAAGCAGCGGGTCCAGATGGAGTATCACCACGACTGCTGAAGGCCTGTGCGTTGGAGCTGGGGAGTCCTCTACAGCGCATCTTCAACCTGAACCTGGAACAGGGGAGAGTCCCGAGGCTTTGGAAAACATCTTGCATCACCCCAGTCCCAAAGGTATCACATCCTAGTGAGCTGAATGACTTCCGCCCTGTCGCTCTGACGTCGCATGTGATGAAAACCATTGAGCGGCTGCTGCTTCACCACAGGTCCGCCACACCCTTGACCCTCTGCAGTTCGCATACCAGGGGAAGGTGGGAGTGGAGGATGCCATCATCTACTTGCTACACCGATCCCTCTCCCACTTGGACAGAGGCAGTGGTGCTGTAAGAATTATGTTTCTGGACTTCTCTAGCGCCTTCAGCACCATCCAACCTCTGCTCCTCAGGGACAAGCTGGCAGAGATGGGAGTAGATTCATACCTGGTAGCATGGATCGTGGACTATCTTAAAGACAGACTTCAGTATGTGCGTCTCGGGAACTGCAGGTCTGACATTGTGGTCAGCAATACAGGAGTGCCGCAGGGGGCTGTACGTTCTCCGGTCCTGTTCAGCCTATATACATAGAACTTCCAATACAACTCGGAGTCCTGCCACGTGCAAAAGTTCGCTGACGACACTGCTATCATGGGATGCATCAGGAGTGGGCAGGAGGAAAAGTATAGGGACTTAATCAAGGACTTTGTTAAATGGTGTGACTCAAACTACCTACACCTGAACACCAGCAAAACCAAGGAGCTGGTGGTGGATTTTAGGAGGCCCAGGCCCCACATGGACCCCGTGATCATCAGAGGTGACTGTGTGCAGAGGGTGCAGACCTATAAATACCTGGGAGTGCAGCTGGATGATAAATTGGACTGGACTGCCAGTAGTGATGCTCTGTGTAAGAAAGGACAGAGCCGACTATACTTTCTTAGAAGGCTGACATCCTTCAACATCTGCAATAAGATGCTGCAGATGTTCTATCAGACGGTTGTGTCAAGTGCCCTCTTCTACGCGGTGGTGTGCTGGGGAGACATCATAAAGAAGGACGCCTCACGCCAGGACAAACTGGTGAAGAAGGCAGGGTCTATTGTAGGCATGGAGATGGACAGTTTGACATCCGTGGCAGAGCGACGGGCACTGAGCAGGCGCCTGTCAATAATGGAGAATCCACTGCATCCACTGAACAGTATCATCTCCAGACAAAGGAGCACCTTCAGTGATAGACTGCTGTCACTTTCCTGCTCCACTGACAGACTGAGAAGATCGTTCTCCCCCCAGATTATGCGACTCTTCAGTTCCACCCGCGGGGGTAAGCGTTAACATTATTCAAAGTTATTGTCTGTCTGTATACCTGCTTTGTTGTCACTCTTTGATTTAATATTGTTTTTTATTAGTGTGCTGCTGCTGGAGTATGTGAATTTCCCCTTGGGATTAATAAAGTATCTATCTATCTATCTATCTATCTATCTATCTATCTATCTATCTATCTATCTATCTATCTATCTATCTATCTATCTATCTATCTATCAAGGTAGAGACTTTGAATCTCAGACAGTTTAAGAACTTTGTGCTCTCGTAGGTGCCAAGAAGGTGAGAACCAGTCCCTATCACCCTAGGGGAAATCCTGTACAACAGGACATTTCTTAATATGTTAGCTACCCTCAGAGAGAAAGAAGAATCGGTGGCATGACTTCGTCAAACCCCTCGCTCATGCTTATAACTGCACGAGAAATTAAGTTACTGGCTTCTCTCCATATGAATTGATGTTTGGGAGACAACCTCGATTACCTATTGACATTGCATTTCATCTACCAAGACATGATGTCCAGTCTATATCACATTTCGCAATATGTGAGGACCTTGAAGTTTAACCTTCAGAAAAATATCAACTTGCTATCAGAAATTCTTAAAAGGTTGCTGACCAGAAAAAAAGACAATTTCATAAGTCAGTTGGAGAATCTACATTAATGGAAGATTGTTTTCTTGTCTGGAAATTATGCCTACGCAGTAAGTATAAGTTGGCTGACCGCTGGGAACCTACTGTGTATTTAGTGGTTAAACAAATGAATGATTTACCTGTTTATTTGGTTCAACCAAAGGGACACAAAGGTCCTACAAGTACTTTACACAGAGAACTTTTGCTGCGGAGCATTGACCGAGGAAATTAATGATGAGGTGGCTGAAGTTAAGCCAATACCCTGGCCTAGAACAAGACTTGTACAAGCATTTATTAATGAAAGTACAGAATCTGATGATGATGATGACGACGAACCCTATTATCACCCAAGAGGCCACTGGACTAGTACTAATAGGAAGTTCACTAATGTGTATGAAGTTCCATTTGATCGAAATGGTCCAACAACCACTTGTGTAACTGAGTTTGGAGATCAGGGTGAGTTCCTGCCAGATCAGCTTGGTGCAGAACATGGAGAAGATGGTTATTTACAAGGTACTGTGGAGGTTCATTGTAATGATTCTGAAAGGGAATGCGATGTATAGGGAGATATGTCCACTATCTGTGAAGTGGAAAAAGGTTCTGAAGGATCGGAAAGAGAAACGTTTTTAATTGAGAAGAACATACTTGCTTCTGTTATTGAGGTAAAAGACATTGAACCTGAAAGGCAGGAGCCACAGGAAGAGAACTTTATAGAAGACCTGTCACTTAGTTCTAATGATTGTAGTGTCAGCAAAGGAAGAACAGAGGTTGCAGATGAGCCTTCATCTGGAGATACTAATAAGGTAATTGGAGATGTAGAAAGAAAAGGTAACAGAACAAGTGGAGATGTGAGAAGAGATTATATGGAAGTTTCGAGAATGTTAATGAAGATGTTCCTCCAAGAAGATCAGAAAGGATGCACAGACCCTGAGAATGATTCCATTATCCCCACTAAGGAAACCCTCTTATTTCCTTTGCACACACTGTACTAGAGGGATTTAACAGAGCACTAGCCTCGATCAATGAGCCTGAGAGTTATGTACCTATGACAGCATAAGCTTCAACCAATATTGAGGCACATGAAAGGACTCATGATTATTCAAAAGGGGGGGGGGGGGTGTAACCCACTTTAAAGTTGCTTACATATATATGAATATCATTAATTGTGCATAGTTTAATAATTTAGTTAATTTAGAAAAATGACAGAATGGAGAGATGAAGTGTGTTATATGTAACTTAATAGGGCAAGACTTTTAACACTAGAATTACCAGAGTCTACGAAAAAACTCGTAGATCCGGCCCACCTTAAAACCGTTCTCACCTCTCTTTTGTCTTCTAAATGTGCCGATTAAGAGGAGCAGCGAGCAGCCGGCTATTCCATCCCCCACCGTCGCAGAACGTTCACTAAGTTCTCCCAGCTCATGCCTTGTTTGATTATCTGGGAGTGTCGGAACTGCTGGAGTTTTAGAATGGAAATAATAGATCGCTATTTGGAATACATGCATTTCATGCGTGTTCCGTTTCTACAGTAATCTGTGTAAACACATTGCTAAAACAGAAACTTTTTCATATTTTAGTAATAAATGTTACAAAATGTAGGCATAAACTATAAAATCTGTGAAGCCTGAAGTCCAAACATCAAATAAACACTTTCACAAAAGGTTCAAGGATGATACAACAGCTTCCGTGGCTTAACACTAGAATTACCAGAGCCTACGAAAAAACTCGTATATCCGGCCCACCTTAAATCGCTTCTTAAATCCGTTCACACCTCTCCACCAGCATCCTTTGTCCTCTAAATGTGCTGATAAAAGACAAGCTGCCAGCAGCCGGCTATTCCATCCCCCCACCGACTTAGAACGTGAGCGAAGTTTTCCCAGCTCACGCCTTGATTGATTATGTGGGAGTGAAGTGGAGTTTTACAGATGGGGGGAGGGGTGATGTTAGAGCGCCTGCGCTTATTCAGTGCAGCAAGGACAACGCACATGTTCTTTTTTTCTTTCAGTACACGTGGCTTCCCTGTTTATTTATATATCTAGTGACTTCTCTGCCTGTCTGTCTCTCTATTACGCAGTGCTCTGTCTGTCTGTGTGTTATGGATCTTAAAAATAAGTTATAAGGACAGTTGTTCCTGTTAATTGCAGTCTCAATTGTTAAAAAAATATTTGAAAAGGAGCATCCCACATGAAAATATAACGATCTCAGTAACTGACAGTGCATACCAATTTATAAATTTTATGTCCGTTTGAGGTTTAAAAGAAAAGAAAAAAAAAAGCAACACTTCATCCCCAGCGGGGAATCGAACTCAGGTCTGTGAGGGAAGGAAAAGCTGCTCTGTGCTAAGAGGCAAATCTTAGCACGCTACGCCACAGAAGCTGCTGAATCATTCTTGAAGCTTTTGTGAAAGTGTTTATTTGATCTTTGGAACTCGGGCTTTATATATTCTATAGTTTATGCCTACTACATTTTGTAACATTTATTACTAAAATATGAAAAAGTTTCTGTTTTAACAATGTGTTTACACAGATTACTTTAGAATAATGATCTCTTATTTCCACTGTAAAACTCCACTTCACTCCCACATAATCAATCAAGGCGTGAGCTGGGAAAACTTCGCTCACGTTCTAAGTCGGTGGGGGGATGGAATAGCCGGCTGCTGGCAGCTTGTCTTTTATCAGCACATTTAGAGGACAAAGGATGCTGGCGGAGAGGTGTGAACGGATTTAAGAAGCGATTTAAGGTGGGGCCGGATATACGAGTTTTTTCGTAGGCTCTGGTAATTCTAGTGTTAACGCTACGGTTTGCTGACTTGGAGCATAGCTGCCCTACCGTGCTACAGAGACGTGAGTTCGATTCCCAGCTTTGAAGAAAGTGTTTTTTTTTTTCCTCAAACGGACATTGAATTTATAAATTGGTATGCACTGTAAATCGTTAACTTTAAAATGTCAATCGCGGTTATTTCTGTTGATTAATTCATGCTTTTTTTACTTAGAGTCAGAACAGGAGCTTTTTCAGCTTATTCAGCTTCTGATCTGACTCAAACAGCGCCAGTATAACTTCACACCCGATCTGACGCTGTTCGTTTTCAATAATATTGCATTACTTCGACGATGTTTTCTGATTGGTACTATTCGCGTCATAAAATGATTTCTTCAAAACGTCACATATATTTGTCTCTTTCTTTTTTTAAAATGTGCGTTGTAGCACGCAGCAACTGGCCACCTGCATGTTCTTGTGCACACTGAATAAGACAGCGCTATATGCAATCATCAGATTCAAATGTTAACAGTTATATAGCACAGAATGGAAATCAGCAGTTCTTAGCATTCCACCACGCAAGCTGTCATATCAACCTCCTACTGTAACTTTCTATCTTTTTTCTTCGGTTATAGTCTTGAATAAAAGTGCACTTGTTTTGTTATACTTTTACATCAACATTTGTTCCTGTGTTTGAGCTACATGGGCATGCTCAAAAAATACACGTATAATGCCACGAAAAGTGCATGCAGACACTTCAGTTCGCAAGCATTGGTACGACACCGCTTTTTTTGGCGGTGGCTTTTTTTTTGTACCTTTTGTGAAAGTGTTTCTTTGATATTTGGACTTCAGGCTTCATACATTATATAGTTTATGCCTACATTTTGTCATTTGCTACTAGAATATATAAAACGTTTCTGTTTTAACAATGTGTTTACACAGATTACTGTAGAAATGCAACACATATGAAATGCGTGTGTTCCAAATAACAATCTATTATTTCTACTGTAAAACTCCACTTCACTCCCAGATAATCAATCAAGGCATGAGCTGGGAAAAGCTTGTTTACGTTCTGAGTCGTTGGGGGGATGGAATAGCTGGCTGCTGGCAGCTTGTCTTTATCAGTACATTTAGATGACAAAAGACGCTGGCGGAGAGGTGAGAACGGTTTTAAGAAGCGATTTAAGGTGGGCCGGATCTACGAGTTTTTTCATAGGCTCTGGTAATTCTAGTGTTAATCTGCCTATGTAAGCCAGTATTAGTAACAGGACTTTTAATATGAATTGTCTGGCTGAGTGAAGGGGTATCTTGGGAGGTGAAAGCGTGAAGGATTTCCTGTACAGCAGTCACTAGAGAAGGAAACTCCATAAAGAACTAAAAACAGTTTGCTTTTATTTATATTTTTTTGCAAGCTAGAATTTAGTATAATAAGTAGTATAATTAGGAATATAGTTAAAATTTTAAAATAAGTTATATGTTAGAATTTCAGCTCTACAAGTATTAATAGTTTCTGCTTTCTATGATTTTTTTTTCTCAAGAACTTAGATTGTATTTTTCCCTGCTTGGATTTTAATTGGATGGTGAGCCAGCCCACTGGAATGGAATGCTTCTTTCATTGTGCGCATCAACCTCATGTCTTTGTGTTTGAATTCTAGAACTTTCACGACTGCAAACAGATAAGAGAGAATATTGAACTCTTTAGCTGGTTAATCATTGTTAAATGGTTTTGGACTCTTGTTTAACGGACGTAATAGATGCATATACATATATATATTTCTCATTTTCTTTTCAAAGATCACAATCTTTGTTTTTTTTTGTTGCTTTAATAAATCTGCCAATTATTTTTTATAAATATTTGTTGCTCTGTCCTTCATGTCTCCTTTAACCAAACCTAGAGTAAAATTTTAAAGTGCTGCGCGGTGCATGGTGGTTGTTGTGGTTGCAAGAAAGCGCTGTGTTGCCCTCCTCTCCCACTAAGCACCCGCTACACATGGAAGAAACATGTGTTGTTATATAGACAGGAACTGCTGAACAGAGTTTGGTACGCAGTGCTGCTAAAATTGTCTAATCTAAATAGCTGGCAGATTTTTCATCATTTCATACATTAGTGAGATTGGTGGAAAGAAGATTAGCTGAAGATATTGAATTCAAATAGAATATTCACATGAGTAATGTAAGAAATGGCATTGCTGCTCCAAAATATATTTGGTTTTTTTTCTATTTGTATTTTTTGTGATTAATTATTTATTGAATATTTTGAATATACTAAATATGCATATTTGCATTTTCACCTTTAATTTCATTTTCAGTTTATTTTTTTGAACTTCCGACCATTTCTGCTTTAGTTTCTAGTTTTTTTTAGGGTTGTGCTTAACTCTGTGGTGATGAGGTGAGATTAAAAGTGGAGAGTGAAAAATGATGGTACTGGCATGTACTGATGCTGGACACCAGGCAGTAGACCATAAGTAGAGGGGGAATACCTCAAATCAGATAGAAAGTTCTGAATGGTAGTTCAGTAGCTAGAGCATTCCTCTCTGCCAGGACAGTGAGGCGTTTGTAGTTAGGCATAAATAGTTCCCTGTTAAATTCCTTTTATTATTGCCTTATGCTTACTTCTTTTTGCAATTTCTTAAATAAACCACTTTCTGCGACCACTTTCTTGTCCTGCTTTGCCTTCTACCCAAACAAAGCACTGGATCTCTGTAATATGTTATATACGGCACCCATTAGTTTTCTCAAAGTCCCGATTTAACATGTATTCACATATACCACACCTATAATAATAACCTGTAGTTGAATAGGAACAGGCTACTCCCAATGACCCAACAAGAAAGAGTGAAAAGAAGATAACATGGCATCCTGCCATGAAGAAATGTAGTTTTTTAGCATGATGAGATGTGTCAGTCCTCTGAAGGAGATGCAGGTTAACACATGCAGCTGTTTCCACTCTGTTCACCTTTTAAAGCTGCACAGGTACAGGGCTGGACACCCTTTCACAGTTTTCCTGACTACTACCACCGCCTCACATGATTCTTTTGTTTTTTTCTGCTGATTTGATTATGTGGACCAAAACCCATTTGCATTCCACCTGTCTTTAATGTGACTGTCGCCATTGGAAATACTCTTTCTTTATTATTGGAAATTACTGGTTCCTAAGATTGATCCTTAAAAATACCTACTCATTTTATGTTCTGATTAAGAAATTCAGTCACTAATAAAATCATTTTCATTTAGTAAAATCACACAGAGTGTTTTTGAAATGGCTTCTTAATTTTGCATTATGCTTTAAAAATAAAAGCAGTGTAATAGCACTAGCAACAAATGTGATTTTGTTAATAAATGTAAGTTTAAAAACAAGTATATTTGTCAATGCTGCAGAAGTACAAGAGGGTAAATGTCATATAGGGGTCCCTCACATATTCTCATGGTAGACATTGGGACTTTAGAGTGAGAACCATTGATATACTCCATAGTCATTTACAAGGGTGGACTTAGGGGGAAGAGATCTCCAGGCTTAAACCATCTTTTGGTTCCCCCAGGGTGTTTTAAGGGAACCATGGAAAAACTGGTATGGGATATCCAAAGTAAAGAGTTGCCTAAACACTACAGAAGAGCATTAAGCAATGCTAGAGCATGGAGTATAGATATGTGTATGGATAGACACAAAAAAAGAAACAGCATCTCAGATTAGGAGCAATATCTCTCTATTATAAAAGAATATCCTGTGACAAGACGTAATCTTGAAGAGAGACAGAGTGACACTTCAGAGAGCCAGAGACACTTTCACTTCCCGCAATACGGTCAAGTCACAGTCAAGGCACATCATACTAACATCCATTGGAAGCATGTTCCCGTGAGATGGCGACTTGTCAAACAAGATCACGGCCATGTAACCTCTCAGTTGTTGCCCCGCTTTACTTACAACCATTTGCCCTACTTACAACCATTTTCAAACAAGATCACAGTCATCTAAAAAACGAAGAAGAAAGAGAAGCTCTAAAACAATGGATAAGTTGAAGATGACACGACCACGACTAAATGAAGAAGAAAGAGCAACGCGTCAAAAAAAGACCCAAAAGTGCTGGAGACACAGTAGAACTTCATAAAGACATTCAAAAATGGTGGTGTTATACACATGCAGAGCAGGTTACAGATTATGAAAACAGTGGAATTCGAAAGGCTCAAAAAAAATGTTGGCGCCAAACAAATAAAGAGCAAGTACAAACATATGACAGTACTAAAATTCGAAAGTGTCAAAAAACAGATAGTACAGATGGCATTCACACTAACAAACAGACATTATTACTCGGTGAAATAACGGAACAGCAAACACTGATCGAATATATGAACACAGGTGATATGTTGGAAGTATTTAGATACTGTAAGGCTTTAAAGTTTGCCGGAGACTTGTAGATTGGTGAATTCGTGTTGCCATCAGGGAAAAGTACTACTACTTCCTAATGAAGAGGCATTTCCGCGAGAATTAAAAGATTTGTTGTTTGGTGAACGGGAAATCCACAAACACTACAGGCAAAATATATGCGTCTACAATACTTGTTTCACGTTAGCATCATTCAATTCACAAAACGTTGATTTACACAATAATGGACCATACGCTATGAGAATCTGTGGTTCCGCAACAATTAAAGCTTCGACAAGATTAATTTAGAAAAAAACACAATTTGGTCAGGTGTATATTTATGATCACGGAGAAGCGCTGCAATATAGAATCAAAAGAATTAAACGATCCAACGTACTAGAAATTATACAGCCAATAATGGATACAAATCCATACGTCCAAACGTGTCGCACTTTACACAACATTTATCTAGAGAACACGGACAAATAAATTGACTTGGATATCTATCTGAATCCTAAAGATCACAGTTGCATTTATAATAAACCAACATGTGACGAATTGCCAGCGATAATAATTTCGGAAGACGGAGATATCAAAGACAGAGTAGATATCCAAGAGCACTGCAACAATTGTATCATGATGCAATGGCAATATCTCGAACTATTGGATTGGCCAGAGTTATTTATTACAATGAAATGCAATCCACAATTAGCCAGAAATCCGCAGCTTCTTCAGAACAATGCCACCAGCTACATCGGCTCTGGATATTCCCACTTTCATAAGTAGATTGTTTTATCAGAAAGTCTTATTTTTATTGAATGAACTCGAAATGGTGTTCGGGCAAATCAGAGCATACATTTACACCATCGGATTTCAAATGCAGGGTTTACCTCACATTTATTGGTTACTTTGCAAAATAAATTATTAAGTGCTGATGATGTGGATCGGTTTGTCTGTGCTGAGATTCCAAACATGAAACCTGTCCTGAATTATGGTACAAAGTCATTAAACACGTCTCACAGCCCACATTTAAAAGATTCAGTATGTTGGAACTCAAAAGAACAAAAGTGTTTTAAAGAAATTTGTACAGAAGTTTTAAAATAAAAAGTGAACATAACGCATATGTAACAATTCCCATGAAAACAAAATAGATAAATTGTATTTCCACTGGACCAAACCTGGGGGTTGGCGAGCGAAGCGAGCAGGGGGCAGAGCCCCCTAGTTTGTAAATAATATTGAAAGAGTGTTCAGTGTCAGTGCCAGTATTCAGTGTCAAAGTTTAAAATGTTTGGGCATTTGGGAGCATGCACTGATACATCACATTGCCGCACCCACCCATGACCAAATCCCAAATTAGTACATGACCGCAGCACCACACTAGTTCAAATGGAATGGAACAGTGTATGTCAAAGAAAAACTTGATTTTTCAAAAGGGATTTCTCAGTACTGTGTAAAGTATCAGGCAACACAATGCAAACCACTGAAAAATAAGCTTACAGGTTTTTCACTCATGATCGGCTGACCATAAGGAATTTCAAATGATGGTTTTGTTGACCAGTACACCTCAGCCTTAGCCTTTTGAATTATACACAGTGTATAAAAAAAGCCAGTTGCTCATCACACCTGCCATCAGTTCACATTGGCACCCAGTATTGCCCAGTATGCTGCTGGATTACTTTCTATACTGCCACCGCTTTCTATAAGTAGATCACGCACTATGCATGGAGGCACAGATGATCAGATGTCCAATGTTGGGAGGCTCGTTGGGAGTTCATAGACTTCCGTGATTCAGGAGCTTCTCTGGACAGCCAGATGGATTGCATGTTTTTGTGGCTTGGTTTACTTGACTTGAGTAAACTCCTCTCATAAGCCTAATCATAACAATAGTGTAACTGACCGTATCACATAAGTATAATGTAAAGAGACATCTTCTTCAACAGAATGGAGCGCTGGAGGTCCACAGCTTGACTCTATTAGTATTATTGCTGTTTCATGAATAGAGAAATTAACAGCATTGAGAAGAGAGATGGCTTAAAGTCAAAACCAGTCATGCATGAAGAAGCCACTCGTGCTATACTTCCAGTTGTATTTAGAAATAAAAATTTGTCTAACTTCCAGTAAGCTAGCTAAGGTTACATCAGTTGCCACCAGTTAGCGGTTTTCTGGAGTAACAATGGAATAGCATTATGTGTTATAGTTTTAATATTGTGTGTTTAACAGTGGGCTATTCAATTACAAATTCAGCTGGGCTAGATTTTCAAACCAAGAAATTTAGCTGGGCCAGACATTTTCAGTGGGCAGTAAGCTGCATGTAATAATAAATTTTAAACCAACACAAATGAATGTTTTAAAAAACAAGTAATGTTTAGTGATTATATCCCTTTTAAATTTGGTCACTTCTGACACAGGAACATCAAAAATTCTATAAAAAACAATAAAAAGCTATAACTGAAAAGAATCTGAGGTAGTAGCAATACTTTTTTTTCCACTTTTGAAATAAAAAAATAAACATTTTGCTCACCTCTGACCAGGCACATCTCAAAGTGCATAAAATCAAAAAAAGTGCACAATATTAGCAATACCATTTACTTCCCGTTTGAAATATAATAAATATTTTGGTCATATAATAATAATTCTTTGTATTTACATGCATTTTTTTCACTACTTAAAACACTATGCACCCCACACGGGACGCAAACCCATGATCTTTCTAATTCGAGGCAGCAGCTTCAGCTAATACATAAACATGTATTTATCAGAATAAAAAAAAAACTATCAGCACTATCAAAACTATCAGTGCGTAAACCCATAATAAGTGATAACAATAACTAACACACATGAATGCAACATCTACGGCACACTGAGGGAACATAGGTTCATTTTCAAGCACCACATGTGTGTTGATATTGTGATGTGTCTTACTACTGCTTGGGCTATGGTGGTTGGAGTCTTGGGGGGAAGCACTTTGTGCAGGCTCAGGGCACCTCCCTAGAGAGAGCTGAGTGACGGGATCAGGGTAAGAGGGGAGTGAATGGTAAAAGAGCCAGGAATAGATTCCCCCAGTGAAGCAGCTCCTTGAATAGGCCGTCATAGTATCATAGACTGATGTCAGAGGGGGACATTTTTTTTTGTGCACTGGGTGGTTTCATTAGGCACCCATTGTTGGGACTGGGGGGTGAGAAGTTAAAAGGCTGTCTGCAGGATGTATTTATTTGCTGTACTGCAAAGGAGTCACCACTTTGAAGTTTATCACTGGTTGAGATTTACAAACAATACCACGTGTGATAACAGAACTGCTGCTTCCTTGGAGGATCCTGGATAATCCAGTTACTGATTGTGTCAGGATTGTTTGTGTAAGTATTTGCTGTCTTGCAGAGTCGCCGCTTTGAAGTCTGGCCTTGGAGGATGTCTGTATTTACCTGACTTGGAAATATTGGTTTTCTAATCAGCATATCTGTACTTATTCATGATTGGTAACAATTCCTTTTTTTAACTTGTGTTTTCATTAATTGTTAAACCCAGGAAATGCAGATGTACCATTGTTTAATCTGATTGTCCAGAACTGATAATGGCAGGGACTGAAGTAGATAAAAACTCCTGGCAGCAGAAGGCAGGAGGACAGTCCACAGAAAACGCTGCCAAGACATGGACAGAGCACAGGGGCTCACAGGCAGACGAGGGTACCTGGCTGGCACGACGTGAGGCACAAGGACGGCAACATTTACTTCCAGGGAGGAAGAGACAGCTCCACAAAGAGACGCCGGATGTGGGTTCAGCGAGAGAGGGAATCCGCATGAAAGGACCAAGCGAAGCTGACAGACGAGAAATGATGCGTGCCTAGGTCCCAGCAACACAAGGAGCCCAGAGTGGAAGAAAAAGGAACAACGAAGAGACGCTGACAGGGATTCAACAATTTGACACAACTTCTGTAGGGGAACGAGTGTCCGGGAAACAGAGTGCATCCATGAACAGTTGAACATTTAAGTGTTGGGGTAACACAGTGCACAAATTGGACTCTGCACCACTAAAGGTTGTATCCTCCAATTCTTGTTTTTAACGGACTTTTAGAGGGTGGACTGTGTATTTTCCTTTTTTTAAAAAAGGGAAATTGATTCCTGATATGTTTAGTTTTTGTTATGTTCGTTTATCCTTTTAATGTACCTTATATTGTTTTGTGTAATAGAACTTACTGTTGCTTTTTTCTAAAATTACTGTTGTGTCTTTCATTGTGTGTTTACTCACCGCCCAATTTAAAGAAACCTGTGTGCTATTATTGGTAAATTTCAGGAGTTCCCAGTCTCTTAATAAAACTGGGTGGCGTAGTCGGATATTTTAATAGTGTCTAAGTTAGATTACCTATAAGTGTGACCAGACACCTGTTACACTACAACCACCACTTGTAGACACGACGTACTGCATTGTGGGTTGAATGTTGCTAGGCTACCCAGAGTACGCATTCATGGTCTGTACCACTGCAGGAATTTCTGAAGGGTCACAAAATGAGTTTTTCTCATTTTTTCTCCACGTTTCTGGTGGGACTACAGGCTGGGACACTTGGAGGTTGCTTCTGGACTGCATGTGGCCCATAGGCCACCATTTGAATAGCCTGGGTTTAACAGATATTATCTGATGTTACAGTACCTAGTTGACACATTGTAGTGGATTATTGATTACCACCATATAGACCTCATGACCTATTCATGGTTTTAAAGGCTGCTATCGTTAGTCGAAATATGAAGTGCTCTGAGTGTTATTTGAACAGGGAACACATTTTTAAATTTTACAAACACACGGGATCTGAATAAAATATAATATTATTGGTTAATCAGAGTTCAAAAGCCTCCTTGTTTCAGTTAAAATGTTTAGGCGTCACTGTTCCTGAGCACAAGGACATTTTTATACATAGCTTAATATAGATAAGATACCGTGACATGGCTGCTGTGTTAATGGACAACACTTTAATGACATTTTGCCACCTTTGTGCAATTACCCTTCAGTCATGCCCACTTCTCATTAATTTGTCTCCATCCAAGCCCCTAATTCATGATGCTAATAACTAGCACCTCTTGGCATTTTGACAGCTGTTTCTAGTATGCATTTCAACCAGACCTCCTCATTGCTAAATCTCCACCTGATCTTTGGCATCGGCTTTCAGGGTGCCATTTTACATTGGTGGAGTAGTTACATGTAAGACAAGGTATTGTTGGCTTCATCCAGTTTTCCCAGTGGATTTTCTCAGTTCTTGGCCCTTCTTTGCTGTTGTTGCACTGTGCCATCGGAATTCAAGAGTGGATATCTGTATTCTTTAATCTTTGACTCTGGCTGCATTGCGGATCAGTGAATCTGCTTCAATGAGGACTGAGTGGCTTTGATTAATGTTAGATCTTTGAAAAGACTTGCATTTTGAATGAATTCTTTACTTCTTATGGTCTGGATTTCCTTTAATGACTGAAGAATGTTTTAAATTTGGTGAGCTCAGCCCTCTCGTCAAACTTTTTCCACCAGACTGTAACTTTTTTAGTTTCCCAAGGTCTGTTGGCCAGGATGGGGGTGTAACAGTTATTTTTAGGAACACTTTTTACCTGCCAGTCTTTGCAAGCCAAGCAATTTTCCAGTTTTGAGTTTCAATCGCTGAAAGTCAAACTGACATCTCCGGTTCTCTGTTGTCTTGTGTACAGGCCACCAAGTTTTAATAAGTACTTTGTTGATCAGTTTTCTTCCTTTTTTAGTATTCAGTTGTATGTAGTTATGATTGGACATTAATTGTTGGTGATTTTAATAGTGATATCTGCTGTCCTACTAATTCAATGGCTAAAGAATTCCTACACAATGTTGAGTCTGTTAACCTGGTTCAGTCTGTAAGTGATGCATGGTCAGTATGGTCACACCCTCAATCTGGTTTTATCCCTTGGTTTTCCTGTCTCAGATGTGAAAGTCTGTGATATGTGCCTTTCTGACCATTGGGCTTGTTGTTTTTAATCACCACTTCGCAGTGTAAGATTACCAGTCCTCCCAAAGTTATCCGTTACTCCCGTGTTACCCCCCCACCACCCACTATCAGAGCTTTCCGTGATGCCTATATATCTGCCCCCTGTATCTGTACTATTGAGGCAGCCTCTCTGCACTCATATTCAGAGGAGCTACTTATGCACTTCAACTCCTCCTACTCTTCTATATTGGTCATGATGGCCCCTTTAAAAACTAAGCAGGTATCTTCCAAAGACCAGCCATGGTTAGATCAGGAAATTCAGTCTCTTTAGCAGGAGTGTAGAAAAGCAGAGAGAAAATGGAAAAAAGACAAGATTCAGGTATCCTTTTTGATATCCTAAGAGGCTGTCTTTTCCATTATCAGGAGGCAGTGAAACTGGCCAGGGTTAAGTGTTTTACTGAAATTATTTCCATCAATCATCACAGACCTAAAATTCTTTTTACTACTATAAATTCTTTCTTATAATCTGCTGTGGATTCTGTTCTGATTTCTTCGTCTGAAGTCTGTAAAGAGTTCCTGCATCATTTTTATTGGCAAGATTGATGATATTAGGTCTCTCATCTCGCCTCATTCTAGTAATTCAACTACTATTCCCATGCAATCAGCTGTTTTCGCACAATTCCGGCCATCCTCTCTCTCTGACCTATGAGAGATAATTTTAGACCTGAAACTGTCGACCTGCATTTTGGGGAGTATGCCACCCCATCTTCTGCAGCAGACTGTTGATACCTGAGGTCTGTGTTTTTTATCAATAATAAATTGCTGTTTAGTGTCACATATTTTCCCATCTAGCTTTAAAGCTGCAGTTATTTAGCCTCTCTTTAAAAAATCCAATTTCTAAGTTATCTTTTTTGGATACAATTCTAGAAAAGGCAGTTCTTTCTCAGCTCTTGTCTTTTTCAGAAAAACACCAGATCTTTGACAAATTTTAGTCTAGTTTCAGAATCTGTTATAGTACAGAATCTTCTCTGTTGAGGGTGATAAATGATCTGTTGCGTTTAGAAAATGCTGGAGACTGTGCCTGTCTAACTTTGCTTGATATAGGTGCTGCTTTTGACATGATTGACCCTACTATTTTTCTAAATCATTTGGAGCTTTTGGTAGGCTTTAAGGGTGCAGCTCTAGTCTAATTCATATCTTAGTTTAATAACAGATCTTTTGTGTTTTCCATCGACATTTTCCTCCTCCTCCTTTGATACTATCTCTTGCGAAATTTCCCAACTGCCCCATTTTTTCCCCCAACAGTCATTGCTTTATACATGCTTCCTCTAGTATCAGTTATTCAGCATCATAATATTGCGTTTCGTTGCTATGCTAATGACACACAATTGTAAGCCACACCTGAACCCAAGTAATAAGGTTTCAAAAACCAATCTGCTCGACTGTCTTAAGGATGTTAAATGCTTGATCCTTAATAATGTTCTTCAGTTAAATGACAATAAGATAGAGGCACTGCTTTTTGGCCTTCTATTTTAACTAGTAGCCTTGCCCTATGTTCCCAAAAGTAAATCGTGTGTAAAAAATCTGGGTGTAATTCTTGATTTTTTCCCTCTGTTTCAACAGGCAGATATAAATTGTTGTGGGTCAAAGGTAGTTTCTATGATCTCTGAAACATAGCCAAAATCAAGCCCTTCTTATCTGTCAAAGACCCGGAAACTGTTATCCATGCCTTTGTCTCCAATAGGTTGGATTATTGTAATTCTTTTTATCTTGGAGTCAGTCAGGCTTCCCTATCTCATCTTCATCTAGTTCAAAATGTAGCTGAATATATTACTCCTATCTTGGCCTCTCTTCATTGACTGTCTGTCAGGTTCAGGATAATGTTTAAAGTGCTTCTTTTGTTTTTTAAAGCACTTTAGCGTCAAATTTTTTGTTTTTTAAAGCACAATTGGCGTCTCATACAATATTCGTCCTCCAGGGCACCTAGATCATTCATTTCAATTTCTCATATCAGTGCCAATGTTCTCACCTCATAAGGAAAAATGATTGAGCTTTTTGGCTGCTGCTGCAAAACTAATAAATGAGTTACCTTTATTTGTCAGAATTGCTTTTACAGTACCGACATTTAAATCCAGTTTTAAGACTCCTCATTTTTCTTGGGCTTTTGGAGACACAAAATAATGTTGTTTAAGCTTTGGGGGTTGAAGTACAAATTGTATTGTGTTTGTTAGTATAATTTTATTCAGTGTTTTCATGTCACTGTTTTATTTTTGTTTTACTTTGGCACAGCACTCGGCGGATGCATCTGGTTTGCTGTTTTAAGATGTGCTTTATAAATTAGATTTGATTTGATTTAGCTGAGAAAAGGAATAACTCTCAGTGGTAAAAATAGAACAAAACATACGAAGCAGGAAAGCAGACTTAATATATTTTAATCTTTAAATATTACAACTAGTACCATAAAACAAAAGTAAAATATAGATGTGGCTTTTAGGCCTTACAACCTGGATTTAGTGAAATTCTGGCAGATGACAAAATCAGGTGTGAATGTTCACGTTGATCTAGATGGCACAGTAATCTTGGTCCTCTCATAAACCGTAAGTCTCTGGTAGAGACTTCATTTCTGCTCAACTCTTTCTAGTCACTTCTTTCTGTAGCCAGATCACCATTTTGTCTTTAGGCAACTTTTATCTGTGTCTGTCTCTAGCTCTTTCTGAAGTCTATCAATAAGCGTGTTCAGATTAAGGGGAATAACCTGGTTAAGGCAGAAACCTGGTATCTTAAAAAAATGTGTTTACAGTATATGGTCAAGTAATATTCTGGAGTTCTCCTTTTACAAAATGTTCCGATGGTATTAAACTATGCAAAAAAAAGAGATTAAAAAAAAAAATCAAGATGCCTGTGATAATGTTTTTTTGTTTTATAAATATGTATAGTCAATTTGATGCTTTATTTATAGGTTTCCATCAAAGGAAAGCATGCAGATCACTCCTGCTTGGGGTGGTGCAATTGAGCCTACTCAATAGAACAACCCAATGCATATGCTTTTTTTCTTAAGCCATGTCACAATGAATGACTTTTCCAGCAATTTTCGAGTCATTAGCCTTCATTTACATAATCTTTAGCCAGTTGTAGGTTGCCAGTGGCGCATGCCTGTGAAGTTTATGGTCTAATGTGACATACCCAGCAAATGAGACCAACTAGTTTGTGACTTCCTACGATAAAATCAGAGCTGGTTTTGGGTTACCCTCGGTTGGTCAGAAGGTGAGGGGCGTGTTTGCGTGCAAGAGCTGAGAACCAATGAGAGTTCAGCCCGCAGTACAATACATAAAAAGTAGTGACAAGGAATAATGAACATATGTGTTTCAACAAATACAAGAAGATTGTCTGTTCGATGTCTAATATTTTAAAAACTAAAACAGATACAAAAAAGTAAAAAATGCATTATCTATTGCTTAACACACCACAGCTATTTACCTTTTGTGCAGCACCAGTACTTCATCAGCTCCTTCAGGCAGTACTGCTATTGGCAGAAAAAGAAGCAAGCATGAGATAAACTGGGATACTGGTGCTCAATTGGTAATTGCAGTATGGGCTGAGTGATCAGCAAAATCTGACATACCCCACAACAAAAAGTCACATAATGTGACATTGGTTTGCATCCAGTGCTATTGGAATAATAATGTTGCAAGTATTTTTACCTCAATAATGTAAGTATTAGGTTACTCATTAATTAAAAAGTAATTGTACTACATACCATTATGTTACTTTCAATGTGTTACCCTTACTGCTCTCAAGATAGTGTTGCCGAGTTTAACACTGTACATTCAGCTCATGAACATTGACTTAGCTTATTTCTGAAATATTCAGAAAGATTATTTCATCTAGAAGAAGGAATGATTTCATCGCCCAAATATTTACCTCTGGAAATCTATTTGGGTGGGTGCTTCAACCTGTGGTCACTGAAAGCAAATACATGTGCATGCTGACAGAGTGCAACAGTAATGCACAGACTACAACATTCTTAACAGTAACACAGTTAAAAGGTATACATGGCCACATAATGGGATTATTTGCAGAGAAATCTACCTCTTTTAAGCAGGTTTCTCAGAGGTCAATAATCTGTAACTGGAATAAGGGTTTAAATGGAATTTTAGAATTCCATTTTCTGTGAATAGCTGGGATATTGAAGTGCAAGTAAACACAATGTCTGCCTATAGGCAGTCTGACGTCTTATTGTTTTGCTAATACAAGAGGCTGATAAGATGCCTGTCCTTTCCCCCAGTCTTTCTTCCTTGGGAGGGCTCATGTTTCTGAAGGATCTGGAATTCTTCCTGGACCTTATAAATCACTGTCTCCATAAAAGTAGTTTATACAGCTGAAACAATGTTTTTAACATCACAGATAGGCTACCAAAGCATACCTTGCTTTCTATCACAGCTCTTCAAAATCATGTCTGAAACAGCAGTGTACATTCATGACTGTTGCTTTAAAATGACACCAAAAGAAACAGCTTTGTCTCATTTTTGCACCCCTCACCTACAAAGTGTACATCCTGTGTAAGCACTTAACACTATCTTCCAAAGATTTGTATCAGGTTGGTTAGGTAAATATCAAGGCAGATCTGTTCTTATCAGTAAAGTAAAGCATTTTTCCTGAAACAATGCCTCTTACAACAGAGAATATATGGTCACCTTGTTAAAAAAAAAAAAAAAATACAAACATAAGCCTATTCTTAAAAGACATAATGCATACAATTATAGCAATGCTAGATATTTCAAATGCTGTTTCAAGCTTGCATGGCCTGGCCGCGTCTTCAGGCCTGCCGGTCCTTTCGTCAGCAAGGGGCTTCTTTGGGTTGCCTGCTGTCCGTAGGCCGCGCCTGGCCATCTTCTTACCCATCGGGGAGGTGCGGGTGTCTTCACAGGCCTAGTGCAACTAACAAAAAGGAACTGAGCCACTTGTATAAAGTGTGTATGTGTGTCGTGGGAGTGCGTGTTTCACGCTGCTGTGTCAGGCTGCTCCACAAATTTACTGGCTCCCTGCCTTGCACCAGGCAGAGCCCCAAATGGGATGCCATTGTGATAGCCAGCCCGACGACAGACAGAAAAAACACCAGATGTCGAATGCCACACACGTTTATTTACACTATTTACAAGTCTATAAACATTCCTGCACCGCACACAGTGCTCAAATACCAATGACCCTTCTCTCTGAGCCCTCACAATGGTCCTCTTCGGGCCACCTTCTCTCCACTCTCTGAAGCCTTGTCTTCTCTCTCCTGACACCAGCTCCTTGAGTGGGGGCTGCAGGCTCACTCTTATAGCCCAGACAGAAGTGCTTCAGGTAGTAATTAGCTTAATTAGGCTGCACTTCCAGGTGTGGGCTGCATCACAGCCCAAACGGGCTTGTTAAGTCATTTCACTCCCCCTGGCGGTGGCCACAGAGCACAAAAGGCATGAGCTCCGGTATATGATTGTGGCTCATATACTGCTCAGTGGGGCTGCTCTCTTACGCCCAGAGAAAGTTAGTGCCCCTCTCCCAGTCCGTCCTTCTTCCAGGTGTCCCAGTGGGGCAATATAACTGGTCGTCTGCCACACTGCACACCTCAAAGGTAACATTACTTAATTTGTTTTTATAAATATATAAGCAACAGATTGTTTTCTAATATTTTAAATTTATTCCAGTTAATTTTTGAGTATGCTGTTTTAAAGGAATATTCCAACCAAAAATATTTTTTTACATTTTACTTACCTCATGTGTTTTGTAGTCATGATTGAGAAAAAACTAGAAAAACAAATGGAAAACCAATGGTACATCCCCAGGGGGAACAGGAAAATGCTCCTGTGATCTCTTTTATTTCTGTTCTACTTCTTCTCGACACAAATAAGACTGCAACGATACAACAGACAAACACCATTTTCTCCTGTCTCTCATTTTATTTGTTGTGAGCAACAGCTTTTTCTGTTCTCAGATAAGACTCCATGTGACTTATAAGAGATTTTTTATGATCTGAAAATATATTCAGTTTCTGCTTCAAGTCTACATCTCAACTATGGCCATTTCTGAGAATTCCACTGAAACTCTAGCTGTTCTTAACAATAGTGTTTATGTATATATTATTTCATTTGACCTAATTTACACCACAACAGTAAACAATAAGCATTTTGGCTGGTAAAAATTATTCACAAAATTTCACCAACATAATGAATTATGTGAAGTCCTACTTTTTTCTGTACTTTAATATTTTGTCAAATATGACTCTTGCACATAGTTTCCACCTTTCAGACTCTACCATAAATTGTCATACTGAATATTATGAATTGTTTTCAATTAACATTTTATTATAAGCATTTTTATCAGGTCATTACATCAGTCCCTTGTACAAATCCACAGTTTGCAAAAAACAGTAAAACATTTAGTTATAGTACAATCGCAGGTATTTTTCATTTATTTGGGAGCCATTAGCATAAAGGACCCAAGCCTGGGTTTGGATTGGGGAGCCCTTCTGGCAGCCATGGGAAAGAAGAGACCCCGGACCCATGGAAGGATTGTGTTGCCTGTTGGTTTGGGGATCTTCTCCTCCTGCAAAGTCTGGGTCAGGATAAGGGGAGGGGACACCAGGATAAAAGGGGTTGCGCCGGGAACAATTAAAGAACAGTTTTCCCTTGCCCTGTGACATTTTAAATTTTTTTAATGGATTATTTACTTGTTTGTTTTCAGCCTCCATAGTTCACTTTTTTTAATCAGATAATTTATTTGTTAAACATTTTGAGCACTGTACTATATATTTGGACACTGTTTTTGATTGTTTTAATAAAAACACTGGAACTGTTTCACCTACCATTTGCTTTGTGTGCTGTGTCCTCATCCTTTGACTCATCCCTTGAAATGTGAAATTTGAAAATGTGAAATCCCTTGAAATGTGAAAATAAGCACCACCTGCTACCATGCCCAGCAAAACAGACATCCCATGTCTATAAATTCATCATGAATACTAATTTGAGCTCATTTTCAAACTCTGAGAGTTTGTCGAAGCAGAAAAGGCTGATTTGACTTGTACTTAGTTTTGTTTACATCACTATAGAAAACAGTAAAATCATTCATTTTTTATGCTTAACATGTTGCCTTGAGGTATAGATAGTCTTTACCTACTTGCACTCTGAATAATAGCTGCATACTGCTGCTCTGTAGATTATATCCAATTATTTCCTCTAGGATAGATGAATCACTTGACTGTAAGTAAAGCTATTTATGAGCACCGAGAAAAAACATTTTTGAGGAAGTGCTACATACGTGTTTAGTATTAGACTCACTGGTCACTTTTGCAAAAAGTTCAACTCCTGACTTGCTGGGTTTTATGCTGTAGGAAATGTTTGCGAGACACTGTATAAACTTAACAGCATTAGCTACTGTTTTGTCCAGGTTTATTCTGTGTTCTATGGATGTGTGAAAGTAATATGACCATTTTTGTCTGTCGAAATGGAAGCATAAATAAGTCCACAATGATCCAAGAACCCTGATGCTATCTGCCAAATTCACAAGCAAATGTACATTGCAAGTTTTGGTACTTTTTCCAATAATGCCTACCCACTCAGTACATAACCTATGCAGTAGGTTTTCTGCTCATGGGATACTGTTTGCCTTCAAGAGAGTGAATATGGCTTCACTTAAAAGAAGGAAATGATTGTATAGTAATACTGAGCATCAAGTATGCCATGAAACACAACTGGCTCTAGAAGACCAACTATGATTACCCCAGTATTCAAATGCTTTAAGTAAATTCTGTTGACTTAAAAACTGATACAATAATGCCGAGGTAAAAATGGAGGATGAATTTCACTCAGTGATTTGTTCATATTGAAAAGGATCTGGGAGAATTCAATGGAAAACTAAAGGAACAACAGGGTTTGCATGACCCAAAGTAATCCTAGTTCCATTGACTAACTCATAGTTTATCTAACCTGCTAAGTCAAGTGTATCCCATAAATTTTATAATAATATATATATAATATAAAAAATTTGGGCTCAAGACGTGGTCATCTTGGAAAGACACTTTGAAGTCCCGTAAGACTTCTTGTACATCACGCCCTACTTACAAACAATTTCTCAGAGACACTTTAACGTCCCACAAGACAAGGAAGTGAGACAAAAGGACAGCTGCTGTAGAGGCTTTTAAATGATTGTCGCCACAGCGCGACATACAGATCACGCAGCTCAGTAGCAGCTAGCAGCAAGCCAGCAGCTGATCCATCTTTAGCGTGCATTCAGCCTTCCCGTCACAACACGAGAGGCAGAGACGCGAAGTGGCTTAGCGTGAAGTGTGCTACCCGGGGATGGGGGTTGTGGGGTGGGCGAGCTCCTCCCTAATGAGACAACACACAGAAGTACGACTGCAACGTCTGCATAGGGGTTGCTTGTCCGTCGCAGGTTCACAGTGCCACACAGAAACAACTACAAGCTGACCGCTGCTACATGCAAAGCACCAGTCACCCAATGGATGATGCAGGGAACATGGCCACTGACCAGGCCCCTGCCTTTTTGCTGTGTTTGTGTTTAGTACAATGGTGGATCCTGCTACAATAAATAACTTCGCTGTTCCTGTTTCGAGCCTTGTCTTTGGAGTACAAAACAATTGACTCACGCGTTGCTATATATATATATATATAATATATATATATATATATATTATATTATATATATATATATATATATTAATATTAATATATAATGTGGCCGATGGCTGGGGATCATGCCCAGTCGGGATGCCTGTAGGATGAAAGGACTGGGAGAGGAGCAGTACCTCACCTGGAACACGAGAAGGCAGTCGCCCTGGTGGGTGTTGGGGCCATGGGAAGAGAGCTTGGAAGCTCAACCTTGTGGGGACCCATGACCTCCGCCAGGGGGTCCCTGGATGTTTCAGAAGCCATGGTATGCAGCACTTCCGCCACACCAGGAAGTGCTGCCGGACCAGGAAGCAGGTACACCCTAGAGTGCTGCGGGAAGCATCAGGGGAGCACCCTGGAGCATATCTGGGTGCATTATAAAAGGAGGCCCGCCTCACTCCATTCAGAGAACCGGAGTCGGTGGCAGAAACGGAGCTTGCGAGAGAGGAGTGGAGGCGGCAGTGAAGTAAAAGAGAAAGGAAGAAGGGACTGAGCCTTGTGAGTGTATTGTGGCTGTGTTGTGTTGAAAAGAAGGAGCAGAACATAATAAACGTGTGTGTTTGTGGACATTTTGAGGTTCATCTGTCTGTGTTCCGGGTAGTCTTTCCACAATATATGATATACATATACATATATACACACACACACACCCATCTGCCAATCTAACATGACTTACAGCTGTCATTTGTCCATCTCTGACCCGTCTCTCTCTCTCTCTCCTCTCTCTCAGGTGAATTGTATGGCTTTGTGAAATAATTTTCACAAATTAAATTGGCAAAAATAGCCTTATTGCAATTGGCAACTACTTTTTCAAGTATTTTAGGGGAGAAAGGGTACATTTTAAATAATTAAAAATTGTATGTGGGTCTAGCTCTGACTTTTTAAGTAATGGTTTGAAAGTGACACTTTTAGTGCATCAGCAACTGCTGCATTCAATAATAAGCTATTGATAATGCTGAGAATTGGTGTTGCCAGAACATTCATTGCTCTTTTTATTAATTTTGTTGGCACTGGATCTGAGGAACAAGTAGTAGTTTTCATTTAAGGCATTAAAGTTAAGACTCCTGTTGTGTTACAAGATTAAAATTTCTAAAGTAATGTATGCAAGGTGAGACAGGGTTTTCTGAGCTAGTATTAGGTTTGCACTGTGATGTTGAGATCTAGGATCTCATATTTTAATTTTTTTCATTAAAGAAGGTCACAATGTCTGTACTGCTCATAGTTTGAATTACCATTTGTTAACCCACTATTCTAAACAGTACACAATAATTATTGTTATCTGTTATTTTAGAATAGTAGTCGAGTGGGCTTTAAAAAAACCTGTTGTTTTTTTAACATTCTCTGCCCATGCAGTTCGAAAGACCTCCAGCTTTGTTGTTGTCCATCTATGCTCCAGTTTTCAACACTCCAAATTTAAGAGCTTGTGTGCTCTCATTAAACCAGGGTCAGTTTCTGTGTGCTT
This sequence comes from Erpetoichthys calabaricus, assembly GCF_900747795.2. Classification (NCBI taxonomy): domain Eukaryota; kingdom Metazoa; phylum Chordata; class Cladistia; order Polypteriformes; family Polypteridae; genus Erpetoichthys; species Erpetoichthys calabaricus. Next base: position 118,677,839 of record NC_041401.2, read on the forward strand.
TAATCACTTTTGTTTTAAGGGAAGCCACTGTATCCAAATTCTCTCTCAAGGTCACATTATAATTTTAGCTGATCTAAACTAGTTTCCACGAGAACACTTGACTTATTCAAAATATCATCAAATTTTAAAGCAGAGTTACAATCTAGATGTCCACACTGTCTTTGTTTAAATCTGTGAATGCAATGTTAAGGGCAGAACCAAATAAAACAATTTAGTGACCGTTAACAATCTGACAAAACCCTAATCAAGTTAACAAACAAGTAAATAATTTGCTAAAGTGTTGATCTTCACATCAATGTGTACATTAAAATCCCCCTATCAACACTACATTATTCATAGTTTATAGCTAAATCAGATAAAAGTCTGCCCAGTTCAGTCATGTACAATGAGTATGTCCATGGTGGTCTGTACTGTAGACTATGCACTGCAATTGTGCCTGGAATCTGTTTTTATATTTAAAATGTGTGACTCAAAGGATGTAAATTCACAAGCATAAAATTAGAATAAAATGTGTAATCTAAGAAGTAAATGACAAAATAAAAAAACAATATATAAAATATGCAAAGATGGATAATAAAAACAGAAATTAAACATACAACAAAAGATTATGCAAATAAAAATCCAAGTAAAATGAAAGAATGCCTAAAAGTTTGTTAAAAATCTCAAATGGTATATAAAATAAATATGTCTTCAGTCTTTTCTTAAAGCAGTCAAGCGTTGGGGCATTTCTGATGGCTGATGGCAGGGCATTTCCACAGCTGGGGAGTACAAAAAAGGAAAAGATCTCTACCCCACTGATCTATATGTGTTCAGTGTGGCCTGCTGTGCGGCAAATTGAGCCAGCAAGAATGGAGAGTACAGGATGGGAATGTAGGTTTTGGACAGGAGTCAACAGATGTAATGAGAAACTGTGCCATGGGACTGCTTTGTATGTTAAAATATAATACATGAACAGGGAGCTAACCCAGCCACAGGGGATGCACAAACAGTGTGTTTCTTCGTGCTGGTCCCCAAGCCCAGATGAATGAGGTAGGTTACAACAGGAAGGGCAAACCTGTGCAAAATTTTGCCAATATGCAGAGCGCAATACAGATTTCCGTACTGGATCAGTCAAGGACTGGTTTAACAATGGCCATTACCAGTACTATAGCCCAATAGGGTGTTGGCAGAAATTGGGCTACTTGCTGACCCGAAGAATGGGGGGTGGAGGGTGTGGGGGGGTTGGGGGGTTGTCCGGAGCAGGAGGAGAGGAGGAAAGTAAAGAAAGTGGAACTGAGGATAAGAAATTTGAATGTTAGTAGTATGACTGGTAAGGGGAGAGAGTTAGCTGATGTGATGGAGAAGGAAAGTTTATATATTGTGAGTGCAAGAGAGTAAATGAAAGGAGATTAAGGCCAGGTGGATCGGAGGTGGATTCAAATTGTTCTATCATGGTGTAAATGGGAGGAGAAATGGTTAAGGGATTTTTCTGAAGAAACAGTACGTCAAGAGTGTTTTGGAGGTGAAAAGATTGTTAGACAGAGTGATGATTATGAAGCTGGAAACTAAAGGTGTGATGATGAATGTTGTTAGTGCATTTTCCCCAGGAGTTGGGTGTGCAATGGATGAGTAAGAAGATTTCTGGAGTGAGATGAATGAAGTGATGAACAGTGTACCCAAGGGACAGAAAGTGTGGTGATTGGAGCGGATTTCAATGGACATGTTGGTGAAGGGAACAGAGGGTAGGTATGGTGTCAAGGAGAGGAATAAAGAAGGTTTGATGATAGTGGATTTTGCGAAAAGGATGGACATGGCTGTGGTGAATACGTATTTTTAGAAGAGGGGAGGAGCATAGGGTGACATACAAGAGTGGAGGAAGATGCACACAGGTAGATTATATTCTTTGCAGGAGGGTCAATCTGAAGGGAGATTGAAGACTGCAAAGTGGTGACAGGGGAAAGTGTAGTTAGGCAGCATAGGATGGTAGTCTGTAGGATGACATTGGAAATCAAGAAGAAGAGAGGAGTGAGGGCAGAGCCAAGGATTAAATGGTAGAAGTTTGAAAAAAGGAAGACTGCAAGGTTGAGTTCAGGGAGGAGGTAAGACAGGCACTGTGTGGCAGTGAAGAGTTGTCAGATAGCTAGGCAATTACAGCAGATGGAGTAAGGGTGACAGCAAGAAGGGTGCTTTGCGTGACATCTGGACAAAAGCAAGGAGGAAAAGGGAAACCTGGTGGTGGAATGGGGAAGTACAGGAGAGTATACAGAGGAAGAGTTTGGCAAAGAAGTGGAATTGTCAGAGAGATGCAGAAAGTAGTCAAGAGTACAAGGAGATAAGGCATAAGGTGAAGAGAGAGTTGGTGAAGGCTAAAGAAAAGGTGTATGATGAGTTGTATGAAAGGTTAAGACACTCTGGAGGGAGAAAAGGATCTGTACCAACTGGCTAGACAGTGCGACTGAGCTGAGAAAGATGTGCAGCAGGTTAGGGTGATAAAGGATAAAGATGGACACGTACTCACAAGTGAGGAGAGTGTGCCTGAGGCAGATGGAAAGAGTACTTTGAGAGGCTGATGAATGAAAAGAATGAGAGACAGAGAAGGTTGGATGATGTTGCGATAGTGAACCAAGAAGTGCAATGGATTAGCAAGGAGGAAGTAAGGACAGCTATGAAGAGGAATGAAGAATGGAAAGGGCCATTGGTCCAGATGACATGCCTATGGAAGCATGGAGGTGTTTAGGAAAGTTGGAATTTTTAACCAGATTATTTAATGGAATCTTGGAAAAATGAGAGGATGCCTGAGGAGTGGAGAAGTGTACTGGTACCAATTTTTAAGAACAAGGGGGGATGTGCAGAGCTGTAGTAACAACAGGGGGATAAAATTGATGAGCCACAGCATGAAGTTACCAGAAAGAGTAGTAGAAGCTAGGTTGAGAAGGGAGGTGATGATTAGTGAACAGCAGTATGGTTTCATGCAAAGAAGAGCACCACAGATGTGATGTTTGCTCTGAGTGTGTTGATGGAGAATTATAGAGAAGGTCAGAAGGAGTTATATTGGATCTTTGTAGACCTGGAGACAGCATATGACAGGGTGCCTTGAAAGGAGTTGTGTTATTGTATGAGGAAGATGGAAGTAGTAGAGAAGTTTGTGATGGTGATGGACAGGTTGACAGACGAGATTAGACAGGAGTCCCCTTGGACAATGATGTTTGCTGATAACATGATCTGTAGCGACAGTAGGGAGTATGATGAGGAGACCCTGGAGAGGTGGAGATATGCTCTAGAGAGGAGAGGAGTGAAGGTCAGCAGGAACAATACATAATACATGTGTGTAAATGAGAGTGAGGTCAGTGGAATGGTGAGGATGCAGGGAGTAGAGTTGGCAAAAGTGCATGAGTTTAAATACTTGGGATCAACAGTGCAGAGTAATGAGGATTGTGGAAGAGAGGTGAAAAAGAGTGCAGGCAGGGTGGAATGGGTGGAGAAGAGTGTCAGGAATAAATTGTGACAGATGGGTATCAGCAATTGTGAAAGGGAAGGTCTACAGGATGGCAGCGAGACCAGCTATGTTATATGGTCGGCAGTGACGGTGGCACTGACCAAAAAAACAGGAGAAAAAAGGCTGGAGGTAGCAGAGCTAAAGATGTTAAGATTTGCATTGGGTGTGACAAGGATGGACAGGGTTAGAAATGAGTACATTAGATGGTCAGCTGAGGTTGGACGGTTTAGAGACAAAGTCAGAGACGCGAGATTGCGTTGGTTTGGACATGTGCAGAGGAGAAATGCTGGGTATATTGGGAAAAAGATGCTAAGGATAGAGCTGCCAGACAAGAGGAAAAGAGGAAGGCCTAAGAGAAGCTTTATAGATGTGATGAGAAAGGACATGCAGGTGATGGGTGTAACAGAGCAAGATGCAAAGGTCAGGAAAATATGGAAAAAGATAATCCTCTATTGCAACCCCTAATGGGAGCAGCCAAAAGAAGAAGGAGGAGAAGAAGAAGTATGAACATGAACAAATGTAAATTCAGGATAAAGTATGATGGTCCAGTGATGTATAAGTAAAAATCATCAGCAGCACAGTTTGCAACATACTGACGTTTCCTATGGGAATTTGCTGGTAGATCGAAGAGAAGCACATTAGAACAATCTAAACGAGAGGTGATAGGTGCACAAGTAAGCTTTTAGTGGCAGTTTTTGACTGAAATGGTCAAAGTTTTGCAATATCATGAAGATGAAAAATGGCAATTTTGGTATTTTGTTTTTAATGTGTTCCTCAAATATGAGCTCACTGTCATAAATAAAACTGTTATCAGCATTAGTGGTAGGTTTCAGAATACTGTCAAAAAATCACCTAAAATGACTAAAGTTTTCCACAGACAAAGGGATACATTTTTAAAATGACCTCACTCTTTGAACAATTCAGTTGAAGGAAATTGTGTTGCGTGCATGACCTTATTTCATAGATCTGGTAAGGAGAAAAGAGGTGGAAATACATGTAGGTTTTAACCCAATATAGATTTAAGTGCCATCTGCATAACAATGATATCTTTCACCGTATTTCCTTATTATCTGACCTAAGAGTATCATATAAATGCTGAACAGAATTGGTCCCAGAACTGAAAACTGGGAAACACATTAGTGTACTTGGGCAGACTGAGATTTATTGTCCCCATGAGGACAAACTGAAAACAGCCTGATAAATAACACTGTATCAGATTTCCCAAGCTTCTTTTCTATATGGTCATTCAAAAGGGCCAGGGAGACCATGTCAAATGAGGTACTGAGATCAAACAGTATTAAGATGCTTTATGCCCCTGAAACAAGAAAATCATTCATAACCCTGACTAGAACAGTTTCAGTGCTGTGTCCAGTTCTGAAACCAGACTGGAATGGGTATGAAAATTATGAATAGGTTGTGTAATTAAGCAGAGACAACATGCTCAAGCATTTTAGGAAGAAACAGAATGTTAGAGATGGGTTTATAGTTGGATAAATCGCTCACATAATACCCTGGCTATCTGGGGACTAATGTGATTCAAACAATTTTAGTTCATAGAAAACAAGTCTAATGGTAAGAGAGGTATTGAAAATCATAGTGATAATGGGTCAAATAGAACATAAACTGAAATTAAGGATGGAAGAGGTAGTGAGTCAAAAGTGCAGGCAATAACCCTCATTTCTGACACGAAATTAAAATATATATTCCAAATTTACAGTAGTAAAACATGAGAAAGCAGTAGGAGAAAGACTGATAGGATAAACCTTGTCTGGATCAGAGGAAGAGGGACTGGATACAGAAATATTAATGTGGTCTCTTTTACTAATAAAATAGTTTTAAAAAATAGTTATACTGTTCACTAGAATTACTGGATTATTAATCAGTTTCAGTTTATAATGGTATTAAATAAAATGTTAGAGTTTCCAGAGCGTTCATTAATAACTTGGATGACCTGGCAGCTCAGAGAGTGGTTTTGTATTCCAATTGATACTGTTCAATTCAAACAGATGTCTGTGAGCAGTAACACCCAATATTTTTTATAGCTGCTCAAGTTGCCTTCCTTTAGCCTTAAGTGCATATAATGCAGTTGTGTACAAACAACATTTACTTCTATAGCACATTGTCATACAAACTATGTAGCTCAAAGTACTATACAAGATGTCTAAGAAGTAGTTACATGCAACAAAAAATACATTTATATTGGGTAAGAAAAATTATACATAAATAGTATACAAAAATAAATATGCACACTTAACATAAGATAGGTATATAATTAAGAGAAATTGAGTCCTTAAGAAGTTTTTTTTTTTTTGAAGACTTAGGGCATTTGACACTGTGCGTCTTTTGACATGTTGGGATATCTGCTTTCATTCAAACATCACAGGTGGCTGCACGGGACTTTGATTTGGTGTTGGTGATGTAGAACGCCACCACAGAACATCCAGAAAAGAAATGAGAGAACAGTCTGTAATGTAAGGAGACAGGCACTCCATTTAACAAATTATCCAAAAGAAATGCATTGTAAAATTATAATGATCCACAGATTTAATAGCTTGAAGTTCAACAACAAAATTAGAGACTAAAGTAAATGATTCTAATATTCCAGAATGTAATAACACATTTTTGTGAGAACTGAGACAATGGTACATTTGAATTAAATGTAATAAATGTATCATCAGAAATGTTCAATTTAGTACCTACAAGGTTGTTTATACTGACACCACCAGTGCAGACCAAATCCAGAATATGACCTTTCCTGTTTGTAGAAAATTTAATCTGCTGTGAGAGGTTGAAACACTCAAGGATATCAGAATAATTTACTTCACAATTACAATTTGGATTGTCAGCATACAGTAGATATCATGATCATCACACAAGGTAACAGCAGAAGAAATAGGACTGAGAAAAGCCAGGAGTCCTATCAGTTAAGTGAAGAACACAGGGTAGGACTTTGGAGAATAATACATCAGTACAGGTAAGACTTGTGAAACATGAATAATTTATTTTGACTGCTGAATTGTGTGGTAGAAATTTAACATCTAATTAAAGAAAGAAACGTCCCCTAACAGGACAAATCAGTTATCAGGCAGGAGAAAAGCTGTTCATTGTATCTTTTATTTACTCCTTGGCAAAATGCCTTGGAGGGAGCATTCTTCAAATGCAGTCTGTTACAGCATGGTCAGAAAGGTCAGAGAAACAAAGAATATAGAGGTTCATTTTATGAACTGTTGAATTTACATACAGTGTCAATCAATGCATACATTTTATTCTGGATGTGCATTTAACAACTGTCCATTCTCGTTTATAGGACATCTGCTGATTTCTTAGTCATCTCTTAGTCATCCTTCAGTACATTTTGTATATTACATCAACCTTACTTCTGGCACATTCTTTATTTACTCGATCATCTCAGTATTTTTCCTAAACCAATTCTTGTATTTCAGTGTACATTTTGTTGTTCACTTGATGTTTATCTGGTTTCCGACATTTATTACCCCTTTATGCTATTTCTTAAAGATGAATGCTGTGTTACCCCAAAATTATTCTTCCACAATTGCCCTGGGCAGTTACTCCAATAAAACCAAGAGCAAAGAGATAATGCCTCGTTTATTACTGAGACACCTACGAATACTCAAAAATAAGGAAAATACAAATACCCAGAGCATACAAACATCTAGGTATAACACCAAATCATAATAAAGTTAACCAAAGCCCAAAGCCTAACACCTACCTTGGTGATTACATTTCTGCTACTTGTTCCGTAGACCCAGTGCCAACAAAACCAGTAAAAAGTGCAATGGATGTTCTTGCAATGCCTATTCTTAACATTATTAATAGTTCATGGCACAGTACAAGAGGCACTAAAAATGTCAGTCATCAAACCATTACTTAAAAAGTCAGACCTAGACCCACACATTCTTAATAAGTATAGACCCATTTCAAATGTACCCTGGAAAAAAAAATACTTGGAAAAAGAAGTCGCCAATCAGCTTCAGTCACACTTTAAGCATCACAATTTATTTGAGAAATTCCAATCTGGTTAGCACACTGGTCATAGTACAGAAACGACACAAAATGCATGTTGTAAACGATATTCTGATATCCCCTGATAAAGGAAACTCCACTGTAATTATGTTGTTAGACTTAAGAGCAGCATTTGACACCATTGACCATTTTATTTTACTGCACAGGCTAGAAAATGACATTGGGCTTACAGGCACTGTCCTTGCCTGGTTTAGTTCTTACTTATCAAATTGATTCCAGTATGAGCATAAATGTGCCAACAGCACTCCATCATTATACACAGAATTGAGATTTGGTGTCCCGCAAGGCACAGTACTGGGACCTTTACTGTTTTCACTTTACATGCTTCCACTGGGATCTATCATTAGAAAAGAATGTTCATTTTCACTCGTAAGCAGATGACACCTTTCTTTTAGACCAAATGAAGTTTCTCCAATGTTGTCTTTAATTAGTTGTGTTAGTGAATTAAAGGAGTGGATGGATGAGAACAACTTGTCTTTAAACACAGATAAAACAGAGATGTTAATTATTGGAGGGAATGATGCTGATTGCAACAATATCTTGTCATCATTTAACTCAGTTGGAATCACCATTAATTTTACTGAATCAGCCCACAATCTAGGGGTTATCTTTGATTCTAGCATGTCATTTAAAGTGCACATTACAAAGTTGTCTGAATCATGTTTCTTCCATCTTAAAAATGTTGTCAAATTAAGGCATTTTCTAAATATGCAGGATTCTGATAAATTAATTCATGCATTTATTCTAGTAGGATTGACTACTGCAATGTGGTGTTCACTGGATGTTCAAACTGTTCTTTATACAGCTTCCAGTTAATCCAAAACACTGCTAGAATTATTACAAGAACAAGAAAATACGAACACATAACTTCAGTTCTTAAATCCTTACACTGCTCCAGGTTAAGTTTAGGGCAGATGTTAAAATCCTCCTTTTAACATATAAAGCCTTAACTGGCCAAGGTCTGGCTTATTTGTCTGAACTTATCATGACTTACAAACCAGGACATACATTAAGATCTCAAGATGCCGGTCTGCTTATGATTCCATGGATTAATAAAATAACAGTGAGAGGTCGAGCTTTTAGTTATAGGGCCCTTAAACTGTGGAATGGTCTGCCTGCTACTGCCCCTTTGGTTTCAGCTTTCAAATCCCGGCTGAAGACTCACTACTTCAGTTTAGCATATCCTGATTAAAGTTGCTGATTAACTGTACTGACTGTAATATAATAGTTATAATTTGTTACTAACCCTTACCTATTCTGTTTCTCTTCTCAGTACTCAAATGTGGCACATGTGGCAAGTTTTTGCTTGCCTAAGAAAAAGTCATCTCTGATGGAGGATGAAGGAAACATTGGGTAGAGGAGTCCTTTCATCGGAATGGTGGGCCCAGCATTGACTCGGCTCTGGAATGGCCAATAGGGGGAGGCAGCTTGATGGCCGAGGTCTCCAGGACTCTGAACAAATCCAAATCGTATTATGTATTATTATCTATTGTTGAATTTTGCTCTGTACTCCATCCATCCATCCATCCATCCTCTTCCGCTTATCCGAAGTCGGGTCGCGGGGGGCAGCAGCTTGAGCAGAGATACCCAGACTTCCCTCTTCCCAGCCACTTCTTCTAGCTCTTCCGGGAGAATCCCGAGGCATTCCCAGGCACTGTCATTGCCCACGTGAGTATTGAAGTCTCCCAGCAGTACGAGGGAGTTCCTAGAAAGTATGCCCTCTAGCACCCCCTCCAAGGACTCTAAAAAGGGTGGGTACTCCGAACTGCTGTTCGGTGCATACGCACAAACAACAGTTAGGACCCGTCCCCCCACCCGAAGGCGGAGGGAGGCTACCTTCTCGTCCACCGGGGTAAACCCCAATGTACAAGCTCCAAGTCGGGGGGCAATAAGTATGCCGATACCCGCTTGGCGCCTCTCACCAACTCCAGAGTGGTACAGAGTCCAGCCCCTCTCAAGGAGATTGGTTCCAGAGTCCAAGCTGTGTGTTGAGGTGAGCCCGACTATATCTAGCCAGAACCTCTCAACCTCGCGCACAAGCTCAGGCTCCTTCCCCTTCAGAGAGGTGACATTCCACGTCCCAAGAGCCAGCTTCTGTAGCCAAGGATCGGACCGCCAAGGTCCCCGCCTTTGGCCACCACCCAACTCACACTGCACCCGACCTCCTTGGCCCCTCCCATAGGTGGTGAGCCCATGGGAAGGGGGCCCCACGTTGCCTCTTCGGGCTGTGCCCTGCCGAGCCCCATGGGTGCAAGCCCGGCCACCAGGCGCTCGCCATTGAGGCCCCCACCTCCAGGCCTGGCTCCAGAGGGGGGCCCCCGGTGACCCGCGTCCGGGCGAGGGAAAATGCCGTCCAAATTTTTAATTCATCATAGGAGGTTGTGTTGAACCGTACTTTGTCTCATCCCTCACCTAGGACCAGTTTGCCTTGGGTGGCCCTACCAGGGGCATAAAGCCCCGGACAACAGAGCTCCTAGGATCATTGGGACATGTAAACCCCTCCACCACGATAAGGTGGCGGTTCGAGGAGGGGCTCTGTACTTGTAATATTTTTATTGCACTACTGTATATTGTATTGAGGATTACTTGTGTTCTGTTCTGTGTATTGTATTGTATTTCCCTCCTTTTTTTGACACCCACGGCACGCCCAACCTACCTTGAAAGGGGTCCTCTCTTTGAACTGCCCTCTCCCAAGGTATCTTCCATTTTTTCTGTACAAGGGTTTTTTTTGGGGAGTTTTTCTTGTCTTCTTAGAGAGTCAAGGCTGGGGGTTGTCAAAAGGCAGGGCCTGTTAAAGCCCATTGTGATTTTGAGCTATACAAAAATAAACTGCATTGTATAAACTCTATGGTACCTGTTCATGAGAGGAGGTCAGCAAACCCACCAGACAAAGAACAATCAGACATAGCTAAATGAGAAAGTGAGAAGCAAAGACACCAACCATGTAGAAGGAGCAAGATACACCAGAAGGGAGCTGACAGAAAGCACATGAAATTTAGCAGACTACAAATACCACAGCTAGATGTTCTCAGTGCAGAAGAATTGGATAAACCTTTGACACTCTCAAAATTAGTAGACTCTATAAAGTCACTTCAGAGTGGGAAAGCAGCAGGCCCTTATGGCTACCCTGTCAAATTTCAATTAAGTTAGCTCCTCTTTTATTAGCAACATTTATAGAAGCCAGAGACAATAAAATTCTGCCTCAAACTTTTCGCCAAGTGTTAATTACTATCTTTCCTAAGAAAAATAAGGACTTATTACAATGTTCATCATACAGACCAATCCATCCATTCATCCATTTTCCAACCACTGAATCCGAACACAGGGTCACGGGGGTCTGCTGGAGCCAATCCCAGCCAACACAGGGCACAAGGCATGAACCAATCCCAGCCAGGGTGGCAACCCACCACAAGACACACACACAAACACACCCAGCACACACTAGGGCCAATTTAGAATCGCCAATCCACCTAACCTGCATGTCTTTGGACTGCGGGAGGAAACCGGAGCGCCCGGAGGAAACCCACGCAGACATGGGGAGAACATGCAAACTCCACGCAGGGAGGACCTGGGAAGCGAACCCAGGTCTCCTAACTGTGAGGCAGCAGCGCTACCACTGCGCCACCCCAGACCAATCTCACTTCTGAATAATGGCGTTAAGATACTCCACAAAGTTCTAGCTAGAAGTGCTGAAAAAGTGCTTCCTTCAGTAATATCACAAGATCAAACTGGATTTATGAAAGGCAGACACATAGCTTCCAATCTTTGATGCCTATTTAACATAATATATTCACTCACAAAGTCTAAAACTACAGACATCTCAATATCACTGGATGCAGAGAAAGCATTTGATATGGTTGATTGAGATTACCTATTCATTACATTGCACACATTTGGGTTTGGTCCAAACAGATCTGCATGGATCAAACTACTGTATGCCAGTCCCAAAGTTTCAGTTTGTATTAACAGCATTGTTTCTGACTACTTCACACTAGAATGTGGTACTAGACAAGGATGTGCCCTGTCACCACTGCTATTTGCATTTGCTATTGGCAGGTTCACTTCAAAATGCTTCTGAGATGAACAGGATTATCAGAGAAGGACTATCAGAAAATATCACTATATGCAGATGATATGGTGCTGTATATACCAGATTCACAAAATACTGTGCCTGCAGCCCTAACAGCACTAGTAGAATTTCAAAAGATGTCTGGACTCAAAATTATTCTTTCCAGTGAACTCTCTAGCACACAATATTAGATTGGACACCTTCCGTTTTATCATCGTAGATCAGTTTAAATACCTAGGGGTAAATGTCACAAGTAAACATAAAGCTCTTTTTCAACAAAATTTTGCAGTCTGCATGGGAAAACTTAAAGAAAATTTGTATAGATGGTCTACTGTCCATCTCACTTTAGCAGGGAGAATTAACACTGTCAAGATGAATATCCTTCCTAACCTTCTTTTTCTATTTCAAACCATCCCCATATACATTAACAAATCATTTTTAAGAAATTATACTAATTTATTTGGTATTCAAAACATCCATGCATCCAAAGGGTGATCCTTCAAAGAGCTAAGGCAGAAGGTGACATGACTCTAACTAACTTTCAATTTTATTACTGGACGGCAAATATACAAGCTATGAAAACCTTGACATTGACACAAATAGATGAACACACACAGGCTTGGTCTGAAATAGAAATAAAATCCTGCAGTACTTCTTTATATTCCTTACTTTGTAACCCAGTAAATATAAGTTACCATCAATATACTAACAACTCAATTGTGCTTCATAAATGCAGAATATCGAAAAAATGTAGGAAGTACTTCAAGATTGAGAAGCGTTTATCTGTGACACCTCTGCACAACAACCACCTTTTTCCACCTGCTCAAACTTACACAGTTTTTAATGTTTGGAAAACATACGGGATTAAATCACTTAGAGATGTGTTCATAGATAACGTTTTTGCATCCTACAAACAATTTCACTCCAAATTTAGCTTTCCTTCAACATAATTTTCCATTATTTCCAAATTCGAAACTTTGCTAAACAAAATCTGCCCAATTTTCCTCACCTCCAACCTACTTCTGTTCTGTAAGAAACACTGATCTGTCTTGAGGACTTAGACGGCATTTGTATAGCATATAAAAACATTTCAAAGTCCCTTTCAAAGATCCCAGAGTACAGTGGGAAAAAGATCTCTTACCCAAAATTTCAGAAAAGGAGCAGAAGGCAGCCATGCACAGAATTTACTCTTGCTGCATATGCACAAAGCATACAATTATTACAACTTAAAAACCTTTATTGAGCACATCTATCTAATTTAAAATTGCCCAAAATGTTTCCAAGGTAAGATCCAACCTGCCAATGTTGCAATCAAGCTCCAGCCTCATTGGGCCATTTGGCTTGAGGGTGTGCCAAATTAACATCAAATTACACCACAATATGTTCTGTTTGCAATTAATCCAGAAGCAAAACACAAAGAAAAATGGGGACAGCTTACAGTATTTAGTATATGCTATACTATTATGTTTGTACAGATAAATGACTCACACTCAGAGATGTTTTTTTTTTAAGAATTTTAATATAAAAATTATAATTACAGTAATAGAGAACAAACAATGAATCGATAAATTACCATGGGTTACTGGAGAAAAAAAACAAATACTAATAGTTATTAAGGCTTTACAATTATTTTAAGTTGAAATTGTGTTAATATACAATTTAACTTCATTTTTGGATATAAGAAACAAAGGTTTCTGATTGATAATGAATTTATGAATGTGAAATTTTGCCAATATAATAAGAAAAACTGGATAATATTCTTTCTCTTTATAGCTGTTAAACATTTAAGAACTCATTATGGATATTCATAAAAATAAAGAGAAAATTTGAGTAACCATTCCTTTGACAAAACTAGAAAAATCGACAAGGAAGGCAGTCTGTCTAAACTGAGTATTATGTAATAACCCACATTGAAATAAGTGGAAGTACTACAATCAAACAACCATAATAATATAATTCAAAATGTTTTGTCAAAGAGGTGGGCCACTGTCCGGTGAGCATATGATCAGATTTTGACTATATAAAACTTCAAGGTCCCTTGTTAAAAAGTTACACTGTAACGTTTCACAAAACTTCATGCCATAACAGGACCTTGGGTAGCTACAAAAAATTGGAAACATATATATTCTTCTCAATCTGTAATAGCAAGATATTTCAAATTACAAAATATACAAATTATTTTCAAATGAATCTATTTACTGATTACATACTTAAAATTACTGTACAGTGATCCCTCGCTATATCGCGCTTCGCCTTTCGCGGCTTCACTCTATCGCGGATTTTATATGTAAGCATATTTAAATATATATCGCGGATTTTTTGCTGGTTCGCGGATTTCTGAGGACAATGGGTCTTTTAATTTCTGGTACATGCTTCCTCAGTTGGTTTGCCCAGTTGATTTCATACAAGGGACGCTATTGGCAGATGGCTGAGAAGCTACCCAACTTACTTTTCTCTGTGTCTCTTGCGCTGACTTTCTCTGATCCTGACGTAGGGGGTGTGAGCAGGGGGGCTGTTCACACACCTAGACGATACGGACGCTCATCTAAAAATGCGGAAAGATTATCTTCACGTTGCAACCTTCTGTGTGCAGCTGCTTAGTGAAGCGACATGCTGCACGGTGCTTCACATACTTAAAAGCTCAAAGGGCACGTATTGATTTTTCACTGTTTTGTTTTTCTCTGTCTCTCTCTATCTCTCTCTCTCTCTCCCTGCTCCTGACGGAGGGGGTGTGAGCTGCCACCTTCAACAGCTTTGTACCGGCGGTGCTTCGCATACTTAAAAGCCAAACAGCCCTATTGATTTGTTTGCTTTGCTCTCTGTTTCTGACAGCCTGTGCTCCTGACACGCACTCCTTTAAAGAGGAAGATATGTTTGCATTCTTTTAATTGTGAGACAGAACTGTCATCTCTGTCTTGTCATGGAGCACAGTTTAAACTTTTGAAAAAGAGACAAATGATTGTTTGCAGTGTTTGAATAACGTTCCTGTCTCTCTACAACCTCCTGTGTTTCTGCGCAAATCTGTGACCCAAGCATGACAATATAAAAATAACCATATAAACATATGGTTTCTACTTCGCGGATTTTCTTATTTCGTGGGTGGCTCTGGAACGCAACCCCCGCGATGGAGGAGGGATTACTGTACACATGAAAAGCCACATACAATTTTAAACAGCCCAAAAAAAATCTGAAATTTCTTGAGGCCCTAAGCCAGTGGCTTAGATTGGCGGCGCGGCAGTAGCACGCAGAGGCCGCTCCGGAGCAAAAACGGTGCTACGTTGTTTACGTTTTTATGTGTAACGTGTTTATTTTACTCTATGTATGGATATCGTCGCGACTGGTGTTCGTACATACAACCGCCAGACACTCTTCTACCTAAACAAACCGGTTAACGACATCCATGATGAGCTGCAGGAAACGCTACGCGACCTCGGCTTGCTGCGCGAACCAGGCCTCGAAGCCTCGGCATTGCCTGATGCCGGCGGCCGGAGAAGGGGACATCGGAAGCGGTGCGCGAGGAAGCGGAAGCGCGGAAAGCGGGCGGGAGTCTGTGCTAGGCTAAAAACAAACCCTAGCCGGCCGGCTCTCCCGTCCATCATCCTATCCAACGTCTGCTCCCTGGACAATAAACTGGACTACATCCGACTCCAGCAGGCTACACAGCGTGAGGTTAGAGACTGCTGTGTCTTTGTTTTCACGGAGACATGGCTCAGCGACAAAGTACCGGACGCCGCTATTCAGCTAGATGGGCTAGCCTCGTTTCGCGCCGACAGAAATGCAGCTCTGTGCGGTAAGACTCGCGGTGGTGGCTTGTGTGTTTACATCAACGAGAAATGGTGCAAGAACTCTGTGGTAGTTTCTAGTTATTGCTCATCGCTAGTGGAGTTTGTGACTGTTAGATGCAGACTTTTTTATTTACCACGGGAATTCACCACCGTTTTCATTATCGGAGTGTACATTCCACCTGGCGCTAATGCTAAGGAAGCGCTATGGGAACTGTATACAAAGATCAGTGAACTGCAAAATACACACCCGGATGGACTGTTTATTGTTGCTGGAGATTTCAACCATGCAAATCTCAAGTCAGTGCTTCCTAGATTCCATCAATATGTGGACTTTGCAACGAGAGGGGAAAACACGCTGGATCTTGTTTACACAAACATCCCCGGCGCATATCGGGCTGAGCCCCGCCCCCACCTCGGCTACTCAGACCACATCTCTGTTATGCTAATTCCAGCATACAGACCACTCGTCAGGCGCTCAAAACCGGTTCTGAAGCAAGTGAAAACCTGGCCAGCAGGAGCCATCTCTGCTCTTCAGGATTGTTTCGAGAGCACTGACTGGAACATGTTCAGGGAGGCTACAACTTATGGCGACTTCACTGACTTGGAGGAGTACACTTCATCAGTGACCAGCTACATCAGTAAGTGCACCGATGACGTCACTGTCTCCAAGAACATCATCTCACGACCCAACCAGAAACCGTGGATTACTGCAGAAGTGCGTGCACTTCTGAGGACCCGAGACTCTGCCTTCAAAGCGGGAGACAAGGTGGCCCTTAGAAGAGCAAGGGCCAAACTCTCTCAGGCCATCAGAGAGGCGAAGCGCGCACACGCCCAGAGAATCCACAATCACTTCATAGACAGCGGCGACACACGGCGCATGTGGCAGGGCTTACAAGCCATCACACACTACAGGACGACATCACCTGCCTGTGACGGTGACGGCTCCCTCCCAGATGCGCTGAACAACTTCTACGCTCGGTTCGACAGGCAGAACGACGTGGCGGCGAGGAAGACCACCCCTCCTCTGAACGACCAGGTGCTGTGTCTCACTACAGCGGATGTGAGGAAAACTCTACGCAGAGTCAACCCACGGAAAGCTGCTGGACCAGACAACATCCCAGGCAGAGTGCTCAGAGAATGTGCAGAACAGCTGGCAGATGTTCGTACCGACAACTTCAACATCTCTCTGAGCAGCGCCGTTGTTCCCACGTGCTTCAAGGCCACCACCATCGTACCCGTGCCCAAGAAGTCTTCTGTGTCCTGTCTCAATGACTACCGTCCTGTTGCACTTACACCCACCATCATGAAGTGCTTCGAGCGGCTCGTCATCAGACACATCAAGACCCTGCTGCCCCCCTCACTGGACCCACTGCAATTTGCGTACCGTCCTAACCGCTCAACGGACGACGCCATCTCCACTGCACTCCATCTTGCCCTCACACACTTGGACAAGAAGGACACATACGTTTGAATGCTGTACATAGATTTCAGCTCAGCATTCAACACGATCATCCCCCAACAACTGATCGGGAAGCTGAGCCTGTTGGGCCTGAACACCTCCCTCTGCAACTGGATCCTGGACTTTCTGACCGGAAGGCCTCAGTCAGTACGGATCGGGAACTACACCTCCAGCACCACCACACTGAGCACTGGTGCCCCACAAGGCTGTGTGCTCAGTCCCCTGCTGTTCACACTGCTGACTCACGACTGTGTAGCAACACACAGTTCAAATCACATCATTAAGTTTGCTGATGACATGACCGTGGTGGGTCTCATTAGCAAGAATGACGAGTCAGCGTACAGAGAGGAAGTGCAGGGGCTAACGGACTGGTGTAAAGACAACAACCTGTCTCTGAATGTTGACAAGACAAAGGAGATGGTTGTTGACTTTAGGAGGACACGAGGCGACCATTCTCCGCTGAGCATCAACGGCTCCTCTGTGGAGATCGTCGACAGCACTAAATTCCTGGGCGTCCACCTGGAGAAGGACCTCAGCTGGTCCCTCAACACCAGCTCCCTACACAAGAAAGCCCAAAAGCGTCTCTTCTTTCTGAGAAGACTGAGAAAGGCCCAGCTCCCACCACCGATCCTGACCACCTTCTATAGAGGAACTATCGAGAGCATCCTGAGCGGCTGCATCACTGTCTGGTTTGGGAATTGTGCCATATCGGACCGCAAGACCCTACAGCGGATAGTGAGGACAGCAGAGAAGATCATCGGGGTCTCTCTCCCCTCTATTGAAGACATCTACACTACACGCTGCATCCGCAAAGCCACCAGCATTGTGGCTGATCGGACACACCCCTCTCACACACACTTCACCCTCCTGCCATCTGGAAAAAGGTACCGAAGCATTCGGGCACACACATCCAGACTGTGCAATAGCTTTTTTCCACAAGCCATCCGTCTCCTCAACAAAAAGGGACTGGACTGATAAACACACACACACGCACGCACACACACACACACACAAACATTATCACTTAGCTTAACTCAACTACCTCAAAACATTGAGATTGGACTGACTAATCAACACAAGCGCAAACACACTGACCTACACTACCAAACTATCATACACACCAACCTGTAAATGCTTTCTTTTTTTGCACAATATCCATTACTGGTCTACTTTTTGCACTAACTTCTTTACTTCCTAATTTTTTTTTGCTGCTAAACTAAGGAATGTTTACTGTTTCTCAACTACCTCAACTCATCACCACAACACCATATTATTATGTTACGTTGTGTTTTTTGTCGCACTGTCACTTGTTGCTTTTGTTTGCACATTGCACATGCACTTTGTTGTCTGCTGTCTGGTTAAAAAAGTCTTCCTTAGATAGTTAGTTAGTTTTTTTGTTGATTTATGTTGTAATTCATGTTAGGTAATTCATGTTAGGTAATTTATGTTAGGTCAATCTGTCTTGTCTCTGCTAGCCAGCTAACTAGGCCTCTTAGTTAGCTAGTTTAGTTTTTCTGTAATTTATGTTGTAAATTTATGTTGCATGTAGCACCTTGGTCCTGGAGGAACGTTGTTTCGTTTCACTGTGTACTAACTGTATATGGTTGAAGTGACAATAAAGCCTACTTGAACTTGAACTTGAACTTGAACAGTGTTTTCAACCAGTGTGCTGCAACACAGTGGTGCGCCATGACAGCAATCCAGGTGTGCTGTGGAAATAATAGTGTAGCTCACCTGGGCTTGAACATGAGAGGGACAAGCTCGTCAGGTGGTCAAAACCTATCAGCGGAGGACAGAACTACCTGGAGAAGCTGGCATAAAAGCAGCTCACCGATCAGTATGTTGCAGAATTAGCACTTAGAGCATTTTGGACACATCTCTTGGCTGCTAGAGTCCATCTGGCTGGGTATGCAGTCGCCTGCCAGTCTCACAGGGCTGGTGGACAGTGGGCATACAAGTTACCTCTGAGGCAGAGGAGTTTGGTCAAAAGTGTGAAGCAGCTGGGAGATGCCACCAGAGTGCTCACTAAGTGCCATGTATGCGAACGCTGATCCTGGATCTACTTTTTTACCAGCTTCTCCAGTAGCCCCAACTCTTCAAACAGTTGAGAATGTGTATGAGATATAAATGTTTTTGTAGAATAGTGGTGTGACTTGTAATATTTGTGGTTACAAAAATAGTGCCACCACAGAAAAAACTTTGGGAAACACTGCCCTAAGCTGTAGTGTGTTTTGCTTATGTCTAATCTAAGCAAAGAAAACTTTGGTGTGTCAGCAAGTAATCAAGCAAGTTTTTATAAATATGTATGAGCGCAGGGGATTTGACCTGTACAGACGTAAGAGTGCAGTACACTCAGTGCTGTAACCCTTCTCTGCTTTTAATTGTTTTGCATTACACATGCAGTATAATGCTCCTTGAATTTCGGTTGTAAGGTTTGCATTATAATGGCAACTGTCTAGCGTACTAATGTCTATTGTAATGAGTATCCTGTGCCTTTAGAGGGCCAATACTGCACCTTAGTCCGGTGTTGGAGCAGCCCACTGTCCTCTGTGTGTGTGATGCAGTTCTGTACCAATGTCTTCTGCATGCATAACACAGGCTGGATATGTGCCACTGCCCTGTGAAACTGTCCTGTGCATGCCTGTCACTGGCCTGTATAATGTAACAGTACAGTACAATCCATGCTCTTACTGCTAATGTGATTCTGAGACAATTGAAAACAAGGTTGGAAATAGGTAGAAAACCTTTATGCAAGGAAGGTACAATGAAAAGAAGATACTAATTATTCTTTTGCACTGTGACAGACGGTGGAAGCTCTTATCCAGATGGGACATCTCCATAATGGAACGACCAGGGGAGAGAGCTTGCAAGGGGCAGTACATCTCCCGGAATGACAGAGGACAGTCCCCCTGGCTTGTTATGGTGCTATGGGTTTGGAGAATGGAAGCTCAACCCTGCTGAGCCCATGGTCACCACCAGGGAGCACATGGGAAACAGCTGAGCCCTCCGCTGCAGGGCTGCTGCCATACCCGGAAGGAGATCACGGAACATCTGGGGCACTTCCAGTTTCTCTATAAATGGAGCCGCCTCTCTCCAATCAGGGAGCCAGAGTCGGGAGGAGGTGGACAAAGCTTGCTGGAGGAACAGTGGAGGAAGAAACAAAGAGAGAGAGAGAGAAAAAGAAAAGAGAATTGTGTTTTGTGCTGTGTTTAGTGCTTTGAACTGTGCTGTGCAGGTGGGAAATGGGGGAAGGCATTTCCTACAGGAAAAAATTAAAAACGTGTGTGCTGAACTTGTGTCCTGGATCTGTGTCAGATTGGGCAGCAGTAATCCCCTCTGCAGGCCACAGCACAAAAAGCTCTCCAGTAAAACACATGAATTAAGGACTAACATTACACATGCGTCTTTTAAAGGAAAAAGTTTTACCCTTAATATAGAAACATATCCTATTTATATGTTTTTTGCAACCAACTGCCCTTATAAGTCAAGCAACTGATGTAAACTTAAAAAAAGCAATAAGCAAGCTACATCATTCTTACAGAAGGAGAAGAGTCTGATAGTGTCAGTATCTCTTAATGAGAAACTCATAATGGCATCAGATCATAATATTAGATGCTTGAAATTGAATTTTGGCATGTATTTAAACAAATCTTTAGCAGAAAGACTTTACTGTGAATATTTTCAGACAGAAAAGCTTTCATAATTATTTTCATTATTAAAAAATATTTGAACTCTTTGTTTTAGAATTCTGAAATCTGAATGTTGTTTTCTGTTATTCATTTTTTGAATGTTAGGAGTTTGTTAGCAATTTTTTAAAATCAGTTCTGAGTAGCTTTACCTAAATTTGACTTTTTCTCAGTAAACAAAACAAAAACTGTAGTATAATACATTTGATTCTACATTGAGAATTTGAATACTTCAATTGATAAGCCATGATGAGACAGATCTTTGAATAAAATCACTTTCATATTGATGGATATGGAAATAAGCCTATATGTATGAAGAGTTATTTTGTTTTAGTGTTGTTATTCAGAAATTCTGAAAATTAATAACATGTTGTTGATGTGCAAGATTGAACATCAGTTGAGCAATAGTGTTTTAGAAGAGAATTCAAAGGCACATAACATTAAACCAAACAAAAAACAACCACATTTGGAAAACAGTAGTAGTGAGAAGCCATTTAGATAAATAGCAAAACAAGTAGCTAAAAAGAAAATATGTGAATAAAACATGCAAATGCAGTGTTATGAGATTTTCTTGTACTTCAGAACTCTGTCATCCTCTATATTTCAAAGCTTAATCATACTAATTACTGGAAGATTTAGTATGTAGGGGTGCTGTCAGCTGAAAATAAAAGAAAAATGAAAAGAAAATCAAATGTGGCCTTCGCCACAGGGCTAATGTGTCCTGCACTAATAGAGCCAACTGTCACAATGAAAAAGCAGAAAAAGCAATAGCTATCTAGATGTCACTATTCCTGTGGGGGACCTTATTAGCATGTAATCAATCTTTTCTGCAATGATAATTGTAGGCACATATCTTCATGTCCCTCTAATTTGAGCAACATACCTGTGACATGATATGAAGGAAATCCTTTGTGAAAAATAGAAATAATAAGAAGCCTGCCACTTCATATTCCACTGTCTTATCCTGTAAAGTTTGTTTTTGACAAGGCAACTCTTTAAAAATTGTGTGTAATAAATGTAATCACAATGTATTGACAGAATAATATTTGCAACTACTGCACAACATCTTCAGAGCAAGCCTAGTATAATAGAATAATTAATCAAGTTTCTTTCTTTCTTGATATGTTACCATCTGGTAGTTATGGTACAGTAAAGGTGCATGAATTAGCATTATCACTGTATCAGTAAGGGGCAGGTCCACCTACATTTCTGTACATTGCTTTTCCACTTTGTAGACAGCATTCTTTAACACTGATAAGCAGAAATCCCCCTCTTGCTTTTACAAATTTCTACTGCATTTCAGCATAAGAGATTAAAAACTAGCTATCTAGCCTCCTCCACTTATCTTAATAAATTAATTACTCATTTGAAGGCAACAGGCTATTTACTTTATCCTCCTGATATTTTTGAATAAAATGTATAAAATGAATGATTGTGTCACCAAACTGACTACTGAGGTTAAGTCCATTAATACATGGATTGGAAGGGAATAAAAATAATTGTAATTCTGGGGGAGTCAGTTGATTACTCTGTATATTCTGCTTTTTATTTTAATTGATATTACTATTCATTCCCACCCCAGTCTTAGTAGCATTTCTGTCCAAAATTATGAGGAAAACAATGATTGCTAATGCAAACACTACTTTTATTTCTTCATTCTTTTTGTCAACAGTTTCCTTTTTGATAGCATTGCTGCCACCAAAATAATACCACCTTGAGAACTTTTTAAATGTCCACCCACAAATATGAAAACGAATAGAGCCACCTACACTCCAGTGAAAGCCTAAGCAAGCTATTGTTCAGCAGCAAAGTGTGAAAAATCCATTTAACTAATTTTGCAGATTTCAGTCTCAAGACTGAGTGAAGTTGTTAATTTATGATGAGGTTAGCGCCTTTTAACAAATGACAGACATTTCCTGGCTTTCATCTTACCATCTTTGTATCTCTGTAATCTCCCTATTTATTGCATTTTTCTTTGATTATTTAATAAGAATTTGCATAAAAACATGGATTTCAGGAAAGCTATTTCTTACTGAAGGATATCATTATGACACAGAGTTAAAAGGCAATATTTCTGTTCATTGTAAAGTATTAATACCATGACTTTCACTTTCCTTTCACTTTTTGTAACAAACCTCAAGGTATTTCTCTTAAATGTAATATGAATCAAGGTCATAAAACATGATAACATTTTTAATTTGACTTATTTTTTAGATTTTAGGGCAGCAGAGTGTGATACTAATTAATGCAACTGCATTACATCTTCAGAGTTCTGGGTTTGAATGTCACACCTGAGTTTACCATAAGGTACTCTGTTTACTTCTCACACTGCAAAGATGTACAATAAGCTAATTGACAAATTTAATAGGTTTTGTTTCAGCAGTTTTATGTATGTTTGTGAATGTTTCCTGACATAGACTGGCACTACATCCAGGTTCTTGCATTTTGCTGTATGCTGTACGCCATAGCTCCCCATGTAGGCACCAGCTCAACCCTACACACAACCCAAACACATAGGTCAGAAATGGAGTAGACTTTGTGGGTTTGTCCTACTACTTATTATTGGAGGACATAAAGGTGATAAAATGTTTCAGTTCTGTTAGTCAATATGTTGAATCATCCACTCATTGCCCATATGGAACTGGCACATTTTGAATGCATAAATGGGTTTTCCCCCTGGGTACTCCAGTTTTCCACCCATAATCGTGAGTGTGCACATGTGTGTGCACTGCTTTGTCCAGAGTGTTTTTTTTTTCTTTCTGTCACCCAGTCTTGCTGGGCTAGGTTCTGTCTCTAACATTTCTTAATTGGATTAAGTATATTTTAGCATTTACAGATCAGGACTAGCTAAAATATTTATTATTTTGACTTACTCTTTTCCTCTTTGATTAGCATAAAGTTATGTTCTGTACTTTAGTTATTTTTAACAGAATAAAGTACCTAAAAGAGATTAACATCAAAATGGGTATCCATCTTTTCAAAATACTGTTCCAGTACATCCAAAAATGAATGGTACAATGATTAAGCAGGACACATCTTCTATTAGTATTATTAAATTGATTATTTCTTTAATTCCAAATGAAAATATTTGAGAAAATGTATAGATTCTCAATTATGTTTTTATATAAAAATAGATATTCGTGCTAATTGT
Source organism: Erpetoichthys calabaricus (assembly GCF_900747795.2). Lineage (NCBI taxonomy): Eukaryota > Metazoa > Chordata > Cladistia > Polypteriformes > Polypteridae > Erpetoichthys > Erpetoichthys calabaricus. The sequence continues at coordinate 118,701,508 of NC_041401.2, forward strand.
ATTGCTGTTTATCCATCCATCCATCCATCCATCCTCTTCCGCTTATCCGAGGTCGGGTCGCGGGGGCAGCAGCTTGAGCAGAGATGCCCAGACTTCCCTCTCCCTGGCCACTTCTAGCTCTTCCGGGAGAATCCCGAGGTGTTCCCAGGCCAGCCGGGAGACATAGTCCCTCCAGTGTGTCCTGGGTCTTCCCCGGGGCCTCCTCCCGGTTGGACGTGACCGGAACACCTCACCAGGGAGGCGTCCAGGAGGCATCCTGATCAGATGCCCCAGCTACCTCATCTGACTCCTCTCGATGCAGAGGAGCAGCGGCTCTACTCTGAGCCCCTTCCGGATGACCGAGTTTTCTCACCCTATCTTTAAGGCTGAGCCCAGATACCCTGCAGAGGAAACTCATTTCAGCCGCTTGTATTCACGATCTTGTTCTTTTGGTCACTACCCATAGCTCATGACCATAGGTGAGGGTAGGAACATAGATCGACTGGTAAATTGAGAGCTTTGCCTTACAGCTCAGCTCCTTTTTCACCACGACAGACTGATGCAGAGCCTGCATTACTGCGGACACCTCACTGATCCGCCTGTCGATCTCACGCTCCATTCTTCCCTCACTCGTGAACAAGACCCCGAGATACTTGAACTCCTCCACTTGGGACAGGATCTCGCTCCCAACCCTGAGAGGGCACTCCACCCTTTTCTGGCTGAGGACCATGGTCTCAGATTTGGAGGTGCTGATTCCCATCCCAGCCGCTTCACACTCAGCTGTGAAATGATCCAGAGAGAGCTGAAGATCACGGCCTGATGAAGCAAACAGGACAACATCATCTGCAAAAAGCAGTGACCCAATCCTGAGTCCACCAAACCGGACCCCCTCAACACCCTGGCTGCGCCTAGAAATTCTGTCCATAAAAGTTATGAACAGAATCGGTGACAAAGGGCAGCCCTGGCGGAGTCCAACTCTCACTGGAAATGGGTTCGACTTATTATTACTGCCGGCAATGTGGACCAAGCTCTGACACCGGTTGTACAGGGACCGAACCGCTCTTATCAGGGGTCCGGTACTCCATACTCCCAGAGCACCCCCCACAGGATTCCCCGAGGGACACGGTCGAACGCCTTTTCCAAGTCCACAAAACACATGTAGACTGGTTGGGCGAACTCCCATGCATCCTCCAGGACTCTGCTAAGGGTGTAGAGCTGGTCCACTGTTCCGCGACCAGGACGAAAACCACACTGTTCCTCCTGAAATCAAGGTTCGACTATCCGACAGACCCTCCTCTCCAGAACCCCCCGTTGCATTGCTGTTTATTATTTATTTAATTCTTTTATTAATTTCTTATTTATGGTTTACAGTATATACTAAATGTACTTTTTTTTTTGCTTCTTTAAATAAAGCATAATAACCAAAAAACTATAATAAAAATACATGGTAGAAGATTCTATAAAAATAATATGCTGGCAGCTGGGCTCAGATGGTACGTGCCTGCTGCAAAGAAGAAACACACAGTTAAGATAGATGCTGTCCACACTTGTGTTGGATGTGGACCTGAATTCATGTTGTGGAGTAGACTGGAGAAGACATGTGTGGAGAGTGCTATCTGAGTAAAGAGAATATTATTTTATTGGTGCTGGGTATGACGCTAAAACTGCATCCAGCCCTGCAAGGAGTCCTCCAACTTGCTTGGAAATCATGGGGGTTGGTGGCAGGACTGGCACTTCAGCCACCATAAAAAAAAAAATTCACATAGCTCTGAGACGACAGACAGGACTCCTTTCTGCTCTCCGGTGGAATAGCTCTGCTGCAGCCACCCATAGGAATGCTGCTAACATTATAAAGGGGTTGGGGGAAAGCCCTTGGGAGTCCCATTCCCAGAAGAGTCAAAACCATCCGACAGCCAATGGGTCAGGGCTGTTGGGGATCAGAACTGGTGTGATACTGAGACATCACCTTCTGCATAGCAGCACTCGGGTTCCAATTTGAGCAGCCCATCCGGGTAGGTGCGTGGAACATCTTGTCTCTTCGGCATGATGATCATCTTCCTCTGCTGTAGGAGGAGCTGCGTAAACTCCGCATTTCAGTGGTGACACTCTCTGAGGTGCACAGACCTGGGACTGGCCAGATCTCTGTATGTGGGTATGACTTTTATTGGTCTGGTCACTTTGATGGCTGTCATACTCAGGGAGTAGCTGGTGCTGTAGCGGACAGGCTCCTTCTGATGGTATCTGATGTCATTCCTTTCAATGGGTATATTATGAGACTCAGATTACAAAATTCTCTGGGTGCCTTGTCTGTTGTCTCAGTGAATGCTCTGACCGCAGTGAATGATGTCTTGGTGAGGGAGACATTTTATTTGCAACTTCACTTGGTGGTTGATGGGTGCCCATGAAACGACACTCCTCTGGTCATGGGTAACTTCAATGCACAACTGGCACTGACAGGGCTGGCTATGAGTATTGTGTTGGTTGCAGCACACAGCTTGGTGACAACTCTGGTCTGTACCAGGAACTGAGAAGGATGTCTGCGAGGACTCTGAAGGCAGATAAGGAGGCATTTGTGAGAGGAATCTATGAGCAAGTGACACACCATCTATGTTATAGTGACCCACATCCTGCTTACAGAGGAATCGAAGCATTACGCACATCTGAATCTGTTCTCTGGAGAACGGTCCTTATGGATGACACTGCAGTTGTGAACTGCTGGGTTGGCTACTTTGAGAAGCTGTTTAAAAGCTGATCCTCTGGCTAGGATGTTGGATATCTCTGGGTCCACAGTTCTTGAGTCTGATCCTCCAATTAGCTATGAACCACCCAGTCTCAGTGAGATTGCACAGGTGGTGAACCAGCTGAGGATAGGGAAGGCTGCAGGGATCTGTGGTATCCAGGGTAAACTCCAGGCTGGTGTTAAGGCTGTCCTCCTGGCACTGCAAGCAATCTTTGCTTCCATTTGGGAGACAAGCGTCACCCTAACTGACTGGAAAATGGTACTTGTTGTCCCTATTTGGAAAGAGAAGGGTGATTGTCTGGATTGTGACAACTACAGGGGGATAATACTGCTCTCGGTCCCAGGTAAGGATTTTGCTAGGGTCATCCTCAATAGAATCCATGATCACTTGCTCATATACCAGTGACCAGGGCAGTCTGGTTTTACACCTAAGAAGTCTACCATCGACCACATTCTGTCACTGAGGGTTCTCATGGAGCACAATGCGGATATCGGAAGAATTTCTTTGCAGCCTTTGTCAATTTTCGTAAAGCATTCGACTCAGTTGATCAGGCTCCCATTTGGGATCATCCTGAGACTTCATGGGATCCCCTCAAGGTTGCTTGATATCTTGGCTGGCGTGTACACTGGAACTGTGAGTGCTGTGCAGAGGGGAGGCAGAAACTCTGCATTTTTCCCAGTTGATTCTGCAGTTCGTCAGGGTGTGTTCTTGCTCCTACTCTGTCCAATGCTTGCATGGACTGGGTGTTGGGCAAGTTGTGGGGTTCAGCGGCTGTTGGGCATTTGATGGCAAAGAAAGATGTACTGATCCTCACATTGCTAACGATGCTGTGATCTTCACAGAGTCAATGGAGGCTCTGATTGGGACTCTTGAGAGACTGAGCAAGGAGTCTGAGTGTCTGGGCTTGCGAGTTTCCTGGATAAAAACCAAGATACAGGCCTTTAATAACCTCTTAGGTACAGCCATCAACAGTGTGGTCTTTCTGTAGAGAGAGTGTTGACCTTGTCGAAAGGTTACTTACCTCGGCAGTGACATTCATGTCTTTGGTGACTCTTCCTATGAAGTCAGTAGATGGATTGGGAGAGCATGGGGTGTCATGAAATCGCTGGAAAGGGGTGTGTGCCGCTCCTACTATTTTTGCAAAAGGACGAAGGTCAAGTCTTTAGAGTCTTGGTGCTTCCTGTCTTGCTTTATGGATGCTATCCAGTGATCTGAGACAAAGACTGGACTGCTTCGGTACTGTGCCTTTTCAGACAATCCTTTGGTATTGTTGGTTTGATTTTGTGTCAAATAAGCGGTTGCTTACGGAGTCCCAAATGATGCACATTACCTAAGGGAGCATCAGTTACGGCACTACGGCCATGTGGCATGGTTCCCCGAGGCTGATCTGGCTCGCAGGATCCTCATTGTTAACGACTCGAGTGGCCTGACCAGGCCAAGGGGATGCCCAAGTAACACCTGGCTGATAGATGGTCATTTCTGGAGGGTGGGACTGGACCTTGTGTCTGCCTGGGGGTTTTGCCAACCAGGATTCCGAGCTGTTTCATTGTGTGGTGGGTGCAGCAACACACTGTACCAGTGCATGCACCCCAACCTGACCTCACCTGTGCTGTGAACCAGATTCAACCAGGAGAGGCAGCTTAAGAGACATTTTTCAATATTGAGTGTGGGAAAGAGTGGAATAGGGCTCAAATGGAATAAACTTGTTGTGAAGAAGAAACACCTTTGCATTGAGAACTGTAAATAGTCACTTGAAGCACTGAAGTTCTCCCTGAAGTTCAGTGGGGGCCACACTCTGGAGAGAGCAACACATGAGTGCATGTATTTAACCACCAAAATAAAGCTTCCAGAAAAAGCTTCAACAGTTAAAGGAAGACTGAAGAGGGAAGGTTTTTAAGTCACATGGGTAATGAAACTGGATACTTTTATGAATAGAAAAAAGTGCATTAAATTACTCTTAAGCATATTTAATTTTTAATTTAATACAATATTTGAGACAATAGACTTCATAAGCTTTAAAAATAGCAGGAGTACTATTTTGCCAATGGATGAGGAAATGTAGACATTGCACTTCTCTTCATCCACCGAGAGGAAAAGGATGTTTTAGCATAACTTGGCATCTAGTTAAAATAACCAAAGTGACCATTCCCTACTGGATGCATGTAAACAAGAGGTGAAGTATGTATGTGTTTTAACAAAGAAAAGTAAAAGTACTCGGTGGAGATAACAGAAAAAGAAGAATGTATGACAATGTGTTAAAGGAACAGCAGAAGGTTCAAATTTTTTGCGGCAGAGCACCAAGACAAAACTAGAGCTGGTGTGTTTGTGGTTGAAATAGATAGACAATGTTATAACACCTCACCTTATCCAGGATGATGTCACTATAATTCACCACCTTTTAGGTAACGTATTTGACTCAGATGGCAAGTTAACCCTAAACTGCGCTCAGACCTCTTCCAATGATACTGACAGATTAAATACATTAATTAAAATAACATAAACAATAATAACATAAACAAAATAATAACATAAACCAAAATAACATAAACTCAGCCACAGGATGCACAAACCAGTGTGTTTCTTTGTGCCGGTCCAGTGTTGGCAGTATGACTGGTAAGGGGGGGAGAGAGTTAGCTGATATGATGGAGAGAAGGAAGGTTGATATATTGTGCGAGCAAGAGACTAAATGGAAGGGGGGTAAGGCCAGGTGGATTGGAGGTGGATTCTAATTGTTCTATCATGGTGTGGATGGAGGAGAAATGAGGTATGGGTTATTCTGAAGGAATGTCAAGAGTGTTTTGGAAGTGAAAAGAGTGTCAGACATAGTGATGATTATGAAGCTGGAAATGGAGGTGTGATGATGAATGTTGTTAGTGCATATGCCCCGCAAGTTGGGCGTGCGATGAATAAGAAAGAAGATTTTTGGAGTGAGTTGGATAAAGTGATGGAAAGTGTACCCAAGAGACAGATAGTGGTGATTGGAGCAGATTTCAACGGACCACGCTGGTGAAGGCAACAGAGGAGATGAAAAGGTGTTGGGTACGTCAAGGAATGAAGAAGGTCAGATGATAGTGGATTTTGCCAAAAGGATGGGGATGGCTGTAGTGAATATATATTTTAAGAACAGGGAGGAACATAGGGTGACGTACAAGAGCGGAGGAAGATGCACACAGGTAGATTATATCCTATGCAGAAGAGTCAATCTGAAGGGAGATTAAAGACTGCAAAGTGGTAGCAGGGGGAAAGTGTAGTTAGGCAGCATAGGATGGTGGTTTGTAGGATGACGCTGGAGATTAAGAAGAAGATGAGGAGAGGGAGGACAGAGCCAAGGATCGATTGGTGGAAGTTGAAAAAGGAAGACCTGCAAGGTTGAGTTTAGGGAGGAGGTAAGAGAGGTACTGTGTGGCAGTGAAGAGTTACCAGATAGCTGGGCAACTACAGCAGAAGTAGTAAGGGTGACAGCAAGAAGGGTTCTTAATGTAACATCTGAGCAGAGGAAGTAGAAAGGAAACCTGGTGGTGGAATGGGGAAGTAGAGGAAAGTATACAAAGGAAGAAGATTGCAATGAAGAAGTTGGATAGTCAGAGAGATGCAGGAAAGTAGACAAGAGTACAAGGAGATATGGTGCAAGATGCTAAAGAGAGGCGGCGAAGGCTAAAGAAAAAGGAGTATGATGAGTTGTATGAGATGTTGGACAATAAGGAGGGAGAAAAGAACCTGTACCGATTGGCTAGACAGAGGGACTGAACTGGGAAAGATGTGTGGCAGGTTAGGGTCATAAAGGATAAAGATGGAAACAAACTCACAAGTGAGGAGGGTGTGATGAGAAGATGGAAAGAGTACTTCGAGAGGCTGATTAATGAAGAAATGAGAGAAAGAGAAGGTTGGATGACATGGAGACAGTGAATCAGGAAGTGCAATGGATTAGCAAGGAGGAAGTAAGGACAGCTATGAAGAGGATGAAGAATGGAAAGGCCATTGGTCCAGATGACATACCTGTGGAAGCATGGAGGTGCTTAGGAGAGATGGCAGTGGAGTTTTAACCTGATTGTTAATGGAATCTTCGAAAGTGAGAGATACCTGAGGAGTGGAGAAGAAATGTACTGGAACTGATTTTTAAGAATAAGGAGGATGTACAGAGCTGTAGTAAGCTACAAGGGGATAAAATTATTGAGCCACAGCATGAAGTTATGGGAAAGAGTAGTGGAACCTAGGTTAAGAAGACAGGTGATGATTAGTGAGCAGCAATATGGTTTCATGCCAAGAAAGAGACGCGATGATTACTCTGAGGTTGTTGATGGAGAAATATAGAGAAGGCCAGAAGGAGTTGCATTGCGTCTTTGTGGACCTGGAGAAAGCATATGACAGGATGCCTCAAGATGTGTTATGGTACTGCATGAGGAAGTCGGGAGTGGCAGAAAAGTATTTTAGAGTTGTACAGGATATGAACAATGGAAGTGTGACAGTGGTGAGGTCTGCAGTAGGAGTGACGGATGCATTCAATGTGGAGATGGGATTACATCAGGGATCGGCTCTGTGCCCTTTCTTATTTGCAATGGTGATGGACAGGTTGACAGATGAGATTAAACAGGAGTCCCCTTGGACTATGATGTTTGCTGATGACATTGTGACCTGTAGAGAGAGTAGGGAGCAGGTTGAGGAGAGCCTGGAGAGGTGGAGATATGTTCTAAAGAGGAGAGGCATGAAGGTCAGTAGGAACAAGACACATGTGTGTAAATGAGAAGGAGGTCAGTGGAATGGTGAGGATGCAGGAGTAGAGTTGGTGAAGGTGGATGAGTTTAAATACTTGGGATCAACAGTACAGAGTAATGGGGATTGTGGAAGAGAGGTGAAAAAGAGAGTGCAGGCAGGGTGGAATGGGTGGAAAAGAGTGTCAGGAGTAATTTGTGACAGACGGGTATCAGGAAGAGTGAAAGGGAAGGTCTACAGGAGGTAGTGAGACCAGCTTTGTTATATGTGTTGAAGATGGTGGCACTGACCAGAAGGCAGGAGACAGAGCTGGAGGTGACAGAGTTAAAGATTCAAAGATTTGCATGGGGTGTGACATGGATGGACAGGATTAGAAATGAATACATTAGAGGATTAGAGGCTTGGTTCAGGTTGGACAGTTGGGAGACAAAGTCAGAGAGTCAAGAATGTGTTGGTTTGGACATATGCAGAGGACAGATGCTGGGTATATTGGGAAAAGGATGTTAAAGATAGTGCTGCCAGGCACGACCACACTCTCGGTATATGAACAAGTCAGTTTCCATTTCTGTTTGTGCATGCCGATGATTTCCGCACATATTCAGTCTCTCCCTGTGCAGCGAGCGAGAGCGCGAGAGAGAGAGAGACAGACAGACACACACGCACGCGAGAGAGAGAGACACGCACACAAGAGAGACCTGGCCGGATAAAGCCCAGAAGGCTGTTAAAGAATGCACCAGGCTTGTTTTTAAAGAGATTGATTCGGGCATTGTTTTAACCTTGTTGTATTTAATGAAGACTTTTTTCTATTGGATTTTATCCTCCACTTCACTTCTGTTTATAGTGATCGGTTCGTAGCGTGCATTGTTGCAATGTTACTTTTCTTGGTTGTTTATTAAATTACGGATTTTTCAAATGTTCTTTTTTTCCCTGTGCTTAAAACTCATTCCTATGGGGGAAATTACTTCGGGTCACGACCAAAATGGGTTACGACCAGAGTTTTGGAACGAATTACGGTCATGACCTGAGGTTCCACTGTATGTCACATTTTCTTTATTCCTGGCTAGTGTTTCCAGGCTGCTTTGCTACTTCAGTATTCTAGGCATACTTTTGATCATGTGTGCACATACTGTAAACAGCCTGAAACTGTCAGTTTTTTAACTTTTTAATTTATTTAATTTTGTTTCAAGAAAGTAACATAGTAAACAATCAAGAAGATAACATTTGCAGAACTAATACAAAAAAACACCAGAACATTAATAAAAAAGCAAAAATGTACAGAATAAGAATTCAACCCCCACTCAAGAAAAAGAAAGGACAACCAAAAGCAGAGAGAGAAAAAAACACATAAAAGCTTACTCCCCCCACCCCCCCCCCCCAAAATAAATTCTTCTTCTTAAATGTTTTCAGTTAAATCTTGCTATGTTTAAAAAAAGCTTTGGACAGGTCCTCTAAGTGAAAATTAGGTTTTTTCAAATTCAAATAACTTAGAACGACAATTACCCACTGAGTTATGCTGGGTTGAGATTTTTCCAGTTAAGCAAGATAAGTCTAATAGTGTGGTATTGGCTATTACAATCAATTTGTCCTTATCCATTTTAAGCCCATGTGGTATTACACCAAATATAGCTGTTAATGGATTAGGAAAGATTGTGACACCAAGGCTATCTGATAAGTATTTAAAGATTTTTATCCAAAATTATATTAACTTTTTGCATTCCCAAATCATATGGGTGAGTGTGGTTTGAGATAAATGGCAACTTTCACAAGTTGGATCCTGCACTGGATACATTTTGTACAATTTTAAATGAGATAAAAGTAATTGATGAAAAATTTGAAGTTGAATTATTGAGGGCTTGATGCATATAGAGTTAGAGTGAATTTCACATATGGATGACTTCCACTCCTTTCCTGAGTTGGTAATTGAAAGTTCTTTATCCCACTGTACAGAGGAGGCCTTTGGGGGTGGCGACTAGGGCAATTGCCCCAGGCCCCGCGATAGGAGATTCTTTTGTCACCGTCAGCTCATCATACAAATATGCTGGGCCTCTGCAAGACATTCAAATCCGTTATAGACTGAAATACAGTATGTGGTGGATTTCTTCTAATTCCTGTGACCGTTGCGAGCGTGGAAAGAAGCTTTTCAATGTTGAAACTTATGAAAAATTATCTACGATCAACAATGCCGCAAAACAGACTGTGCAGTTTAGCTATTTTGTCAATCGAAAAGGAACTTGCCTCAACATTGGACTACGAGGATCTTATCAACGATTTTGCTCAGCGAAAAGCCAGAAGAGTGGACTTCCGTCTGTGACTGTCAAAGCAGCTGTTTGGTAATTGTTCGTTTTATTACAAGTGTTCATGTTTTTCCGTAATTAAATAAATTTGCTGTCTCCAGCGGGTTCGGCAGAAACGACTGTTATCTAGTTTGTTCATTTTGCGTGCAAAATGTTTCTGAATCATTAATTAAGTTGGTTAAAGGCCACTAAACCAATATACGAACAATTACAATATGTAATGTAATCAAACGGCCAATGGTACCTACATAAGGCACCATGTTTTTTAACAATAATAAGGTGTACAGCATTAGAGGCGGACAAGCCTGTGAGCATGGTGGTACGGTATATAGCCTACACTTATGGCTCTCGGCCCCGCATATGACACTCGCCCAAGGCCCCGCGTACTCCTAAGGCCGCCTCTGCACTGTACCTTAGGAGGGCTGAAGGGAAGATTTTTTGAGATATTTTTATATATTGTTGAAACGCTGTCTGAGTCTTACTGACTAATTTGTAATACCTCTGGAATAGAAATGGGTGTGAGGTCTGGAAAATTGGGCAGATTTCTTTTAAAAATATTTCCAACTTGAAGATAGTGGAAAAATCTGAAGCATAAGAGTTCATAACATACAAATACAGTGCATCATCTATATTTAATTCTCTTAGTGTCTTAATCTTGAGTGTTTTCCAAAGCTTAAATACTATATAGGTTTGAGAAGTTTAAAAAAGTTGACTACTGTGTACCGGAGCAACAAATAAAAGCTTCTCTGCCTTGAAGTGCACCTTGCATTGGTTCCATATTCTAAGTGATTGGTTGATGACTGGATTACAGGTACAGTATATTTATGAAAGTTAGTATTTATAGGGGCACAAAGTAGTAATTTTCATTGCTGGCAAATCAGGTGTAAATTCATAAATTTGTGCTGATTTCCAGCTCATTATAGTACAATATGTATATTTGCTGCCCAGTAATAAAACTGAAAGTGAGCTAATGCCATGCCACCTTTTACTTTTGGTCTTTGTAGAGTTGCTTTTTGAATGCATGGCATTTTTGAGTTCCAAATAAATGAGGTTATAATTTAGTCTAATTTCTTAAAGAAATAGAAGCTTAGGGAGAGTGTTCATCTTCACAGTATTGACACTCCCTGTTAAGATGAGAATGAGGGTATACCATCTGTTAACTTCTTGTTTGATTTTTTTCCATACTATCACCAAAATTGTGTTGAGAAAGATCTTTATATTTACTTGTGATGTTAAACCCTGGATATTTAAACTGTTTTTATAAAATGAATAGATAGTTGTCCAGTCTAGTATGGTGTGCTAGAGAGTTCACAAAAAGAACACCTTACTTCAAATTAATTTTGTGTCCAGATGTCATTTTAAATTCTGCTAATGTGCTTATGACTAGTGGTAAAAAATATCTGTGAGTCTGATATGTAAAGTACCATATTATCAGCATATTATAATATTTTTTGTTTATGTCCTTTTCTGATTATTTTCTTTATCTCTTATGTCTTTCAGAAATAAATAGCAAGTGGCTCAATGTCTAAGGCAAAAAGCAATAATGTAACAGAGCATCCTTATCATGTACCACGTTCTAGTTTGAAGTAATCTGAGTTCATGTAGTTAATGTGAAATGAGGCATCTGGGCAGGGTGAATTAATTTTATCCATGAAGATATGATTGGAACAAATCCAAATTTGTGCAATAGCCTCATTCAACTCTGTCAAAAGCTTTTTCTTCATCCAAAAATAATAAGATCTCTGGTGTGTTAGATTTTGTGGATGAGTATATTCCACTAAACAGAAGTCCTAGGTTTAAAGTCACACAGTGGCCAAAATAAAAAAGAAGTTGTCAGATATCAAAGTCGCCGTGAAAAGCTGAGTCGTAGTCTACCATCTGAGTGTCTTATGGAAGCTTTTAGGGTATAGAGAAAAGAAAAAAAAAATAGGCACACAGTGGGACGAAAAGCACGTAACTTTAATCTTGAAATTTCCACTTTAATCATGTAGTTTATTTTGTCATTAAAGTAGAACATCATAAATTTCATCTTAAAATCTTTAATTTACTTGTTTCTCAAATGCTATCGTTACTAAAGTAGCATGTTAAATGCTTTGTATTATATTTGTTCTTCTATGTGCTCTACGTGTGTGAATTACTACGTGATTCTTAAACGGGATTTCTCCATTACATTTGTGATATTAGAGCTCTCTCAACAATTTTTAAATATTAAGATGTATACTTGATATCATTTCAAGATGAAAGCATGTTATTAAACATGGGAACATGGTGGCGCAGTGATAATGATGAGCTGGCGCTCTGTCTAGAGATTGTTCCTGCCTCCCACAAGATGCTTATTGTGCCATGTGCGACCTTTGATGAAACAATTTACTGCAGCAGTTCTGTCTCTTTCAAACATTCTAACCTCCTATTCCTGTCCTTCCTTTTCTTTCTCCAAGTAACCAATCACCACACAACCAGCTCTGTAATAGATGCCAAGCCATCTGTAAACTTAGAACACTGATTCTCCAAAACTTTTATGAAACATTGAAATATCTTCGTAGTACATGTTTAATTATTCCATCCATCTATCCATCCAGGTCGCGCCAATCCCAGAAAGCATACAGCGAGAGGCAGGAACAATCCCTGAACGGGGTGGCAGCTCATCCCTAGCGCTATGCCACCATGTCCTCACATGTTTAATTATTAACAATACACATTGTTTTAATGAAGTTTAAAACTTATATAGCGGGTTGGATAATGGATGGATGGAAAACTTATCTGTATAATGTAATAAACATGCTTTACTGAATTTCTTCTTAAAAATAATATCAAGAGCTCCAAGAAGATAGTGCTTGGAAATCTAAATCGACTTAGGAGTCAGTCGTCATCATATGTAAATACGTGCTTTATAAACTGACTCTGGTTGTGCAATATTATAACTGTAGTGCAAGTTTACAGTGAAGTGATTGTACTTATAAGTACAAACAGTTCTACCAGGAGCAATTGATGGACTGATTGAGTGCGTTTAGAGCACTTGGGATGAAACTGTTTCTGAACCCGCGAGGTCCCTACAGGAAAGGCTCTGAAGCATTTGAAACAGTTCAAACACATTGTGCGCATTGCTGAGACAGCGTGTGCAAGATGCTGTATACCGATAATCCAATCAGCTACTGTACAGCTGTGATTCCACACTCTGATACAGTGGGTTAAATACTCAGTGGTGCACTGGGAATAACAACACTAAAGCAGTGATGGTATTTAGAATAGTTTGGCCATTCAGTGCACCATTATGAGCTTATGTGGTTATTACAATGAGATGCCTTAAACTAATAAACGATATGCGGTTAATTTCAGTGTATTTGATAAACCGCGTCAGGGATGTGAATCTAAAACCTAAAGGGAATCCACACAGGAACAGTAGCACTACTTTGACGCTGGGTACCGCCAGTTTGCAAAACCGATCAGAGAACTTGCGTACGCAAGGGATTGAGCTAGCGTGAAAATGCGCGTGGCTTTACGCCAAGTTTAGGTTTTATACATCTCGATGTCAGCAGGGAAACGTTCGTACATAACATTTTTGTGCATAAGCACCGTGTATACATGATGCCCCAGTATAAACTGGGTACAAAAATGTTACGTACGTTTCTACACTCACTGTGCATTTGCTATTGTCTTTTCACAGAAGGCTGAGCTTAAGGGCTATTTATATTGATTTGCATATTCAAAGAGGCGTAATTCTGGGAGGAGTTGGGGTGGGACAGCAGGCACGCGCACGTGCGTTACTTTTCACGCTGACCAGGATTTATGTAGCAGAAGAACGTGGAAGTTGGTGTACGCACAGATTTATGCATCTGGATTTTTTTGTGCGTAAGCACATTTCCGCTTTTGTCCATACGCCATGTTATAGTGTGAATTCTATGCACGGCGTTATACATGAGGCCCCTGGTCTTTATGGCCTGTATATTTGCCACTCTGTAATAAAATTAAAAGTTAATGAGTGCCATGTCATTGTAGAATCGCCCTTTGGATGTGTGGATGTTTCAAATTCCAAATAAATGCGGTTATGATTGAATCTAATTTCTTAAATAAAGATGTGTTCATGTATATGGGGATGGTTAGAAAAAGAAAAAGAATCTTGGGAAGGATGTTCATCTTAACAGTGTTGCTTCTCCCTGCTAATGTGAGATGGAGAGTGAACCATCTTTTAACTCTTGTTTAAATTTTTCAATACAGACAACAAAATATTGTTGAAAAATGGCTTTATATTTACTTGTGATATTTACCCCTAGATATTTAAACTCATCTGCTAAGAGAAATTGGTAGGTGTCCAGCCTAATATTGTGTGCTAGAGAGTTCACTGGAAAAACGACACTTTTATTCAAATTGATTTTGAGTCCAGATATCCTTTGAAAATCTGTTGGAGCTTTTAGGACTGCTAACATGGAATGTGGTGGATCAGATATACAGTATAGAGTACCATATCATCTGCATATAGTGATATTTTTTGTTTAAGTCCTTCTCTGAAAATCTCCTTTATCTCTAATGCATTTGGAAAGTAAACAGCCAATTGCTCAATGGCGATTGCAAAGAGCAATGGTGACAGGGGACATTTTTATTGTGTCCCATGTTCTAGTTTGAAGTTGTCTGAAATAATGTTGTTAATACGAACTGAGGCTTCTGGAGTAGTATAGAGTAGTTTGATCCATGCATATATGTATGGCCCAAACACAGTTTTGTGCAATGTGATGAATAGGTAGTCCCATCCAATCATATCAAATGCTTTTTCTGCATCCAAATATAGTAAGATCTTTGGGGTGTTAGATTTTATTGGGGAATATATTATATTAGACAAACATCAAAGATTAGAAGCCAAGTGTCTGCCTTTAATAAATCCGGTTTGGTCTTGTGATATTACCAAAGGAAGCACTTTCTCATTTCTTCTAGGTAGAAGTTTGGAGAGTATCTTAATGTCATTATTCAGGAGTGATATTGGTCTGTATGATGCATATTTTAGTAAGTCCTTATTTTTCTTATGAAAGACAGAAATTAATGCTTGGCGAAAAGCCAAAAGCTTATTTTTATGAAATTCCACAGGGTAGCCATCAGGGCCAGCTGCTTTCCCACATTGAAGTGAGTTTATAGCATCTCTTTCTGAGAGTGTCAGAGGTTTATCCAATTCCAGTGCCCTACGAGTATGTAGCTGTGGTATCTGTAATGAGTCAAAAAACTCATTAGACAGTGTATTATCTTCTTTAGACTGAGTAAAAGTACTCTCTAAGTGTGTGGGTTATATTTGTATGGTCTATGATTTTTTCTCCATCTGTGTTGGTAATTACTGTTAATGCATTGTTGACTTCCTGTTTGTAGATTTGTTGGGCTAAAATCTTATTGGCCTTCTCTCTGTTTTCATAATAATGATGTTGTGATTTAAAGATGAACTGTTCGGTTTCTTTAGTAGTCAAGGGGCAAAATTCTGACTGCAAAACCTGTCTTTTCATATAATGCCTCTCATTGGGAGAGCTGGCATATTCTAGATCTATTCTGATAATTTCGCAGATTAATTCAGACGCCTTCTTTGTTTCCAGTTTATTTTTGTGAGAAAGATATGAAATTTGCCCTCTTAAAAATGCCTTCAGAGTTCCCAGAGTATTCTTGCAGAGACGTATGTGGATGCATTGTCACCAGAAAAGAATCAGTTTGCTTCGATATGAATTCTCTACAGTTCTCATCAACGAATGACAGGGGGTTAAGACGCCAGCTATGAGATGAGTGTATAGGACATAGTGACTTAAACTCTATGATCAGAGGGGCGTGGTTTGGGATAACAATACCATCGTGCACACAAGATTTGATAACTTGGCAAAAAATTGTGTATGAAGAAATAATCAATTTTTGAATAACAATGATGAACATTTCAGAAGAAAAGTTAGGATTTGAAAACCTCCATGGGTCTGGTAAGTTCTGATCCATAACACAGTTTGTAATTATGTTTCAGTATTAGATGTTATTGCTATTATAATTGAAGATCTGGATTTACAACACAATTAAAATCTCCCTCCATTATAATTTTATGAGTGTTCACGTTAGGTATAGATGTAAAGACATTTTAGATTAAATCTCTTTCATCCATGTTAGGTGCATATATATTTATCAGAATCACTTTAGTATTAAATAAATTGCCCATCACCATGACATATCACTCTTCAGTATCAAATATTACATCTGATGCTACAAATGGAATACTTCTCTGTATTATGATATCCACACCACAAGTTTCCCCTTTGCAACCAAAACTGATCCTTACTTATTTAGTGAGGCTCCTGAAAAAATACTATTGTGTCATTTAAAACTAGAATTACCAAAGCCAATGAAAAAACTCATAGATGTGTCCCACCTTAAATTCCTTTGCACCTCTCTGCCAGCGTCTTTTGTCCTGTAAATGTGTCGATAAGCAGCAAGCAGCAGGCTATCACATCTCCCCACCGCTGCACAGTTTTCTCAGCTCAAGCCTGTTTACCTGCGTGTCAGTTACTTAGAGTTGTATAGAGTGAGAAGTCAAGCAAAATGACACCTTTTATAAATATTATATCATTATTTGGAACAGATGCATTTCATGTGTGTTCCGTGTCTACAACAATCTATGTAAACACATTGTTCAAACAGAAACGGTGGGGCACATGCACCATCCAGATCTAAACACTAGCGTGGAGAGTCAATCGTGTACTGAAGAGTCTATAGCTGAAGGTGGAAGCTGCCGTCACTGTACTTTGTATATAAGAGCCAGATCCAATGATATTTACCTATTTACCTTGATTTATTTACTTATTTTCCTACAGCGTAAAGTCAGAAGTAGACTGCAGAGCTTCCCGTGTACGTATACAAAGTACAGCGACAGCAAAAGTGTGATGTGCAATTCTTTCTCCGATGTGGAGACCGTAGTCATCATCTGAGTTCACCTCTGTTATAGCACGTCTTTATGTGATAACAGCAGTGTCAGATTGGTGGGGGGGGGGTGGGGGGGGGGGGGGGGGGGGGGGGGGGGGGGCGGGGGGGGGGGGGGGGGGGAAACAAAGCTAACCTTTACAAGTATGTGATAGTAGGCTGCTTGCTGCTTATCGACACATTTACAGGACAAAACACGCTGGCGGAGAGGTGTGAAGGGATTTAAGGTGGGACGGATCTACGAATTTTTTCATAGGCTTTGGTAATTCTAGTGTTAAACCTGTTAAGGGAATGAATACTTTCTTTCTCTTTAATTCATGATTGAGGCCTTGACACTCCAGCTCACAAAGTTCACTGTTTGGTCATAAAAACATTACTTCTGAACTTTTGTTGACATTTGTAGTCTTTGTAGTCTTAAATTAAGTTATATTTTTAGAAATGATAGCTTTGACCTAGATTTCAGATTATTGCCAGGTGTTATGGCTGGGAACCTGATTGTTGTGTTTTCACTTGTGGTTATAAATAAGAAATAGCAGTGCCCAAATTCCCTCCCCCAAAATTTGCCTCCTCGAATGAGGCAGACCACACTTCAAGAATCCTGTCCTCCGACATGCCAAGAGATGGAACAAATGAACAAAACAAACCACACAGCAGTGGTGTAGAAAATGTTAAGACTGAGATATCATTTGAAAGTACATCCCAATACAATAAACCAATTTATTTTTATTAAGAGATATGAAATAATTTGTCCAAAAAAATACCTTTAGAGTTTCCCAAAGTATTCCTTTTAACGTTTTAAACGTGTTAGTCTCTAAAAAATAACTGATGTTTGGAGATGAACTCAGTACTAATACATGGGGCTAAGGCACTAGTTATGCAATAAGTATGTAGGACACAATGATTTAAACTCCAAGATAAGAGGAATGTGATCAGAGATAATAATAGCATTCTTAGAAAATTTGATAGTAGGCAATTCATTACAATTTGTAATCAATTCTTGAGAAGCTGTGAAGAACTAGTAAGAATGTGTCAATTCAGTTTTTGTACTTCAAAGGGGTCTTAAAGCAATCCTTTGATAGTTTTTCGGTAGCACAATTTTGGAGAAGTTGGCCTCATTATCATAAATCAGTTACTTAACACTAGAATCCCTGAAGCCGGGCCACCTTCTTTTCCTTGAACTTCCTCATCAGCGTCTTTTTTTGCAAATGTGTCAGTCAGTGCAAGCAGCAACAGCCTTCTATCCCATTCCCCACCAAGGTAGCTGAAGTTAAGTCAGATGCTTATATCTCTTAACCAATATGTTTAACAAGTAGCAAAAATTTACACCGGGTGTTACAGACTCAAATCAAATGTTTTGTTTTTATTATATAATAGTAATAATAATAGCAGCTCACTACTCAAAACAGTAAGAGGGGGAGGACCCAGGATCGAACCCATAACCACTTGATTATAAGATAGCAGTTCTTACCTTTGCACCAGGCAAGTGGACATGTCTTCTTTGTGTCAATTGATATTTGGGCTTCAATTTTTACCAATTAACAGCAACATGTAAATTGATTTCTTTTTCTTCAGTTATATTCTTGAATAAAAGCACACTTGTTCTGTTATACCTTTTGTGGAAGTGTTTATTTGATATTTAGACTTCAGGCTTCACACATTATACACTTCACATCAGCATTTTGTCATTATTACTCTAATATGAAAAAGTTTCTGTTGTAGTTATGTGTTCAACATTTCTTGCCTTGCATTTCCAGTCATCCTACATTTACACAGATTGTTATAGACACGGAACACACATGAAATGTATGTATTCCAAATAACAATATATTACGTACCCTATACAATTTCAGATATCTAACTCCCAGATAAAGAGACTTCAGCTCTGAGAATTTTGCATCTGGCTTGACTTCACTTTTCTCTGTGGGGAATGGGATAGAAGGCTGCTTGCTACCTGTGCTGATTGACACAGTTGCAAAACAAAGACGTTGATAAGGAGGTGCGACGGAATTTAAGGCGGCCCAGCATTACAAATATTTTCGTAGGCTTCAGGGATTCTAGTGTTAAGTATAATATGATTAAGGATTCTGCCTATTGAACAAAAAGGAGAAATGTATTAATATTTTTCTTCTTCTTTTAGATTTGTTTATTTTGTCTGCTGTGTTCACTGCCAGCACATTCATGCCACCTGTTCTGACTCTACTGCTCACTTGAGGTTTGAGGCAACACCATTTGCTTCACTTTTTCCAACTCCGTTGATTCAAGCAAGGATAGCCAGAGGCACATACCCAGACAAAGGAATTAAACCAGAAGAGAAGGTCTTGTCAGTGCTGCCTTTTAAGTATTTGATCTCCACTGCCTCTCTCTCTCACACCCTCTCTCGATGCACATACATACCCACACACACAAGCATATCACTGATGTGTAGTAAGAGATCTTTCAGTCAGGTTAACAAGGAAGAAGATAAAAAATGCTGAAAGTTACAAGAGAGCTGAATAGGTAGCAATTAAGCATTAACAATAGAATCCCTGAAGGCTATGAAAAAACTTGTAATCCTGGTGCACCTTAAATTCCTTTGCACTTTAGCTGCAGGTGGAAGCTCCACACAACTGTTGTTACGGTTCTCCCTTTGTCCAGAAAAACGGTTTCATAAGCTTTATGACCTTAGTCACGGAAAGTCTTTCTCCTGTGGGGTGACTGGGATCTTTTCGTGAATAAGGTCAAACACAGTTGCGTAGAGTGTGACAGGAGCTTCCACATGCAACTAAAGTCACTTCAGTACACATGTACTTTGTGAGCATGCCCATGTCAATCAAACAGAGGAAGCTCTGCAGTCTACTTGTGACTTTATGCTGTAGGAAAATACGTAAATCTTCTTCTTCTTTCGGCTGCTCCTGTTAGGGGTCGCCACAGCGGATCGTTCTTCCATATTATTCTGTCCTCTGTATGTTGTTCTGTTACACCAATCACCTGCATGTCCTCTCTCACCACATCCATAAATCTTCTCTTAGGCCTTCCTCTTTTTCTCTTGCCTGGCAGCTCTATCCTTGGCATCCTTCTCCCAATATACTCAGCATCTCTCCTCTGCACATGTCCAAACCAGCGCAATCTTGCCTCTCTGACTTTGTCTCCCAGCTGTCCAACTTGAGCTGATCCTCTAATGTACTCATTTCTAATTCTATCCATCCTTGTCACACCCAATGCAAATCTTAGCATCTTTAACTCTGCTACCGCCAGCTTTGTCTCCTGCTTTCTGGTCAGTGCCACCATTTCCAACCCATATAACATAGCTGGTCTCACTATAGTCCTGTAGACCTTCCCTTTCACCCTTGCTGATATCAATCTGTCACAAATCACTCCTGACACTCTTCTCCACCCATTCCACCCTGCCTGCACTTTCTGTTTCACTTTTCTTCCACAATCCCCATTACTCTGTACTGTTGATCCCAAGTATTTAAACTCATCCAACTTCGCCAATTCTACTCCTTGTATCCTCACGATTCCACTGACCTCCCTCTCATTTACACACATGTATTCTGTCTTGTTCCTACTGACTTTCATTCCTCTCCTCTCCAGAGCATATCTCCACCTCTCCAGGGTCTCCTTACCTGCTCCCTACTATCGCTACAGATCACAATGTCATCAGCAAACATCATATACCATGGGGACTCTGTCTAATCTTGTCTGTCAATCTGTCCATCACCATTGGAAATGAGAATGGGCTCAGAGCTGATCCCTGATGTAATCCCACCTCCACGTTGAATGCATCCGTCACTCTACCACAGACCTCACCATTGTCACACTTCCTATCCTGTACAACTCTTACATACTTCCATGCCACTCTAAAACATGAAAAAACATTTGTCTTTCAGGTATGTGTTCAACATTTCTTGCATTTCCTGTCATCCATTTACATAGATCTTTGTAGACACGAACACACAAGAAATGCATGTGTTCCAAATAACAATATATTAATTTACCCTATACAGCTCCAGGTACATCACTCCCAGATAAACAAGGCTTGAGCTGAGAGAACTTTTTTGCCCTTTCTGTCACAGTGGGGGGATGGGATAGCAGGCTGCTTGCTGCCTGTGCTAATCGGGACACATTTACCAAACCACAAAGACATTGAATTGGAGATGTTTGCAGAAATAAGTCGCACAGAATAGACAAATAAGAAAATTATGTGGTGTTTTCCAGTAGCTGGAAATGAAACATGCTAAAGCCAGGCATGTCATAACACGCGGCTCCCGGGTCGCATGCGCCCGCAACAGAATCTGGTGCGGCCGCATGACAGATCCTAGTTTAGCACTGACTTGTACAAAATGATACTATCGTTTGTGATTGAATCATTCTGCATCTTCGGTGTTACTTATTGACTTTTTCTACTTCTGCCTTCTGACAAAAGCGCATTTTCCCATGGCATTACGGTACCGAAACGTCATCAGCTAGTATAGCCACGAGCCTTGACCAAAGTTAATGAGCCACAGTGTCACAACTGAAGTGCTAGGCTGCAGCAGCGGGCAGCAGGTGTGGCCTTAGGCATGTGGAACTGTGCACCTGCACAGTGCCGCCAAAATCCAGGGGCCGCCACCCCAATATATATTGAATATAAAGCAGAAAGAGAACTAACAACACAGCTGATGGCAATGTGGCCGAAAAAACATTGTGTTTCTTGTTAATTAGTATGTTGTATTTACTAGAGTCGAGCAGTAAGTTATATGTAGTATTATAAACGTTCTGCCCGTAATGAGAATATCATGGTCCGCCCACTTGGTTTTCAAGTTATGGACACCCGTATATAGAAGAGAGTCATAAGCACAAGGCGGGGATCTGTGCAGTGTCCGCAACGGATGTGGCTATCCGCCATGCATAAGATACCATATTGACATTGCCAGGCGAAGGGGCACCGATTCTTTCTCTGCCAGGGCCCGCCACGAGCTTAGAGCCGCCCCTGCTCAGGCTACACTACTGACTAAGCTGCTGAGACTGGCCCCTGGGCAGAACTGACCCATCATGAGTAGTAATAGCCCGCAT
The DNA here is from genome assembly GCF_900747795.2 of Erpetoichthys calabaricus. NCBI lineage: Eukaryota > Metazoa > Chordata > Cladistia > Polypteriformes > Polypteridae > Erpetoichthys > Erpetoichthys calabaricus. The sequence goes on from NC_041401.2 coordinate 118,723,190, forward strand.
ATTGTCACGTTTTTTTTGCTCTAGTTTCATGTAATTTTGTGCTAGTATTGTAATGAACAGTTAGTGCAGACTACAGCTGAAGATCTGAAGTGGACGCGAGAAGTTGGTGAGTTGTTTATTAACATATTTTTGTGATTTTGAGTTTGTAAATTATTGTAGGTCAGGTGGCTTTTTGCATATCGGCTTATTTTACAATATAAACTTTGAAGTAAACTTAGTAAAGTCAAATTTGATTTTTGGAGGATTTGTTTCCCAACTTGAATTACTGAGCATTTTTCGTGATTTCAGTTCACACAAACAGGCATTGCGCTGTTCTCTTACAACGTTGAGAATGTGCCTGAGAATATCCAAATGGAATTGATTGAAGTGCAGTCAGATTCTATTCTGAAGGCAAAATAACAATGAAGTAGGTTGTGCCAGGCTTGTATGCTTACCTGCCATCCTTGTATGTGCAGATCCGTAAGTTGGCCATCGAGAGTACTGTCAATGTTCAGAAGCACTTACCTTTGTGAGCCAATTATTTCGTTAATGAAGATCACCAAAACCCCACATCGCTCAAGACTTACTGTCGAGCACCTTTCATCCCTCATAAAAAGTTGCAGCTGCACAAGATTTCAAGCCTGATATTGACGAACTGGTTACTAACAAGAGATGCCAAGTGTCGGAACAAAAGAAGTAAATCTCACACTGTAAGGCTCCTATATAAGCCAATGAATATAATATGAATATAATATAATAAGGACCTAGCTAAGAGGCTGAGACTCTAATTCTACACTGTTGTATGGAGACTGTATGGAAATAAATTGCTTTTCTTTAAACTTTAAGTGTTACATTTTTTAAAGTTTTCAGTATTGGAAAGAAAGCTACAGTAACTTTGTATAATAGTTATAGATATATTGTTACAGTGCGGCCCGCGATGCACGTATGGCAGTCGAAGAGGCCCACCAATGATAGTGAGTTTGACACGCCTGTGCTAAAGGTACATGGCCATCTACAATGAACTAAAATAAACTATTACAAAAAGAATTTTGAAAGACAAAAAATGCAGAAAAGGTGTTTAAGTTTACAAATAATCAGAAAGATCAATCATAGATTAATTAAGTTGTAATACTTGTTTAATAACCTGAAAAAGTAGTGTCAAGACTAGAATAAAAGGATAAATAACACCTGAAAAAGAATAACTGATATAAACTGATAAAGAATATTTAAAAAGGGTCAAAAAAATATGTTGTACAGATACTGGGTATGACATTAACTGCATCCAGCCCTGCAAGAGGTCCTCCAACATGCTGGGAAATCATGGGGTTTGGTTGCAGGTTGGCGCTCTAACCACTGTAAAAAAATTACACAGCTCTGAGACGACAGATAGGACTCATTTCTGCTCTCCACAGGAGTTGCTCTGCTGCAGCCCACACATAGGAAGGCTGCTAACATTATGAAGGGGATGGGGGAAAGCCCACGGGAGCTCCATCCCAAAAGAGTCAAAACCGTCGGAGAGACAATGGGGTCAGACCTGTCAGGGATCAGAACTAGTGTTGTGCTGAGGCATCGCCCGCCTGCACGGCAGTACCCAGGTCCAAATTTGAGGTGGCCCATCCAGGTAGGTGCGTGGAACGTCTTGTCTCTCCGGCATGATGATCATTTTCCTCTGCTGTCAGAGGAGCTGCGTAAACTCCACATTTCAGTGGCGGCACTCTTTCGAGGTGTGCAGACCTGGAGGAATGGCTAGATCTCTGTAGGTGGGTAGAACTTTTATTGGTCTGATTGCTCTGATGGATGTCATATAGAGGGAATAGCTGTTGCTGTAGCAGTTTGGCTTTTTCTGATGGTGTCCGATGTCACTCCTTTCAATGAGTGTAGTATAAGAATCAGGAACTGAGAAAGACAGCTGGGAGGACTCTGAGGGCAGATAAGGAGGCATTAGTTAGAGGAATCTGTGAACAAGTGACACACCATGTATGGTCTAGTGACCCACGACCTGCTTACAGAGGAATCAAAGCATTACGCATATTTGAATCTGTTCTCCTGAGAGTCACAGTCTGATGGAACGGTCCTTAAAGATGACACTGCAGTTGTGACCTACTGGCTAGCTACTTTGAGCAGCTGTTTAAAGCTGATCATCTGGCTAGGATGTTGGATATCTATGGGACCATGGTTCTTGAGGCTGACCCTCAAATTAGCTGTGAACCACCCAAGCTCACTGAGATTGCACAGGTGGTGAACCAGCTTGAGGATAGGGTTCCATAGTATCCGGGGTGAACTTCTCTAGGCTGGTGGTAAAGCTGTCCTTCTGTAAAGTAAGCGTAAAGTAAAGCATTCAACTCAGTTGATTGAGCTGCCCTGTGGGACATCCTGGGACTTCACGGGATACCCTCAAAGTTCCTGGATATGATAGCTGGCCTTTACACTGGTAACTGTGAGTGCTGTGCAGAATGGAGGGCAGAACCTCTGTGTTTTTTTTGCAGTTGATTCTGGGTTTCATTGAGGTGTGTTCTTGCTCCTACTCTGTCAATGCTTGCATGCACTGGATGTTGGGCAAGGTTGTGGGGTTCAGCAACTGTGGGGCATCTGTTGGTGAAGAAAGATTCACTAATCTTGACTTTGCCAATGATGCTGTGGTCTTCACTGAGTCAATGAAGACCTCTTCGGTGCTGCCATCAACAGTGTGTCTGTTTACGGAGAGAGTGTCGACCTGTCGAGAGATTTACTTACCTCGGCAGTGACATTCATTTCTCCTATGAAGTCAGTATATTGATTGGGAGAGCATGGGGGGTCATGAGATCGCCAGAAAAGGGTGTGTGGCTCTCCCAATATCTATGCAGAAGGACGAAGGTCCAAGTCTTTAGAGTCCTAGTGCTGCCTGTCTTGCTATATGGTTGTGAGACAAGGACGCTATTCAATGACCTGAGACGAAGACTGGAGTCCTTTGGTATTGTGTCTCTTCAGAGAATCCTTGGGTACCACTTGTTTGACTTTGTATGAATGAGCGGTTACTCATGGAGTCTCGAATGAGGCACATTACCTGCATTGTGTGCAGTCATATCAAAAACAGCATGAATGGAAATAAAGCCTGTTAATCTACATAATTAAGGTATGTGGTGATGGTAAGGCTTCAGTATAGATTGGTTTAACTATGTTACCATTTTGTGATAATGATAAAAGTGGTGGGAAGAGAAGTATTTGAACAACTGCCATGGGAGCTCTCATTTGTTGATTATCTTTCATTAATGGTAGAGCAGAATTGAAGAATAGATAATAAAATGGAATACAAGAATGTTAAGAGAAGAGCAATGTGATATTGAAGACAGAGATTGTGTGTTTGGAGGAATTATTTAAGGAGGAAAAGTTTGTCTGTGGTGGGTTGGCGCCCCGCCCGGGATTGGTTTCTGCCTTGCACCCTTGTGTTGGCTGGGATTAGCTCCAGCACACCCCAATGACCCTGTGTTCGGATTCAGCGGGTTGAAAAATGGAATGGAAAAGTTTGTAGATGGGAAACAAACTTTCTACATATTGTACAAGATGGGTTACTGCACTCCAACTAAAGTACATAAAAATCAAACACTTTAATTACTCTAGAGTGCACACCCTCAACTATTATTTTTGACTGCACAAAAGTGTAATGCTCGAGCAAGAAAACAGCAACAGAAAAAAGTCAGGTCTTAAATAATTGACTGGGATTGGTAGACGAAGACAAATACAGATTTGAGGAAAATAGTGTATTGAAAGTGATAAATCTTATGATTGTAAATTATGTCATGATGTTGTTTACAACTTGTAGAGAAAAAATGAAGAGAATATCTATGAAGACATGTGCTCTGATGAAACTGAAGGGATGTGGTCAAGGGAGAAATGGAGTAACAGGCTCCAATCTTAGTAAATCAGTTGTGTTTGTATATTCATGATTTTGGTACTAATAATAATAATAATAAAGATCTTTTTCAAAATGGCGGCATGGTCGGAAACAGTAGCATTTTACTCTACAGTCTGTTGCTTTGTTTGTTTAGTTTCATTTTTGGTTGTTGAGTTGTGTCATGCACATCTTGCATATAGCCATCAGGATTTAATATTGGATTACAGTATAAATTAAACATCATAAACCACTTTCGGTAGATTGATAACATACCAGAAGATACAGGAAGAACACCAGGAACGCCATGGATAATTATTGGAACCAGTAAGCAACAGAGTTATTGGAGGGAGAGGAAACAGAAGTGGGGATGCCAATTGGGTCTGTGGGCTAGACCTAAGAAAACAACCCCACAAACCATTGTTACCTAGCATCTTTCTCACCAATGCGAGATTGATTACTTACAAATTGGACGAGTTGGATTTCAAGATTGTTTGCAAATGTTTTTATCTGGAATTTTTGCATGGTAATAATGGAGATTTGACTTAACCTGCAAATCCCCAGTGCTGCAATACAACTACTGTACCACACAATCCACCAGCAGGACAGGAACAAAAACTCTGGTAAGAACTCTGGTGTACTAACAGCAGAGTTAAAGACAGACATTGCTCCCCTGACTTAGACGTTCTGTCAATCATTTGAAGAGTATTCTTTTTTACCAATAGAGATAACTGAAGTGCCCAATTTGTGAATGAAGAGGATCTAGGAGTTTCCAAATCAGAAGCACTGGATGACAAAAGAAGTACAGACACTCCTCAAGATCAGATCAGGTGACAGCATGTTATGCATCACAGCCAGAGCTGATCTGAGGAGAGGTATCAAAGATGCCAAAGAGGCCTATAAGAGGAAAAAAGACCATCTCACAGAGAATAACCCATGGTGGGTGTGTCAAGGAATTCAACACATTACAAACTTTAAGGGCAGCAACAGCAGGTCTGTCGGCTCCAATGCCTTGCTGGCAGAGGAACTGAATCCTTTCTTTGCAAGGTTTGAGGTAAGGAGACCCAAGATACTCAACACATGTGCTGACCAGCTTGCTTGGGTCTTCATGAAGATTTTTAATGTTTCTCTAGCATCGACCACTGTTCCACCCCTGCCTAAAATCATCAATCATTATTTCCTGTCCCCTAAAAAAATTAGCCAAGAGCTTAAATGATTATAGACCAGTTCCACTCGTGCCAGTAGTAATGAAGTGCTTTCAAAGATTAATCTTGCAGCACATTAAATCCTGCCTACCCTCCACTTTCAACCAGCATCAGTTTGCTTACAGATCAAACAGGTCCACAGAAGATGCAGTTGCTAACTCTCTATATACTGTGCTGATCCATGTAGACCTAAGAGGGAGCCATGTAAGGCTGTTCTTCGTAGAGTATAGTTCAGCATTTAATACAGTAATCCCTGACATATTGGTAATCAAGTTAACAGACTTAGACCTTCCATCCTCTACCTGCACCTGGATAAAAGACTGTCTGACAAACTGCCCTCAGAAGGTTAAACTTGGCTCTCATCTCTCCTCTTCCCTTTTGCTAGGCACAGGACCTCCACAAGGTTGTGTGTTGAGCCCACTACTTTACTCTTTGTACACATCTGACAGCATCCCAGTCCACCCCACAAATACTATCATTACATTTGCAGATAACGCCACTGTAATAGGGTTTATAGTAGAAGGAGATGAGTTGGCCTACAGAGACGAGATCCAGTGAATAACTTAACAGTAAATTAAACACTGAACACCATAAAAACCAAGGAACACACATGGACTTCAGAAAGCACAGCTCTGAACCAGTTCCTGTCTACATCATGGAGATCATGTGGAAAGGATGCAGACCTTCACATTCTTGGGAACCCATATCTCAGGGAACCTTTCCTGGTCCAAGAACACCACAGGAATAGTCAAAAAATGGAAAAAAGAAACTGTACTTTCTCAGAGTGCTCAGGAAAAACAGCTTAGAGTAAAAACTATCAGTGGCTTTTTTCTGTTAACACATCAGATCATTCTGACATACTGTATATTATGCTGGATGCACAGAAGCAGACAAGAAGGCTCTCCAGAGAGTCACAAACACAACACAAAAAATCACAGGTTGTTGTCTGCCCTCCCTGGAAGACTTTGCCCACTCGCGCTATCTCACCAGAACCATAAATATCATTAAGGATCCTTCACACCCTGGTCAACACCTATTTGACTGTTGCCGTGTGTTCAGAATTACGAGGGGGGACCCAAAAATAACCGGAAATATTTTTAAAACGTGTTTTAATTTAATTTTCTGTACAAACTACAATTAGTCTCCTTCAAAGTACACTCCATTGGCGGAAATACACTTATCTAACCGTTTGTTCCATTGTTCGAAACATTTTTTAAATTCGTCTGAAGTAATGCCCATTAATGCTCTGGTCGTTTATTGTTTTACCTCTTTGACGTCAGCAAAACGCCTTCCTTTCAAGTCTTTTTTCATCTAAGGGAATAATAAAAAAATCACACGGAGCTAAATCCGGTGAGTAGGGTGGGTGGTTCAGGGTTGTCATACTATTTCTTGCCAAAAATTGGCGAATGCTGAGAGCAGTGTGAGATGGAGCGTTGTCATGATGAAAGAAGCAATCGCCCGACTCCCACAAATCAGGGCGTTTCCTTCTCACACTGTTGCGCAACCTACTTTTACAAAAAAATTCACTGAACACAAGCACAACCTTCCAGACTGATGGCACTTGGTAGACTGACTTGTGAGGAGTGTAACTAGATCGCCCTAGTGGCCCAACCACGTACTACAAGTACCAACCTAACAACAACAAAATTCCGGTTATTTTTGGGTCCCCCCTCGTATATATATTGGAAAGTACGGTCCGATAGATTCAGAAACACTTTCTATCCAATGGCCATAAATACATCCGTCCATCCATTATCCAACCCGCTATATCCTAACTACAGGGTCACGGGGGGTCTGCCGGAGTCAATCCCAGCCAACACAGGGTGCAAGGGCAGGAAATAAACACGGGGCAGGGCCCAGCCCACCGCAGGGTGCACACACACACACACACCAAGCATACACTAGGGACAATTTAGAATTACCAATGCACTTAACCTGCATGTCTTTGGACTGTGGGAGGTAACCAGAGTACCCGGTAGTACTGTGCTACCATGGCCGCCCTGGCCATAAATACATTGAACAAAAATAAAACAAATCAAAGCATGTTTTAAAATAATTTTTGGTCCCTTTGCTGAGACTCATACATACTGCTCTCATGCAGCTGCTCTCCAGTGAAATGGTATTACTATTGCATTACTACTGCTTTTATTGTTATCTTATCTCATTTCTTTTAAAGTATATTTTAGATTTAATATTACTGTTTATATATATATCTACTCTATATATATATATATAAAATTGTAAGACTAAAGTACAATGGATTTGTGCAATGATTTTTATGTGACTTTTTATGTGACTTTTTTGTCACGCTTTAAATCGGGCTTATTTTAAAACCTACATATATATGTTTGGTATCATTCTTTTCAGAACTTATTGAACTTTAATATGATGTCGTTAGATTTTCAGATTCTTATTCCATTTTTAAATTATAAACTAAAATATCAAGAACTCACATCCCGCCAGACAGACTTTATGCCAACAGATTCAACCACGGCCCAGGGCCAGAAATAAAAGATAAAGAGTAGATGACAAAGACAGCTGCAGCACAGGCTTTTAAATGTTCAAAGTGCTGCACGAGATTGCAGATCACGTGGTGCAGCAGTAGTTGTAGCAGGCAGCAGCAGCTGATCAAGGCAAAGAGGAGGTAAAAAAAACTGTATTTGTTTCCCATTTGTATCATCATTTAAGAGGGGGTTGGCGAGCAAAGCAAACAGGGGTTAGCCCGCCTAGTATATATATATATATATATATATATATATATATATATATATATATATATAATATATATAGTATATATACAGTGTGTGTATATACAGTATATTTTGTATTATGGTTGTATCATTGGTTTGTTTTTCACAAAAGTAGTGTTATTTTACTTTTGTACCCAGTGGGGAAAGTAGCACGTGTAATTTCATTATCAATTATTTTACAATGACAACTATGGCTTTCTATTCTATTCTATAATGCATTTGCAGAGAAAAATCAAATAAACTATATTGTTGTTTAATATAGGTGCAAGAGGTAATTGGAGCATAATATTGTTCAATAACAATATAATTATAGTTTATTTTAATCCTTAAATATGACTTTGATTTTTCTGTATTACTAGGAGTTATTCAGTACCGATCTGAGAAAAAGCCATGCTTCTTCCTTTGTAACCTGAAGGTGAGGTGATATTGGTCAGTACTTCTCAGAGGGTTTTTTTTTATCCTGCTTTCAAAGTGTGACCCCCATTGCAATCATCTAGGAAGCATGAACTATGTCAGTATTTGAAGATATGTATTGGTTTTCTCTGTTATAGTATAATGTAAAGAAACTCTATTGGGCAAATTGACTAATTGTCTAGTATGTGCCTAATGGTTTCTCACCACTTAACTTATTTTTAAATACAACAAAGCAAAGTAAGAAAAAGAACATCATGACATGCATCACAGCAGCAGGATAATACATTTTCTCTGTTAATATGTGTTTTCTTTTCAATAAACATCAGGTATACTGTAATTAGGATGCAAGCAATCATTTAGTTCTGGCTGCAACTGCTGAGCTGCCCTGAGACTATTAGACTGAGATACATAAATCAGGTATTTGTTCAATTTAATATAATATAATAATATATATCTGGTAATATTAGATTCCAGTAGTTTCTGCTTTTTTTCTTCATACATTGGCAACAGAGAAATAAACAAAAGAAAAAATCTGTATTGACAGTGAACCGAAATTATTCTAGTAAAATTCATAAATACTGTTCTTCTTCAGATATAAAACAATATCATCATCCTATTCGAGAAACAGTGTCAATTTTGGTTATGACTGTAAAGAGCAAATGCACAGCTCCTTTGAAAGAAGTAATAATATTCTTTGGCCTTCATTCTGCTAAAGTACACCATTCATCATCTGCTGTGAGGATAAATCAGATAATCATCTCTCTGTATTGTTTTATGAAACTGAAAATTTTGTGAAAGATAATGATATGTCAGTGCTGCATTTGTTTCACAGTGCATCAAAGCTATCAAACATGTTTCATTTATAGGAATATTTTTTGTTTATGCGAAGGGCCCTTTATCTTGACAACTAAAGCTGCAGTTTGTAAAGAACATGCTTGCTTAGCTGCAGAACTTTTAGGAAAATAAATGCTAAATATACATATACATACATACACACATACACACGTACTCTCTTTATATATATGTGTATATATATATATATATATATATATATATATATATATATATATATATACACACATATATTTATATATATATTTATAATTTATAATAACAATTTGTGCCTGCTTTGTCCAGTTCTTAACAACTCTGGGGAGCTGGGTCTAAAAACAATCTGAAGCCTAACACCTACTGACAGATGGCTCTATATTAATTCTTTAGCATCTCAAATTCTGAATTCCAGCACTATGTCAATGTTAAATTGTAGTTCTTTAATAAGCCCAGCCTCAGTCAATAGTCCTCTGCAAACCTCAGCAGTCTTTGCCAGCTCTAGTTAAATCTTCTGTTCCTGTTTGGCTTATTTGATGTCTTTGTGAGGGGTCTTTTATTGATGATTAATTCAACTTCACACATCACTGTTTGGAGACTTTCATTGTCGAGTGTTTGCTGGTTAAGTATTGAGTTTAGAGTCTTTCTTATGTTTCTGATTGTCTCTCCAACACTCCACCTTGATGAGAGGCTGATGATGGATTGAAAATTCATTTGATTTCTTTTTTTATCATAGGATTGCTGATTTTTTCTTGATCAAGATTTTTAATTGCTTCTTGTAGCTCTCTTTCTGCTCCAATAAAGTTTGTTCCATTATCTGAGAACATGATTTCAACTTGTCCTTTTCTGCAAATGACAGCACTGATGCAAGAATCCGTGTCTAAGCTATGTGCAATCTCTATGTGTACAGCTGTTATTGTTAGACAAGTGAAAATTACTCCATACCTCTTCACCAGACTTCTTCCACTTTTGACTTGAAGGAGACCAAAATAAACAACTCCAACATTGGAGAAAGGTGGTTGGTCAGGTACTAGGTGATCTTCCAGTAAGTCTGCCATTTTTTGCTCACCTACTTTTGCATTATATCTTCTGCATGTTGTGCACTTTGAAATTATTTTCCTGATAGTTGAATTGGCTTGAGGTATCCAGTATTTCTGTTGTAGCCGTGTGAACATATAATTGCGCCCACAATGTGATTTCTTTATGAATGTGCTGCAGTATAAGGGAGGAAATATGTCAATGCCTGTGAAGAATTGCAGGATGTTTAGCTTCATCTGGCATAGTAGCTTTATTGAGTCTTCCTCCAATTTTCAGTATTCCATCTTGTATGACTGGGTCAAGCTTAAAGATTTGACTGTTCTTTTTTAAACAAGACTTTTTCTTTAAAGCCTTTAATTCTTCTGGAAATGCCTGCAGTTGACTGAGGCGGATAAGTTATGATTCAGTTTTAGACAAGTTTTCTGGAGAAAATGGGCTTGGTTTTAAAGTCAGTTTGTGCTTTTTCATGTGCTCTTTGATGACTGTTTCTTGTTCTTCTGGATTACTTCCAGATTGACTGACATCTAGTTGAATTTTTTTTTTTTTTCATTTAGCAGTATATCTTTACACTTGAGGAGCCAAGCCACTGCTTTCTTCAAACGTAGCCATTCTGAAAAATGGGTGATAGGTTTGTTGATGGGTTCAGTACCCTCTTCCACTCTTGTCATGTTGATTGCACAAGTTTTAACTTCTGGATCATCCTCAAAGAGTGAATCGATCAGTTGATGTGGTCTTTTTGGCCACTCATGTTCAGGCTTCAATAAGAAACTTGGGCCTTGTGACCATGTGGTGCTTTTGAGAAAACTTTCTGTGCTTAGCCCTCTAGATGCTTGACCAGCCATTTTAAGGGCAGATGTGACATACCTCCATTGTGAAGGTTGTGAGTGATCTCTGATCACTGCGATTCTGTTGGCAACGAAGGTCTTGAATCTAGTGCTTTCATTTGAGATGTATTTTGCACTGTGGTGCTGTCAGTCCAAAATGTACAGTAGATTCTTGTAGGGGCATTTGAAGCTCACCTTTTAGCATTTTGTACATTTTGACTGCCACAATGGCTGCTGTCAGCTCCATTCTAGGGATCATGACATGCTTCAATGGTGCAACTCTTGACTTGCCCATCAGGAATGAGCAATGCTTTTTGCCTTCTTTGTTGGTTAAGACAAGGTATGTGACAGTGCCATATCCATCTTCACTGGCATCTGCAAAATGGTGCACATGTGCTGACTTTATGGTTCCAAACTGTGTGGGTTTGATGCTTTTGTCAGCATTGTAGTCTACTAGCTGTAAGTCATCCATCCATTTCTTCCATTTCTGTATGTGTCTGACTCCTACTTCTTCATCCCACCCACATTTGTCATTGCACAATTCTCTTAGAATAAGTTTTGCAAGCACCAAAAAGATTTACTGTCATTTTAAATTCCTCTAAGTCTTTACTAAGATTACTTACCACAAAAAACGTAAAAGATCAGGGTCTTTATCTGGGACTTTAACTTGGTAGAACATTGACTTAATGCCTGCCATTAATGCTACTGGCTCCTTTCTAAATCTTGTAAGGATGCCAATGAGAGTATTAGTTAGGTCAAGACCCTTGATAGGTGGCTGTGCTATCAAAGACCATTCAAATCTTATTTTTCTTTGGATGATACACACCGTGGTGCGGAATGTACAATATCTGGCCCTAATTGCAATTCGGGCTTTGTTTGGTACTTTGACAGAGTAACCGTTGTCGATAATGTCTTTCATGAAGGCTTTACAGTCTTCGTGGAAACATGAATTTTTGCTCAGTTTTCTTTTGAGCCCAATACCGCACTTTTCACCAATTACAGCGATTTAAGTGTTTCATCCATCAAAGGCAAATTTAAGCAATAGTAACCACCTACCAGACTCGTAGATTCTGAAGCTATGCACATGACCATGATGTCCTCCTGCGACATTTCCTCTTTCACTTCACAACTGCACTTCGGCAGTTTTCGGCAATTTCTGCAACAGCTCTCTGACTTTCAGTGAATGCCCTCTGATTTGTACACTTGATTATGCCATGAATACGTCTATCAGATTTTGTCTGGAACTCTGAAGGTCAGCCCTTGCACTAGTTGTAGATCGTTCCTGCCTTTCAGACTCAAATTTATCAAGCCTTTTAAGGATTCTATCAAGTGTTGATTGTTCAATTACAACTGTTGCAGGGGGTGACATAGCCACAGTGCTTAGTTGAGGTTGATGAGCCACGTTTATTTTTGAGAACGCGCATCAACTGAGAAGCTTGCAGCACTCTGGGTTTTGTGCGATCTCGATCTTGCAGTTGCTTCTCTCCAAATTGATTAACTAACTGTTCATCAGATGAGTGTGCTAAAAGGCTCTTTGTATCTTTCAGCCAAGCCGCTGTAGCATCACTAAATACATTCAAGATCTTAGTGCTTTCTGCGATTGCCGTTTTCTGATTTTTAATTGCGCTTTCTTTACTTAGGATAGATATTACTCTTCTATTCAGCTCTTCATCCTGACTGCCCATCTCACGAAAGGTTTCAAACAGCTGTGCTACGTCAGTGAAATTGCCAGCTGGGTCTTTAAGGCTTTCGATCTCAGTCATAAGCTCGGAAAGTCAATCTTGCCTTTTTGTTAAATGTTCTTAAGTTCATTAAGCACATTCTCTGGCTTAGTACTTGGGCTATGCTTTGACATCGCCATGTTCACAGTAGCACGAGACAGCGTGTTCCCAGGTAAGCCGAAAGCCGCTTCTTAGCAACAGCTGCATCACAATTGCGACACTCCAGCAACACAGACTGCTTCCTTAACACCAGAATTACCAAAGCCTACGAAAAAACTTGCAATCCCGGCCCACCTTATATTCCTTTGCACCTCTCCATCAGCGTCTTTTGACTTGTAATTGTGTCGAGCAACACAAGCAGCAATCAATTCAATTCGCAAAGAAGGTTCTCAGTGCTCAGAGTTTATGTTGGAGTAAATTGCCTGGAATTGTAGAGGGTAAATAATATATCGTCATTTGGAATACATACATTTCATGTGTGTTCTGTGTCTTCAATAATCTATATAAACACATTGTTAAAACAGAACCATTTTTCATGTTTTAGTAGTAAATGAAAAATTGTAGACATTAACTGCATAATGTGTGAAGGCTGAAGTCCAAATATCAAATAAACACTTCTACAAAAAGGTACAAGGATAATATGACAGCATCCATGGTGCAGCGGTAAGAACTGCTGACTTGTAATCAAGAGGTCATTGGTTCGATCCTGGTTGCCTTGTAAATTTATCGTTTTGAGTAGTGAGTTGCTCTTATTCTTAATATTATACAATAAAGACATACATTTGATTTGTGTCTGTAACAGCTGGTGTAAATTTATAGTACTTGTAAAAGCATTTTTTTCACTTTTATTCTCTCAGTCACAATCACAATACAACCCCCAAACCCCCCACCCCACCCCAGATCTGACGTTGTTAGTTTTTATTTGAAACTGGGAATAACTGTAGATGTGAGTGATGTTTTGAGACGATGGAAATGGAAATTCTCTGATTTGGAGGGTGTGGACCTTTGCCCGGCCGGGAAGCCTCTTCTTTATATGGTCTGGGGGAGCAAGCATGGACTAAACAGTACCTCCCCTGGGATGCTAGATGGCAGACCCCCTGGGTGGCAGTGGTGCCTTGGATTCCCACAGGGCTCCATGGGAGATGGAGCCCTCTACAACCCTGTTAGGATCCGGGGGGCAGTGCAGTGGTTCCTGAGCCTATGTGGGCGGTTCTTCCATCACACCCAGAAGTGCAGCCGGAAATGGGGCATCAAACACCTGGAGCACTTCTGGGTGGGTTATAAAAGGAGCCAGCAGCCACCATTTTGGAAGCCAGAGTTGGGAGGTGGGAGACAAAGCTTGCCGGAGAGGAATGGAGGAGAAAGAGAAGATTTATTGTAAGAATTGTGTGGTACTGTGGTTATTGGGACTGTGTTGTCCAGTGAGAATGGGGAAGACGTTGCCCACATCTGAAGAAAAGAGAATAAAAACTTTTCATAAGTGTGCCTCAGTGTGTCTGTTTGTGTCGGGTTAGGTGGCTGACACACACCCTAGTGGTCTTGTTACAAGGGATAAAAGCTGACACACAAACGCTGGTGAATCATGTCTTCTTGGTATCTCATTGTCACTTGAATTTTTTGTATCCAGTATTAATGAGTGTTCCTGCTCATCTCGTATGCCTTCTTGCAGTTGTAATCAGTGACTGCGGTATTTTTTTACATTTTTTTTTCTGATCATACCTAATCTCTACATTTTTGTGCATGGTGGTGTTTCTTTTGTACTCCAGGGGCCTCATGTATAATGTCGTGCGTAGAACTCACTAACGCACAAAAAAATCCAAATGCATAAATCTGTGCGAACGCCAACTTCCATGTTCTTCCACTACACAAATCCCGGTCAGTGTGAAAAGTAACGCACGTGCACACGCCTTCTGTCCTGCCCCAACTCCTCTCAGAATTACGCCTCTTTGAATATGAAAATCAATATAAATAGCCCTTAAGCTCAGCCTTCTGTGAAAAGACAATGGCAAAAGCAAGAGGGAAAATAGAAGAATTTCAGAGAATACCAAGTGGAGGCAAGGAAAAACATACTATTTGTTGTTTAAACAGTGGTATAAACAACAAAAGGAAGTTGATTGAGTGACATAACGTGTCGGAGAAACTTGAAAGCTCAAGTTCACAAAGTCGCACAGTGCCCGAAATAAAAAAGATATCAGATATCAAAGTCGCCGTGAAAAGGCGAGTCGTAGCCCACCGTCTGAGTGTCATATGAAAGCTTATTAGGGTACAGAGAAAAAAAAAGGCACACAATGGGAAAAAAGCACGAAATGTCAACTTTAATCTCTAAATTTCCACTTTAATCACGTAGTTTATTTTGTCATTAAAGTAGAATATCATAAACTTCAACCTAAATCATTTAATTTACTAGTTTCTCAATCCCATTGTAACTAAAGTAGCACATTAAATGCTTTGTTTTGTATTTGATCTTCTATGTGCTCCGTGTGTGAATCACTACGTGCTTCCGGGCTTTCTCTTCCTCCGACATTATACATAATCCATTACATTTGGATTACATATTACAGCTCTCTGAATAATTAAAATACTGAGATGTATACGTGATATCATTTTCATGATGATACGAGTTAAAGCATGTTACTAAACATGGGAACACGGTGGCGCAACCTTCGATGAAGTACTTAATTGTAGTAGTACTGTCTCTTTCAAACGTATTGCCGTCAGTGGGCATCTTCTTACCACTGTAGGTGACAAAAGAGATAATGCCTTTACTGACATTGCCCGCTCTTACCCCAGGGTGGTATCGCTTATATCAGGTAAGCCCAAAAGGAGGTCCTCTAAGACGCATATGTGACACTTGATAATGTATTCTGAAAGAGAATTACATCAGACTCATTTGCAGGCTGTGTCAATATTGGAAAACAATAATTCAAGTTTTTACACAATAATAATATTATACTGGAGGTTTGGAGTGAACCAGCAACTTTGTAATTCTGAATCCAAGGCGATAGTCACTACATGACATGGAGTAGAGTAAATCCTTCCCTCCCTAGCTCCTCCTGAATCAAGTGAACAAAGGAAAGCTGCTCAAACTTTTTAGAAGTACAAGACGCCTGCTTTACAGTTCTAAATACATGTTACCTGTGTGATTAATCACTTTGTTGCACTGAGAAGTGCAAGGCCTAGAAGGGAAACTTAATCTTCATATGAAAATTAAAGGAAAGCTAAAGAGAAATTCTCAGAGGACATTGCCTGCAAAATTATCTCTCTTTATTAAGGATATTGAATAACAAGAACCATGCATTCCTCCCTACAGAACAACGCTGTTTGAATACTAAAACTCAATAGATAAACCTTTGGCCAGTTTGAGTGATGCTTCTTCCCACTGGGTAATTTTTCTCATTAAAACTAAGAACTGTGACCAAGAAATATTACAGATAGTCTAGGAAATCCCTAAATGGTTTCAAAATGTTTCCGAAGAATAGAATAATGGGAAAATTACTTCATGTTTAGCTAATTTTGTTTGAAAATAAATATACTCTAGATAATAAATTAAAACAATAACACAAGAAAACCCAACTAGTACTTTACCATTATTTTATCCTTAATCTTTCTTTGACTTTTATTTTATATAATTTTACTTTTTCCTCCTTGCTGTGCTATTTTTTTTATAAATATTCACCCTGTTTATTATTTCAACTATATGTAGTCACTTATGCACAAGGTGTCCAGCCGGCAGAATCCCGCCATGTTTCAAAGTTGGCTGTGTATGTGGCAATAGTAAACCCACAAGTCAATCAAAAGCAATAATGATATTTTTACATACCCAATGGGGTCTTCTTTCAAATAAATCATAAGTTTCCATGTTGTCTGCTCTCTTTAATTATTAAAATACACAATTAGCACACATACTGTATATACCGAGGCAATGAGTGCATCACTACTGATGTGAATCTACTTTAATCAAAAAACACTGATCAACATACAATAAAATACTCATTGGGTGGCTGAATTTCGCACTTTTCCAGTGATGTATAGCTGTCTGTGATTGGTCATTTATACTACATGCCACAAGTGTGCATAAAAGAGAGGTAATATATTGTTTGAATGACTGTTCATCTTTATGCACCATTACACACAAAGCTTGAGTCAGGTTCTGATCACAGTTTGGACTCTTTTGAGGATAAAATGTTTGCTGAAGGAAGTGTAGTTTTACAGTTTAGGTGTCATGGGCTTAATTCATATATTAGGACACTGTCTGTTGCTCATTTCTCCCTAAGTTAATTTTCTGACCAATGCTCTTTCAATTTCAACTTAATATGTGCAATGTTTCTTAGCATACAGGTGAGTACTGTTATGCTGTACCTGTGCCTCTTAGAAGTTTCATATGACTCCCAACCCCCTTTGATCAAGGGTTACACCTTGCCTGATGAAGGGGCCTTAGCTGCCTCGAAAGCTTGCATTTGTAATCTATTTAGTTAGGCAATAAAAGGTGTCATTTCACCCTACTTTCTCCTGTATCACGTGAGTCATTTCTCTTGTTTGTGAGCACATGAGAAACTAAAATGGGAAAAAAATATTTTCAGCTTGTAACTTTTTTGCGGTATAATACCCCTGCCTGGCTTTCCCCTCATTGAAGGGATTGATGATGCCGTACAGTGTTTTTCTATCTGGTTTCTATTCTGCCTGAAATGTAGGAATGAGACATGATCACAAAGGGGATATAAAATCGAAGCGCAACTGGGGGGATAAGGTGCAACTATAAAAATTAAGTAAAATCAAAGAGTGGCCTGGAAGTTGGAGGTGATTACAAAGAGGAAATAAAATCAAAAAGTGGCCTGGTTTGAAGCAAGCAAGATTATAAATGGCTAAAAAATATTGAGCAATGTTGTTGAGATGGCCAGGGGGGATTATATCTATAAACAAGTCTTATGTGCTTGCAACCCAGTGACAACCATCAAAGACCCAAAAGGGATTGAGAAACACTTGTGTAATTGTGTTTGTGGGTTTTAGGGAGTCCTGTCCAGGGCTGTTTCCTGCTATGCACCCAAGTCTGCCAGGAAAGGCATTGTCCCCACCCGCGTAACCCAGCACTGGAAGAAGCTATTATAAAAATGTATGACCATTCTTAGTTTAATCCAGACATGAAATGCAATAAAAAAGCAACAACATCAAAATAAATAAATAAATGAAAATATGCTAAAAATCTGTAGAGCAATGGTAACCAAAGGCAGGAGACGTTTTGTGAATTACAGCACAAAAAGCCCAACCTATTGTACAAAGTGTAATGTTTCTCTATGTCTAGTGGTAATCAGAAATTGTTTCAAGGAATGACATGAAAAACAATTTTTAAAGTAATGGTTTGGATGAGTATGCAATAATATGCAAAAAGTTACAAATTGTAAGTGTGTTTGTATATAAATATAATTTTTTCTAAATAGAAAAAATATATGTTTAACTGTAACTGCAATACTTGTTTTGTTAATGTGCAAGAGACTAAATGTTTCCAAAAAGGGACACAATGTTCCCAAAAAGGGAGTGATGCTGTGCCAAAAAGTATCATTTTGCAATGTTTGGCATATGTTATCTAAACTTGGTACAATGATAGTGGACAGACTGGGGCACAAAAAAAAATTGATTCTAGGGTTGTCCATCATAAAATGTCTTATTTATGCACTGTAAAATCCAGTTTTTTGAATAGAAATCTAAATTTTTTGTGTTTTATTTTATTGCCATTGGTGTAAACAAAGATATTTAACCCAGCCACAGGGGATGCACAAACCAGTGTGTTTCTTCGTGCCGGTCCCAAGCCCGGATAAATGGGGAGGGTTATGTCAGGAAGGGCGTCCGGTGTAAATGTTTGCCAAATCAATATAATATAACAATACAAATTTCCATACTGGATCAGTTGAGCCCTGGGTTAACAACAACCGCCACCAGTACTGTTAGCCAACAGGGTGCTGGCGGAAATTGGGCTACTGTTGGCCGAAGAAGAAGAAGAGGGGGGAGACGTGTCTGGAGGCAGGAGGAGAGGAGGAAGGTAAAGAGAGTGGAACTGAGGGTAGGAACTTTGAATGTTGGTATTATGACTGGTAAGGGGAGAGAGTTAGCAGATATGATGGAGAGAAGGAAGGTTGATATATTGTGCGTGCATCAGACTAAATGGAAGGGGAGTAAGGCCACGTGGATTGGAGGTGGATTCAAATTGTTCTATCATGGTGTGGATAGGAGGAGAAATGGAATAGGGGTTATTCTGAAGGAACAGTATGTCAAGAGTGTTTTGGAGGTAAAAAGGGTGTCAGACGGAGTAATGATTATGAAGCTGGAAATTGGAAGTGCGATGATGAATGTTAGTGCATATGCCCCGCAGTTGGGTGTGCAATGGATGAGAAAGAAGAGTTTTGGAGTGAGTTGGATGACGTGATGAACAGTGTACCCAAGAGACAGAAAGTGGTGATTGGAGCGGATTTCAATGGACATGTTGGTGAAGGGAATTGAGGAGATTTACTTCATCTACAGGAATAAATAATAATTCTGCATATTTGGAAGAATTCAGTGACCCTGCCATATTTATATGTCTATAATTTTTGTTTTTATTTACCTTCTTTAATTTCTTGAACACCCTTGTCCCACTACCAAGATGTGTAAACAGCCCTGTCATTGTTCATATACATCAGAGTGTATAACTAGAATGCATTTTATTTCTAGCACTCCTTTTAAAACAGAAAAAAAAAATTTAAATTTCCTCAATAATAACAAATAGATACTTCATTTTTTTAGATTTTGCTACACCAGACAGACCATTGTAAGAGTATTATGTAATGACTACAACATTTAAAAGCATATACAATACTATAGAGAAACATATGGCTAGAAAGTCATGTCTTAACAGATAAATCACAGAAAAAATGGCATCATTATGAAACTTGAAACAGAGTTTTTCCGCCAGTAACTGTGTTTCTTTACTTTTCATGCTGGCAAATTAACTAGTGATTTAAGATTATTTCAGCTACATCTCCTGTTCTACTTAAAATTGTCTCCCATCACATGATGTACATATCTGCATTCATGTACACATTTTTTTGTTTTTACATTTGTTCTCGTTAGTGAATTTTTTTTTTATTTTAACCCTGACTTTCCTAGTTTGAGTTCCAAAACTAACAAATGAGTAAGTTACACTACACCTCCCCAACACCGGCAATAATCTCCATCTTCTTCTAGGAAATTATCATGCATTGTTAGGGAAATCTTTTGTTATATCCTGGGTAAATTCCAGGGGCTTCACTCAGTTGACCTTTCTTAGGAAAACTGTTCATAAGAAGGTATGAAGGCACCATCCACACTAGATGCCACAACAGTCTCCCCTTGATCTGTTGGAACAATAACTATAGCATTAGTACCTTACAGACTGTCAGCCGTCCAAGTTTAGAAACATAATCTTAATTTTTTGCATCAAGGAGCCCATTATTTTGGATGGTTTTACTCCATTTCTCCCTCAATTTCAGATAGATAGCTGTAAGAGCCATTTCATAGTTATATAAGATTCTCAAATATTTTACTAAAATGACAATGCATAATATATGGGAGGTTCCTATAACCCCCATAAGTTGAGTAAAATTGGTATATTCTAGCTATTTCTATCTGCTTTGACTAAACATTATCCTTCAGTTAGTGACCAGCTTGGCCATGTGTAAGGCGTAGAGGGCACAAGGTTTTAAACTGTGCCTAAGCACATGCCTACGGGCCTATGGACCTTTTGAGTGTGTGAAGTGACTCTAAGCAAAAAAGCGCTTATTTAAGTGTTGTGTCGTACGTTTAAATCATACAGAAGAAGAAGCTAAGAATCTTTAAGAATATAAGAAGTTAAGATTCTTTAAGTACAGAAATAAATAAAGTTTCTCAAGAAAAGCTAAGTTTAGAGAAGATATATTTTTCCTTTTTTTGCCTTTTAATCTATGTGTGTAAGTACTTTTTTCTTTATTCTTGTGTGGATTATTTGCTTTTAACTTTACTAAATATTTTTGAAACGAACCATTGGACTGAGAGATTTCTTTCGGCACGCGTTTTACCCGTGCTTGATCTCGCCTTATACTTTGGGGGCTACAAGAGCAACTTACTTTTAATTAAGGGACAATGAATAAAGATGTGGATGTATCTGCCAACTGTGTCATAATCAGCCAGGAACTGCTCCTCTGCAGAATACAGTTAGGTGACGCAAAGAAGACCTACCTTGTGTATCCAAACTCACCCTATTATGCTTCTGTTAAACATCCTATATCTTTCTGTTTACTATTTTTAGTGATGGTCTGAGAGCTGTAAATGCAGCAGCCTGACTTTCACAGCCCAGACCTCTCTAAATCCTTATCAGTTTCAATTTTCAATGAATTTTCATGAGTTTCCAAGCTAACTAAAACACATTATAAATCCATTATATCATAGGACTTCCCTTAATTTTTCAGTAATTTTGCTGTGCTTAATGCACATTTAGAAGAATGTGCCTAGTGAGTGTTCTCTCACATACCCAAGCCAGAGGATCATCTTTTCTACTCCATGGACCTCCTTTATTGTTGAAATTTTTTTTTTTTGCATTTTATTGATTTTATTAAAATTAAATAACATGAAATACAAGCAAGTAAAGTTTAACAAAACTAGGTTTGGAATAAATTGTTGAACTTTTTACGCTATTATAAAGGGTGATTCCAGGTATCCTGTTGAGGAACCCACATTTAGGCCACTTCTACCCATGACTCCATTTAGGTCATTACCAATATCTCATGACCATAGCTAAGGTAGGATTTGTAAACTGACTAGTAAATCAAAAGTTTAACACGTGACTCCAGTTTGACCAGCACCATAAGGGACAAGATGGACAGGACTGCAGCTGCTATACTAATCCACTGGTCATTTGTCCAATTCCCCCTTTACTCTCTCATTAACACACTACATAAACTCCTTCTTTTGGGACAATTACCCACCCTCACCTGCAAAGAATACTCACTCTTTTCCATAACAGATGTGGATACGAATCTCAGCCAGCTATGATTTTGTCCAATGTGCTTTCGAGATCATATTTAGATGAATAATGTGCTTCCAAGATCATATTTAGATGAACAATGAAGATGATATAATCTACAAAAAAAAAGAACAGCAAACTGAAAGTCCTCAGAATAGATACTCTATGAACCTTGGCAACACTTTAACATTCTGTTGTTGAAATCCACAAACAGGAAATGAGACAAGATGCATTTCGATCTGATTTAAAGTCAAATATACAAGTAATAAGTCAGTGTTAAAGAGTGGATATTAGCATGCAGTAGTATTAAAGGGACACTAAACTCTTCCACAAAATACCATTGAATACTAGGTAGGATTGCCATACTGTTGATTCCTCAAGAACCAGTGAAAAAGAACAGGTCCCATGTCTAATTTTAAATGTGGGTTGTTAGCAAAATTTTTTGCTTTAGATAATTTCTTCAGTTAACGAGACTTAAATATTTTGAATGCTGAATTTTCAAGCTTTCTTTTCTTGTGTGTGTTTTTAATTTTATTTCCTTGCCTGAGATAGATTTAAATTATTTTTTGTACTTTGAAGTGTATCATACCCCTGAGGGCGGAGAATGGGGTACTAGGAGACCTTGCCTGGATGCTAAGGACTGCCTTCCAAAGTGGGACCACGATTGCCGTCATGAAGACTTTCTTATAAATTCCAACAAAGCACAAGTAGTCTTCTGAGTTTACAGATGTGATCTGTGAAAACTTGTGGTTTAGTGATTTACATTCTCTTAATTTGGTTGTTGATGAGAAATGTAAGCTAAGTAGGAGCCTTGACAAATTATTTAATTGATTACAAGTATTGCTGAAGGGAAAACTGATAATTAATTAGCTAAGTTAAAATTTCTTTTTCAAATTCCCACATTATTATGGCGTCCTCCTGGATGGGTATCTTATTAATTAATAATCGTAAACAATCCTACTCCTGTACTCTGTCCACGTTATTCAGTAATGAATAATACGCTCTTCCATCTAGTTTAGTACTCTGATAACATATTAGTACCAGCTGGGATTTTAAGAGACACATTTCTAACTATTCCAAAAGCATTTTGCGCTGCTCCCAGGAAACCCACTCACCTCTGCTGCATCTACTGTTTCACTGTTCTTTTTTATGCCTTAGTGTAAAGCTCCTTAAGTTTCATCTTTGAAATGTAAGCTGAAGTCACACCTTTTTTCTTTCATCCTGAATTGGAAATTCTCATCCTTTATCTGTGACACTTAATTTTCTAACGGTACATTACATATGCCTCTGTCTGCCCTTGTCCTTTTGATGTACTGAACTTCTTACAAAAAAATTATAAGCAAGCTGTGGAATGCAAGCCAACCTGTTCTCTACAAATGAAAATGTTGCAAGTTTTTGCTATAATTACATATCAGAATAAAACAGAAAAAATTAAGCTTGTTATCCATCCAACAACAGAATGCACAGACTAGTTGAGCACATTATCGTTTCAATCAAAAACGAAAATTCTTTTATGCATAATATTACAGAAAGATTGAAATACAGTTCAGACGAGGTCCCAGTTTTTCCCATCCAAAACAATAATCTGGGTACTGCATAATTATACAATATCCTGTAAGTGGTATATTTGCCTAGTGTCATGCATGGCAGCAATGGCCTCCAGCTATTCATTGGAAAAAGCAGCTGCCCCTGTGGTTTCCTTGGTCTTTAACCTGGAGTTGTGAAATAGCACAGCAGGAACACCTAGAGTCAGTCACCAGAGGAGGCTCTAGAAGGGCAGCCTCAGGGATCCACTGACTAATTCTGACTCTGGAAGTTATTTTTTCTGTATAGGGTTTCCTTGTTGTCAAAATGCAAAATGCTGCATGATAGTCTGATAGTGGTCATGGGCATCATATCTTTGACTGCAGGTACAACAAATAGTTCTGACCAGGAATCCACCATAGCACCAACTGTGGTCATTGCTGCTCTTTTGAAAAGAATGGAGATGAATGCCATCAACTCATAGAGGGAGAGGCAAGTTTGTTGTACCATGTGAATGTGGCTGAGAGAATAAAACTGAATTTTAAAAAAAAGCTAACTTTTACAGGTAGCAAAAATTTACACCGGGTGTTAGAGACTCAAATCAAATGTATGTTTTCATTATATAATAGTAATAGCATCTTACTACTCAAAGCGTGGAGAACTGGGGCTCTTGATTACAAGGCAGCAGTTCTTACCTCTACACCAACCAAGCAGACACATTGGCATTCTGTTGATTGACATTTGGGCATAGCTCTTTACTCATTAACAGCAACATGTAAATTGAATGATTTCTTTTTCTTTGGTTATATTCTTGAATAAAAGCGCACTTGTTTTGTTATACCTTTTGTGAAAGTGTTTATTTGATATGTGAATTTCAGTCTTTATACACTTCATTATACACTTCACGTGGGTATTTTGTCATTATTACAGTAAGATAACATTTTTCTTTTTTAGTTATGTGTTCAACATTTCTTGCCTCACATTTTCGTCATCCTACATTTACCCAGATTGTTGAAGACATGGAACACACGTGGAATGTATGTATTCCAAACAACTAAGATGTTATTCATCCTATTATATTCCAAACACTTCACTACCAGATAAAGAGACTTCAGGTGCCTTGGTTGGGGATGAGTGAGCTGGCTGCCTGCTGTTAGTGCCAATCAACACATTTGCAAAACAAAGATGCTGATGAGGAAGTGCGAATAAATTTAAGGTGACCTGGCATTACAACTTTTTCTCATAGGCTTCAGGGATTCTAGTGCTAAACCAACTTAGAATCCAGTCATCATCATGTGCCAAGAAATCAGTGTGATCTCTGAATACACTAATACACTAATTCTTCATTTGCAATGTCCACTACCAATGCTAAAGCAGCAATGTAGTTGGAATAGTTTGGTCATTCTGTGCACCATTATATTGTTACAGATTAATTACAATAAGGTGTCTTAAATTTTTAAATGATAACACATTAATTTTGGTGTATTTAATGGAGCCAGCATCCTGGTGGATGTAAATCTAAAAGAGAAAGGGAGACCACACAGAAACAGCAGCACTGCTCTGATGCTGGGTACCACCACTGGATAGCTTGAGATCACCTCTAAGAACCATTTTATTGTGGTGTTTGTTTTTAGCATGTTCTAACAATAAAATGCTTAAATAATGTAGTGGAGTTATGGTAGTAGAGATACCACATTCAGTGTGCTTTTTTCTTTTATAATTTTAATATTGTTCTATAAATATTGGACATTGTACCTACCATATTGCAGAAGTTGAAATTTGCACATTTGATATTGCTGCATAGCTCAGGAAACATATCTGAATATATAAAATACCTATTTTGAGCCATCTTTGACTGTTTGCAATCATGATTTTTTTCTCTGATTTCAAGCTTTTTAATTTTTCCTTACATTTATATACTGTATATAGTTTTTGTAAGAGCCATTTTCCTTGTTCTATAAGATTCATGAATGTTTATTAGATGACAATGCATAAACTATGGAAGGTTCCTATTACCCCCGTGAATAGAATCATTTTGGTATGTTCTTGCCATTTCTAATAGCTTGGAGTAAACATTATTCTCCAGTGAGTTAGTGTCAGCCTTGTGTTGTATAAGGTGTAGAGGCATACGGTTTTTTAACCGTGATTGCACGTCACCGTGCCTGGGCACTTGCTTATGTGCCAACCGGCTTACGAGCCTTTAGAGTGCGTGAAGTAAATATGCACTTAACAGCACTTAATTTATGTGTTGTGCCGTACGTAAAGCGTACAGAAGAAGAACCTTTAAGTAGGAAAGAAGAAATTAAGATCCTTTAAGTAGGAAAGAAGAAATTAAGATCCTTTAGGTAGGAAAGAACAAATTAAGAACCTTTAAGTAGGAAAGAAGAAATTAAGAACCTTTAAGTAGGACAGAAGAAATTAAGATCCTTTAAGTAGGAAAGAAGAAATTAAGATCCTTTAAGTAGGAAAGAAGAAATTAAGAACCTTTAAGTAGGACAGAAGAAATTAAGAACCATCCATCCATCCATCCATTTTCCAACCCGCTGAATCCGAACACAGGGTCACGGGGGTCTGCTGGAGACAATCCCAGCCAACACAGGGCACAAGGCAGGGAACCAATCCTGGGCAGGGTGCCAACCCACTGCAGAAATTAAGAACCTTTAAGTATAAAAATACTAAAGTCTTTCAAGAAAAACTAAGTTTATAGAAGATTCATTTTTACCTTTTTTGCCTTTTATTCTACGTGTGTAAATATTTTTTCTTTTATTCTTGTTTGGATCATTCGCTTTTAACTTTCACTAAAAACCGTTAAAACGAACTCTTGGACTCTGTGAATTCTTTTGACACGCGTCTTACCCGTGCCTGATGACACCTTATATTTTTTGCAGCTACAGTTTTATTTCAGAAAATCTTGTCAAGTGTCATTCTCTTACTGCACCAGAAGGTAATTTTGGTAGTTTTAAGCTATTTGCTCCAAAACCAAGCAAAATTCTTCCTGAATTTGAAGGGGCATTTTGTATTTGGTTTTACTACTTAGTGTACTGATTCCAAAGTATATAACACTAACTCCATCATGTAGCATTCTTAAATTGACAAAATAATTTTGGGATTAAGAGAGCAGTAATTTAGGTCTCTGTGAAATAAAGTCCAGGAATGATCACATAATTGCTATTTTTGTTTGGCAGAAAGTCAGCCTCTAAATGTTTCAGGATGCACAAAAGCCATATACTGTATGTGTACATTCTTTATTTTATATTTGCTGTTTATGCATTGCTATTCTTATCTAATTTTAAATGTATTTTTCTTTGCATGTAACTACTTCTCTGACATCTTGTAATGCACTTTCAGCTACATCTTTTGTATGAAAATGTGCTATATAAATAAATGTTGTCATATCCAGTGTTCTAAGCTTTCATCTATTTAATTCATTTTTTTATAACATTTTTAATTTCCAGGCTATACATAATTACAAATAAAACACAAAATAACATTTAATTAGCCTCAAAATAATATATAATTAAAAAAATGAAAACACCATTTAATGAGTACATAAACATCTACTTCTTTTTCTTCTTCTTTCGGCTGCTACCCTTAAGGGTTGCCACAGCAGATCATCTTCTTCCATATCTTCCTGTCCTCTGCATCTTACTCTGTTACACCAGTCACTTGCATGTCCTCTCTCACCACATCCATAAACCTTCTCTTAGGCCTTCGTCTTTTCCTCTTGCCTGGCAGCTCTATCCTTAACATCCTTCTCCCAATATACCCAGCATCTCTCCTCTGCACATGTCCAAACCAACACAATCTCGCCTCTCTGACTTTGTCTCCTAACTGTGCAACCTGAGTTGACCCTCTAATGTACTCATTTCTAATCCTGTCCATTATCATCACACCCAATGCAAATCTTAGCATCTTTAACTCTGCCACCTCCAGCTCTGTCTAATACTTTCTGGTCAGTGCCACTGTCTCCAACCCATATAACATAGCTGGTCTCACTACCATCCTGTAGACCTTCCCTTTCACTCTTGCTGATACCTGTCTGTCACAAATTACTCCTGACACTCTTCTCCACTCATTCCACCCTGCCTGCACTCTCTTTTTCACTTCTCTTCCACAATCCCCATTACTCTGTACTCTTGATCCCAAGTATTTAAACTCATTCACCCTTGCCAACTCTACTCCTTGCATCCTCACCATTCCACTGACCTCCCTCTCATTTACACACATGTATTCTGTCTTGTTCCTACTGACCTTCATTCCTCTCCTCTCTAGAGTATATCTTCACCTCTCCAGGGTCTCCTTGCTCCCTACTCTCGCTACAGATCACAATGTCATCAGTAAACATCATAGTCCACGGGGACTCCTGTCTAATCTCGTCTGTCAATCTGTCCATCACCATTGCAAATAAGAAAGGGCTCAGAGCCGATCCCTGATGTAATCCCACTTCCACGTTGAATGTATCCGTCACTCCTACCTCAGACCTCACCATTGTCACACTTCCCTCGTACATATCCTTTACAACTCTTAAGTACTTCTCTGCCCCTCCTGGCTTCCTCATACAATACCACAACTCCTCTCAAGGCACCCTGTCATATGCTTTCTCGAGGTCCACAAAGACGCAATGCAACTCCTTCTGGCATTCTCTGTACTTCTCCATCAACACCCTCACAGCAAATATCGAATCTGTGGTACTCTTTCTTGTCATGAAACAATACTGCTGCTCACTAATCATCACCTCCCTTCTTAACCTAGCTTCCACTACTCTTTCCCATAACTTCATGCTGAGGCTCATCAATATTATTCCCCTGTAATTACTATAGCTCTGCACATCCCCCTTATTCTTAAAAAAAACAGTACCAGTACATTTCTTCTCCATTCCTCAGGCATTCTCTCACTTTCCAAGATTCCGTTAAACAATCTGGTTAAAAACTCCACTCCTCCTAAACACTTCCATGCTTCCACAGGTATGTCATCTGGACCAACAGCCTTTTCATTCTTCATCCTATTCATAGCTTTCCTTACTTACTTCCTGATTCACTATCTCCGCCATCATCCAACTGTCTGTCTCTCTCATTCTCTTAATTCATCAGCCTCTCAAAGTATTCTTTCCATCTGCTCAACACACCTTCCTCACTTGTGAGTACGTTTCCATCTTTATCCTTTATCACCCTAACCTGCTGCACATCTTTCCCAGTTCGGTCCTCTACTCCCTCCTTAGTGTCCAACCTCTCATGCAGCTCATCATATGCCTTTTCTTTAGCCTTCGCCACCTCTCTCTTTACCTTATGCCTTATCTCCTTGTACTCTTGTCTACTTTCTGCATCTCTCTGTCCATCACTTCATCCAACTCACTCCAGAAATCTTCTTTCTCATTCATAGCACACCCAACTTGCGGGGCATATGCACTTACAGCATTAATCATCACACCTCCAATTTCCAGCTTCTTAATCATTACTCTGTCTGACACTCTTCTCACCTTCAAAATAATCTTGACATACTATCCCTTCAGAATAACCCCTACCCCATTTCTTCTCCCATCCACATCATGATAGAACAATCTGAATCCACCTCTGATCCACCTGGCCTTACTCCCCTTCCATTTAGTCTCTTGCACACACAACATATCAACCTTCCTTCTCTCCATCATATTACCTGTCTCCCCTTACCAGTCATACTGCCAACATTCAAAACTCCTACCCTCAGTTCCACTCTCTTTACCTTCCTTCTCTCCTCCTGCCTCTGGACACGTCTCCCCCCTCTTCTTCTCTTTCTTTGGCCAACAGCAGCCTAATTTCTGCCAGCACCTTGTTGGCTAACAGTACTGATGGTGGCTTGTTAAGTCTTTATCGTAGTCAATTCAGAAATAAATTATGCATTTTTGAGCATTGCACACAAAGCTGCAGATTCAGTGAGGCACATTTTACATTTTGTTTATTTCCTCCTCTTATTTTGTGATGGCCTATAAGTTAGTAAATAAATATATACATCTTTCAAAATCTTCTTAAACCCATCCCAAGTACATCTATGCCAACCATGCAATCATTTACCCAAAAGCACATCATTAGCCAACATCTCTAGTGTGCTACATGCAGCGAACACCGAAATAGCTATGGAGCCATTTTTTTTCTAGAACACCAACCTTAACCCATCTTTATGTATATATTTTTTATTTTGATAAGCTACTTATGACTCGTAGGTAAATTGACAGAAAATGTTAATACTAAGGAATATGCTATGAATCAAAACTAGTATTGCTCTTTAAGAGTCTAAGAAACAAACCAACCAATGTTGTCACTGTAGGAATATATGTATACTTAATGTTAACATCTGTTGTTGAACCAGGAAAATATTATTTTTAATAGTGCATAAAACTAGAGCATTTCAAGTAAAGCCCATGATTTTGTATTTTTAAGCTGCCAGCAAACATATAAACAAATAATACAATAGCAATGCAAACTTTGATATGGAAAATCAGCTAATTCCTATAGACCCATCTCTCTTTCAAGGTCTTTCTGGTTAAGTAATAATTATCTTTTTCAAATACATCATTCAATTAATATTCAACAGAGTTTTATGAATACCTTTCAGGTTTTTGCAAACATTTTTGATCAGGACGAGTTCTTTGGCTCAGGAATGCACTGGGTTGCTCTACTCTGCACATCCTCTAGAACTATTTTGCATACTTTCTGTACCATTGCACCTAGCATAATAATAATAATAATAATAATAATAATAATAATAATAATAATAATAATAATAATAATAATAATAATACATTTTATTTATATAGCACATTCAACATGCTCAAAGTGCCTCACAGAAATTCAAAATGAATAAGCGAACATATACAACATTGGATATGAAACATATTGGCAATAAACACTATATAAGGATAAAAACAGGAGGAAAAAAGCTTTGAATTTAAACAAGAGGCAATAATCCAGAATTTAAAAAATTCTGAACTGGCGTTAGCTGTCCCATTTCATGTTGTTCATAAGAAATGTAATGATTTACTTAGGTCAAATTACATAATAAACAAGAATAGTTGCATCACATATTTAAATATTAAAATGTGTGCATCAATTAAAATGTTTAATGTCTAAATATTCTCGATTGTGATAGAATCTGATATTTTTCACCTTCTGAAAGACCTCAGTACAGGGCTGCTGATGTTGAACATCTTATAAATGCTGAACATCTTGTGTAACTAGACATCAAGACACATTTAATGATATATCATATGTGGGTATTTTCTTGTATCTATGATTCAGGAGGCACTGTGCAAAAAAAACCTGAAGTGCTTTTGAAGTGTTCATAAGTAATCTTTATGAACATAATACAAAATATACAAAATACTTTAAGAAAACCCTGAGCAAATAACATAATTTGTGATACAAATGCAAATCATCTTGAACACCTGGACAAATATGGTAAATAGAAAGAAGTGTCAGAATATCAGGGTAAATTAAATGCCTTCCTGAATAAATAATGTGCTTAAATAGTTTTTTAAAAGAATGAATTGAATCAGCTTATCTAATTAATTAAGGGAGGTTGTTCCAAAACCTGAGTGCAATATTGCTGGTGGCTCTGTCACGCATAGAGCACAAGTTAGTTTAGAGCTTTTCCAGAATCAGAAGTGGGCAAACAGAAATATAGTGATGGAGGTGGCTGCTAATGTAGCCAAGTGCAAGGCTATTTAAAACCTTATAGGTTAGCAGTAAAAGTTTATATTTCATCCTATACAACACAGTGAACCAATGAAGATGAAGCAGAATAAGTGTTATGTGCTCACTTTTGTCTGCTTAAGGACTCTTGTGGCAGAGTTTTCAATCACCTGAAGGGGCACCTGCTGAAAAGGGGAGTTAAAGAAGTCAGTGCAGGATGTAATTAAAAATTCAGGAACAAGTTTCTCAGCATCACAAAAAGAGAAGAGTGTGCAAAAACAGGATATATGGAAGGAAAAAAGCATCTTAATACGAGTTAATTGTGTCGAATAAGAAAGGGAGAAATCAAAAATGAAACCAAGATTCCTAGCAGAAGAAGAAGAAATTATGATTTAATTAACAAGAGTAATTGAAAATTAACTCATTATTTAAGCTGAGCTTTAGTGCCAATTAGCATGATTTTCTTGCAGTTTAGTTTTAAACAGTTATATTCCATCCAGAATTTTATTTCACTAAGGCAAGCTGTGAGCTGAGAAAACTTTGATGAACTTTCATTTTTAACACTGAAATACAGGTAAAATTCCATTACAACGAATATCTTTACAACAAAATTTTCATTACAATGAAGTATGTTTATGGTCCCGACAGCTTCCCCATATGACACGAGTCTATAGAAATCTCGTTACTACGAAGTCCATACAGCAGATACTTTCATTACAACGAAGTGCACAAAAGACCTTGAAATGCCTGAATGAATCATCCACAGAGCAGTTAGTTCTGTGGCTGCAGCTCAGTTGTGCACAATGATCCCCAAACAGAAACACTGTCATTTTTTTTTCTTTCTTTGAACTTTCCTCGTATTGTTTTTTTTTTTTGCTGTTTTTGTTTAATGCTCATCAACATTTGAAAAAATCCATTGGAATTTAACACATTGTCACCCTCCTATAGAAACAGCTCGACATGAAAAAATGATAACAGTTCATATTAGAAAAAAAAATCTTTAATTTTTTGCAGCTCTCGATTGTGGCAAAAAGAAAAGAGACATTGCCAGTGAATTCGGAATTTCGCCATCGACACTGTCAACTTTCTTGAAAGACAGAGCAAAAAAAGAAGAAAAATCTCGGGTTGCAAACGTATGTGTACTGCTGCTTTTGAAGATGTCAAAAAAAGCAATTTTTATGTGGTTCAGTGATGCTCGTTCAAGAAACATTCCTATTAATGCGGCACTCATTCAAGAAAATGTGAGGTTTGTAAACTCTTTTGAGACATCCCATAACTAGACAGCAAGCCGAAGGGCGTCCCGAAGTTTCTCTGAGTCTGTACGAGGCAATAGCAGGCTCACAGATATGCTGCGTCTCTCCGCCAAAGTAAACATAAAAGATCTCGATGGGTGATGCAAGGTTAGGAGCACGTAAATTGTAAATGCAGATAACAGGATTACTTGACCACTGACCTGCACGACCCTGCCTGACTGCTGTGTCTGTGTATAGCAGAGTGGCAGATCACGCTACAATAAATAACTGTGCCGTTCCTGTTTCAAGCTGAATAAAGATGGTTTTGCTAAAGTACTGAGACTCAGCCTCGTGTTTTGGGGTGCAAGACAGGGACTTATAGCGCAACCCCGATCTTTTATGATTTGCTTCTGTGGCGCTTCACTGCAGCACTATCAACCTCCTATTGCCCTGCCCCAGCAACGGACAAACAATCTTCCACAGATGCTGCAATCGCACTTCAGGACGCACTTCAGCATGTCGTTCCCGTTGGGTGGGGAGTGGGGAGGTCTCAAAAGAATTCAGAAACCTCACAATATGAAGAAAAAAAAAAGGACGATTCGGCTTCTGATTGATAACTGTGCTGCCCACAACATGCTTCCACATTTAGATAATGTTCACGTTGAATTCCTCCCACCCAATTGCACAGCAGCACTTCAGCCATTGGATTTGGGCATCATTCACACCCTCAAAGTGTATTATCACAAGGAAATGCTGAGAAAAATTCTCATCAGCATAACTTGTAGGCAGGAGGAGATTAAAATTAACGCGAAAGAAGCTATTGAAATGATTGCAAATGTCTGGATGCAAGTTAAAGAAAGCACTATAGTAACAAATACAGAATCTCATCATAACAAAATTTTCATTACAACAAATATTTTTTAGGTCCCTGGGAGTTTGTTGTAACAGAATTTTACCTGTAGTGTTAAAATAGATACAATACAATAAAACTTATTTTTGTATTGCATCCTTCAGTGAGTGCAGGCGCAGAACATAGTGAACAATAAAATACAAGAATTAATTATACTAATAACTAAATGCAGAATTGGTACACAGATAAATGCAGATTTGTTAAAACACACAAAGAATAAAGTAGAAAATGAACTGAAACTATGTTCAATTAACAATGATTATAATTGTTAAAGAGAAAGTAAAAAACAAAGTCACAATCTAGGGGCCTCATGTATAAACGGTATGTACGCCTGTTTCCACACTCAAATTGCAATGTATAAAAACTAAAATTGGCGTAAAGCCACACACATTCTCACGCCTGGTCAAGCCATAGCATTCGCAAGTTTTCAGCTCAGTTTTGAAAACTGGTGGCACCCAGCGTCAAAGCAGTGCTACTGCTCCTGGAAAGCTTCCTTTCATTTTTTAGATTCACATCAAATATCAAATACACTGACATTAAACGCATATCGTTTTATAGTTTAAGGCATCTGATTGTAATCATTCTTGTAACCATGTAATGGTGCACGGAATGGCCAAACTACAGTAATCCCTCGATATATCGCGCTTCAACTTTCGCGGCTTCACTTTATCGCGGATTTTATATGTAAGCATATTTAAATATATATCGCAGATTTTTTGCTGGTTCGCGGATTTCTGTGGACAATGGGTCTTTTAATTTCTGGTACAGGCTTCCTCAGTTGGTTTGCCCAGTTGATTTCATACAAGGGACGCTATTGGCAGATGGCTGAGAAGCTACCCAACCAGAGCGCGTATTACGTATTAAATAAAACTCCTCAAATATATTGTGAGCACGGGGGCTGTTCGCACCCCTAGAGGATACGGCCGCTCCTCAAAAAACGCTGAAAGAATACCTTCACACTGCTCTCTTCCTTGCTGGGCTTAATATGGCTACTTTGTCAAGCGATATGCTTCCCGCACTGTGCTTCGCATACTTAAAAGATCAAACAGCACTTATTGATTTTTGATTGTTTGCTTTTCTCTCTCTCTCTCTCTTGCTCTGACATTCTCTGCTCCTGACGGAGGGGGTGTGAGCAGGGGGGCTGTTTGCACCCCTAGACGATACGGATGCTCGTCTAAAAATGCTGAAAGATTACTTTCACGTTGCTCCATCTGTGCAGCTGATTTGTCAAGCGACATGCTTCCAGCATGGTGCTTCGCATACTTAAAAGCTCGAAGGGCACGTATTGATTTTTGATTGGTTTTCTCTGTCTCTCTCTCTCTCTGACATTCTCTGCTCCTGATGGAGGGGGTGTGAGCAGAGGGGCTGTTCGTACACTGGCCTAGAGGATACGGACGCTCCTCTAAAAAATGCTGAAAGACTACCTTTACATTGTACATCCTTGCAGCTGCTTTGTCCGGCGGTGCTTCGCATACTTAAAAGCCAAACAGCCCTATTGATTTTTGTTTGCTTTTCTCTCTCTGTCTCTCTGACATTCTCTGCTCCTGATGCGCATTCCTTTGAAGAGGAAGATATGTTTGCATTCTTTTAATTGTGAGACGGAACTGTCATCTCTGTCTTGTCATGGAGCACAGTTTAAACTTTTGAAAAAGAGACAAATGTTTGTTTGCAGTGTTTGAATAAAGTTCCTGTCTCTCTACAACCTCCTGTGTTTCTGTGCAAATCTGTGACCCAAGCATGACAATATAAAAATAACCATATAAACATATGGTTTCTACTTCGCGGGGGGTTCAGGAATGCAACCCCTGCGATCGAGGAGGGATTACTGTATTCCAAATACAACAGCTGATTTAGTGCTGTTACTCTCAGTACACCTCTGAGTATTTTAACCCACTGCATCTAAGTGTGAAATCACAACTCTACAAAAGCTGATCGGTAAGCTCTACCACAGATTGTTTCAAGAGCTGAGAGAAATATTGGGGCATTTAGCACATGTAGCCTCAGCCATGCACACAATCTATTTGAACTTCTACCATTCAGTAAACACTTCAGAGCCTTTCCTGCATGAACCTAGCGATTCAGAAACAGTTTCATCCCAAGAGCTCTAAATGCATTCAATCAGTCCATTAAGTGCTCCTGGTAGAACTGGTTGTATTTATAAGTACAATTACCTCACTGTAAACATGCATTACAGTTGTAATATTGTACAACCTGAACCACGTATGCTTTCATATTGTATATTTTTTCATTTTTTATCATAATATTATTATTGGTATTAGTGTTGTTCTTGTTGTTGTTATTTTACCATTTTAAAGGAAAATAAGTTTATGGAGGATTTGCATATTGAATCTCATTGTACCATACAATAATAATAAAGGAATTCAATTCAATAGAAGAGAGTGCATATTTACAGATGATGATGACTGGCTTCTAATTTGATTTAGATTTCCAGGTGATATCTTCTTGGAGCTCTTGATATCATTTTTCAGATGAAATGCAGTAAAATATATATATATATATTAGATTACACAGATACATTTTTAACTTAATTTAAATAAACTGTTATTAAACGTTTGGACACAATGGACAGCAGTAACAATGAACTGGTTCACCATTCAGGGATTGTTCCAGCCTCGTGCTGCATGCTTCCTGGGACTGGTGCGACCCTGGACGGATAGATGGATGGAATAATTAAACCTGTATATGGATATATTTCAATGTTCCTTAAAGGCTTTGAAGAATCAGCGTTCTAAGCTTACAAATGGCTTGACATTTATCAAAGAGCTGATTGTGTGGTGATTGGTTACTTGGAGAAAGAAAAGGAAGGACAGGAATTCGTACGTTTGAAAGAGACAGTACTGTTGCAATAAATTATTTCATTGAGGGTCACGCACAGAGCAGAAAGCATCTTGCACCATTGCACCACTGTGACCCCATGTTTAAGACATGCTTTAATTCATTTCATCATGAAAATAATATCAAGTATACATCTTAGTATTTAAATTGTTCAGAGAGCTGTAATATCATGAATGTAACGTATTCTGAGTTGGCATATGAGAAAGCCCGTTTAAGAAGCAAGTAGCGATTCACACACATAGAGTACATAGAAGAACAAATAGAAACGAAGCATTTAATGTGCTACTTTAGATACGATGGGATTTGAGAAACTAGTACATTAAAAGATTTTAAGATTAAGTTTATCACATTATACTTTAATGGCAAAATAAACTACGTGATTAAAGTGTAAATTTCGAGATTAAAGTTGAGATTTCGAGCTTTTTTTCCACTGTGTTCCTATTTTTTTCTTTTCTCTGTACCCTAATAAGCTTCCATATGACACTCAGATGGTGGGCTATGAATTGCCTTTTCATGGGACTTTGATATCTGACAATTTCTTTTTTATTTCGGGGACTGTGTGACTTTCTGAACTGTAATGTTCAATCATCTTCCTTTTGTTGTTTATACAACTGCTTAAACCAACAAATAGTATGTTTTTCCTTGCCTCCACTTGACATTTGCCGATATTGTTCTGTTTTCCCAGTGCTTTCGCCATTGTCTTTTCACAGAACACTGAATTTAAAGGAATATTTACATTGATTTGCATATTCAAAGAGGCATAATTTGGGGAGGAGTCTGGGAGGGGCGGCAGGCGTGTATACGAGTGTTACATTTCACACAGACGGATTTATGTAGCTGAAGTGTGTGGAAGTGGTCTTACGCACGGTTTTCTGCATCTGAATTTTTTTTTGCTTATGCACATTTCGACTTTTTTCCGTATGCCATGTTTTAGTGTGAATTCTATGCACAGTGTTAGGCCACCTATCTGCTCCTGTTTATCCATAATGGAGTCTGTGTTGGCCATCCAAGCTAATGAGAAAGCATTTCCATCCGATGATTCCAGCACTTCTTTATCCAAGATGATATTTACATATGGGCGGCACGGTGGCGCAGTGGTAGCACTGCTGCCTCGCAGTTAGGAAGCCCAGGTTCGCTTCCCGGGTCCTCCCTGCGTGGAGTTTGCATGTTCCCCCCGTGTCTGCATGGGTTTCCTCCGGGCGCTCCGGTTTCCTCCCACAGTCCAAAGACATGCAGGTTAGGTGGATTGGCGATTCTAAATTGGCCCTAGTGTGTGTGTGTTTGTGTGTGTCCTGTGGTGGGTTGGCACCCTGCCTGGGATTGGTTCCTGCCTTGTGCCCTGTGTTGGCTGGGATTGGCTCCAGCAGACCCCCGTGACCCTGTGTTTGGATTCAGCGGGTTGGAAAATGGATGGATGGATGGATGGACATCTTTATCTTCCAACATTTTTAGGATGTAAAAAAATGTTTTTTGAAAATGTTGTTATGTGTGTATTAAGTAACATGGTTCTGTCAAAAATAACACCTAAATTGTTTTCTGATTCAGTAAAACTAATGGTGATTCCAAATGTGGTAAAGTGTGACAGAATGTTGTTGCAGTCAGCATTGTTCAATGTCATTTTCCAGCCGCTGTAATAAAATAGAATGGTCAATGCTGTGAAATGCTGCACTTAAATCTAACAACATAACTACTGTGGAACTTCCTTCATCAGAGAATGTTAGAATATCATTTACAATGCAGGTTAGTACTGCTTCTGTACTATAACCAGCGCTGAAGCCAGACTGGAATTTCTCAGATAAATTCTAATATGTAATGCGAGTCTTAAGCTGCATTTATTAAGAAATGCAGATGAAACTGGTGAAACTGGAGTGGAAAAGGAGAGGAAGTGGATGGAGTGGGAACACAGGGAAAGATGCACAAGAGGGATGAACTTGTATTAATTCAATTATTTAGATGTTTTAATTTTATCTTGGAAAAAATTAAGGCATTTTTATAGCCTTCAAAGGAAGAAGCAATATACTGTACTATGAACTTTAAACCATAGAACTGAATGTGTAGCCTCCTTAGCGTTATGTTTACCCCAGGAAAAACAAGCCAAAAAAAATTTTTTTTTCACCAAGAAAAAATGTTATTGTGTGTAAAAGATACATGTAAATAACTAAACATCAGCATAAATACAGTACAGTAGAAAAGGTATGTCTAGTGTCCACTACTGTACTGATGCAGATTTAGTATACATCCTTCATCTGATACATTTTAAAACAGTCATTAATGCACAGCCTGATGTTGCAATTAAGACAGCTGTCACACACATGTGAGTAGGAGGCAGATAAAGGGTCTGAGTAAGTGTAATAAAACATCCGACCAGGGGGCGGCGGAGTGTACTGACTGTCTTTCTCAGTTCCCTACAGACCTTTCCCGGGAAATCCTTCAAGGTTCCGGCGCCTCAGAAGACATCACTTCCGGAGCCGGCCCCCTTTGCTGACATCACTTCCAAAGCCAGCCCCTTTGCTGACATCACTCCTGAAGCCGGCCCCTTTGCTGACGTCACTTCTGGTTCCAGCCATTTTGATGACATCAGTTCCTCTGCAGGCCTTTAAAGCCTCCATCTTGGGCTACTATAGTTAGTTCTGTTGTGGACTCAGTTCTATGCGCATCATGCTTAAAAAAACTTTTGCAGCCGGGAAACACAATATATGGGTGGCTGCCCCAAATCTTTATGATGTCTTTCGTGTATTATTATCACACAGCCAAAGTGTGATTATTTCCTCAATTTTTTATACTTTACCTGTTGCTTGCAGATGAGGGGGTAGAATGTTAGTGCCTAATCTGCATGATCAACATGCTCAATGTGTTATTGCAAGCTACCACAGTGCAAGGCTTAGTGACTGCCACATTTCTGCTAACGCAAACATTGTTAGTTGCTGAATTGTGAGCAGTGCTTAGAGGGCTAACATCTTGCTTGTCCTTGCACTTGATCATAATTATTTTTCCTTTTTGTCACACAGCTAATGTGGCACTATGCTGAAGCTTCATACAACTGAATTCAGAGGGCATATCACAACAGTTCATTCGTACAGTGCAGTATCATGCATTAGTTTTGCTTTCTCTGTCAATGTCTGATTATCAGTTCACAACATCATCACTATTGCTCATTTATAGCAATGATTCAGCTTCAGTTTGTTCTAAAACTGCCTTAAAAGATTTTTGTTTGCCATTTTGTTTTTAATTGGAGGCTGTGCCCCACTGATGAATATTGACGACTTACTTTACAGTGGCAAAATGCATTCTTCATTTTCATGCAGCATGATGTTATTTCATCTACTAGATGCCAGCAGAATACTGTCCTGAGTGTTATTTGGCTTAAAAATGTAAAGTGGATCATAACATGTCAGCCCAAATATGATTTGTGGTTTTACCAAAATTGCATTAGAGATTCATGCCCAAGTCACACAAGGGGTTAACATCAAGGAGGTTAAGGGAGACCTTCCTGTATTTTAAAGGAGCTATTTTATCTAGTGCTAACTAAAGGGCTGAATTATAGTGATCAATAAGACTATCTAATGCTGCTGGAAAATGGCAAGACAGAAAAATATTAGAAATAAATCCAGCAAAGATAGAGAGACAGATTGTTTTAAGGTTTCTGAAAGAAAATTGACATTTACAGTTAAGAGCATTAAGAGGCATTGGGACTGTGAAAAGCACTACATTATGGTTAGGTAGACCAAAATCAGTGCTATGAGTGTTGTCAACAAACCAGGTATAATATGTGACCACCATAGTGGGTAGGTAAATCAATATGCTGCACCAAGGCAAATTCAATTTTCAGCCTACATGTAGGAATGCTAATGTTGATACTAAAATCACCTACAAAAATGTCTGAGAAAGAGAATTTATCTGAGTAGATCCATTAAAAAAGACACATTGCATTTTGGACGACAATAGAGAATGATAAGTAGAATTTTATTATTAGTTTTAGAGCCAAACATTTGAAGGGCAATAGACATTTAATATATGTTCTTCTGATATTTACTTCAGATGTAACAATTGCAGCAAGTCCTCCACCCTGACCAGGGGGGTATTTTTCGTACGTGGATTACTCGTTTAGCCGGATGTAATTGTTGACAATTTGGACTGATCCTGGATCTGTCGGTTTTTCGAAACTCTTGCTGGATGTGTTGTCATAGCAACACATCCAAATCCTCAAACCTGCTCGGAGCAGGTTTGTTCAATGTAAACAAGGATTAGCTCACACACTTAATCAGTGTCCGTGCGTGGAATTCATTCAGTCATGACTTCGCCGTTCATGAATAAGTGACCAATTGATATCGGTGCGCAAATTATAAGAAGAGAATTTCATATAGAGAGGGTTTTGCACGATTGGCAAGATCCTTTATTGCTCCCGGAGGAAATTCTTTTCGAAAGATACCGCCTTAGCCGAGGGGGAATATTGTACCTCAAAAATTTATTAGGACCTTATATTCGAAGTCAATCTAGGCGAAGTCGGGCTCTCACAACCATACAGACAGTATGCATTGCTTTGAGGTTTTTTGCAAGCGGCACTTTTTTATATACTGTAG
Organism: Erpetoichthys calabaricus; assembly: GCF_900747795.2. Lineage (NCBI taxonomy): Eukaryota > Metazoa > Chordata > Cladistia > Polypteriformes > Polypteridae > Erpetoichthys > Erpetoichthys calabaricus. The sequence continues at coordinate 118,763,590 of NC_041401.2, forward strand.
GCAATGCGGAAAATCTATCTAAAAGTGCAGTTTGCCAGGCAATTCGTAAAGTCTGTTTGGCTCTGAAATATTTCCTTCGGGTTTTCATAGTGTTTCCTGGACACCTGTGTGTGCAGACAATAAAAGAGGCATTTCATGCCATTGCAGGTAGGTAATACACAGGTAAAAACACCCACAGTTCCATAAAGAATCTCACAATCAGCCTAACATTCTCATTACCCAGGATTTCCAAATGTGATTGGGGCACATGGGACTGATCAGAGTGGAGTTTGATTTGGAAAATGTACCTCTCCTCCTTATGAATAATCAAGACACAGTGTCTTCATCAAATATTTGACCTTTGTCAATATCTCATTGGTCAGACACAAGTTCTAGGGATATGACATTCCCTGCAACTGACCCAACAAAAAAAAGAGGGCTATATGGAACCTACCTATGGCACACATTGAGGACAAATACTGTATATGCAATGACCATTCTTTACCTGAAATGAAGTGACCACTGCATCCTGCCACTGGTTCTGAGGAGGAGCTTCCCCCTGGAATGCCCTCAGAAACAGGGCGATGGGCATTTTGCTGGAGAGCCAACTCTTCCGCAGGGGTTAGGTCTGGACCGTGTGGACCTCCACCTGTTTTTTGCTTGTCTGCCTTCTTATTAGCTTTAAAATTAATGTTCTTTACATTATATATGATTATTTATGTCAACAATTCTTTAAATAGTTATATACCAATATTTACCAGTTTGAAGTATATTCTTGTACTTCACTTTAACCTGTTCCTGTGTTCTCCTTGTGCTCACATTTGATCTGGAATTATGACATATTAAATAATAATTAATCTGACACATAAGAAATGAAACGCTGCTTTCAGTAAGTACAATGCACACACGTTTAATTTGTCGGCCACTTTTTGCCAGCCGTCTTTTCTGGTTTGGGCTGCTTTTGCAGTGTTACCCCTTGTGCGTATTAAATCTTGAAATCCTTCGAGTAACTAACTAACTAACTAACTAACTAACTAACTAACTAACTAACACCCACACACCCGCACACACACACACACACAGTTTGTGTGAAAAAAAATGCGCCCGTTCTTTCGTCATTTTGTTACAGCCTATCAAAGACTCGCTGATCATGTTTTCTAGACTCAATATATATGGGCTTTTCACTCAGTGCGGGCGCGCGCATTCATCTCAGATGATTAGATCCAGCTAGACTAATCTACTACGCGGCTGCGTTTGAAAAACTGACTTATCCCGGATGAGTTTCACCGGCATTAAGTCATTCGAGATCAGACATCTGATCTCGGATGATTTAAGCGACGTATGGAAAATACCCCCTGAGCTCTGGGCCAAAGCAAAGTAAACATAACTGGAAAGAGTTCCCTAAATTAGAGGTGCGATTAGAAATTAAAGATGAGGTGGTGTGACATCTGTTGTTTGGGGAGTTGTATTTTGCAGTCTTTTTCTTAAGCTCAACCAAACCTCCTCCTTCTCTGATTTTGGAGGCATTTCAGATCGTTGAAATGTGGGTCAAATACCATTACAATTTTCAGTCAGGACAAGTTCAGGGCATCTTTTTTCATTTGGCACATTAGTATTTAAGCATTAACTAAAATCTGATCACATAGCCTGGATCATCATCGGATACTATCACATGCAGCAGATGACACAGGGCAGGCAAAACAGTCCACATACTTTTCTCCCCCAAGCAAATACAATATGTCACATATATGTAATGAAAGCATATAACTCATATATACACTAGGATTTAAAAATCTGGAATCAGTCACAAATTTCTTAGTTTGTAAAAGAATTGATACCAAGGCAGCATTAAGCTGAGCAGAAATTTAAGCCAAAACATTAACAATGTCATATTATTCTTTTCATTTCATATAACTGTTCTATTAACATGGGAAGGCATGACATTTTAAAATAAAGTAGTAGCCTTTCTGGTTCATTATTTCTTGCACTCTTTGTAAATTCCCCATCTTCCCAGCATTAAAGTAGCCTCATTTCCTCTGACATACTTAAGGCATCAAGCATGAAGCACTCCTCCAGCATCCTTTTATTTGCTCAACATCCAAATTTAGGGCACTAGATTAATGGCGGCTGAAACTAGGGCTTAGCAGTCACATGTGCATAAATAATAGTTTATCTCAAGCAGTAGTATCCATTTGCAACCATAGTAATGTCTTGGTTGTATTTAAATACATTCAGTGACAGAAACATATAAAATAAATAAATTGTTTCAATAACAAGCTCATTTTGGTGATTAAAAAATGTTGAACTCTAGTGTGTACTATAACTAAAAAATGGCAAAATAAGTTATCATTATGCAACTGAAATGTAGCGGTTTTCTTTTTATTAAATAGAACCAAGTTTCTAAAATATAAATTAATAATTTTCACTAGATTTTTTAGGGAGCGAAAGAGTTAAAAAACAGCTTATTAGAATTTTAAATTCTTACTTGCAAGACCCAAAAATATTTTCCAGCATCTCAATTTTGTCAAATTCACCATTGGTCAGTATTGCTGGGGGGTTTCTTTGGTGAGTTATTGCTATTCACACATCATCCTTATTTCTTTTCAGTTGTGCAGTCATTGCCAATGTAGAATTTCATTGTTTGGGCACATCCTGAATAAGGGGCCTTTCTTTTTGTCCCATCTCACACTCCTGCCTTCTTAATTTGACACCATTAGCTGGACTATGCTTCAAATATCCAAACAACTTTCAATATTTTACAATCATACAGTCAACTCCACAGTCCCGAAGAACAATTATTATGGTCTGCTATATGCAAGGTATGGCATATGTTTGTAGGGCATAACTGCAGCCATCATATTGTGTGCATTGTCTGTGCCTATTGTTGACACTTTTCTATGGATTTTCCACTGCTATGCGACATCAGAAAATATTTAGCACACTCTCCTGCAAAATGTCTCCACATTGTAAATGTCACTTCTAGTTCAAATGAGTTGAATGTCCACAAACTGTCTACGTAGTGAGCAGTTATACCAAGATACTTGTGGTGGCTAAGTGATATCCATTAGTCACCTGGGAATGCCACTGCTTTTGTGCTTCTAATTTGTATTATGTTCCTTGATTTTTATTCTTACGTAAATCCTCAATCCATGAAGCAAATGTCTGACGTGATGGCAATGTGTAATAATGTTGGAGCTCACCAACCATTTTGAGAAAGCCTTCATCCTCAAAGGTCTGCAGTCCCAAGCAATTAAGTTTGTTATTGCTTTTGTTAACACATATGCCTTATTATCAGACATTTTGAATTCTAGCTCAAACAATCTGTTATTGCATCAGCATGTTTTGCTTTCAGTTCATTGGACAATGAAGTAAGTTTTCTTTGGTATTTGAATACAGCCATACAAATATTGCAAATTACAATATTCTTATCCTCTGACCCATTGGGTATTTATTTAAAACAATATACACCAAATTGCTCCATTCCCCTGTCTTTCCCTGTCATCAGCTTCCCTGTGAGATGAATGAATGTTTTGATTTAGTGTAAATTTTAGGATTCACACAACCAAAGCTCTCGTGTTATTTAGAACCAGGGAGGAATGCATTAGGCCTATATAAAAATCTTTCCTCACACTACTTTCCAATTGGATATCAAGATAAGTGAATTGGATAATGCAATAGTTACATTTACTTATTTAGCCAATGTTTTTATCCAAAGCAACTTAGAAATTTTGAAATACAATTGGTTACATTTCTTTTGTTTTTCCAATTGGAGCACAGGCAGGTGAAGTGACTTGCTGAGGATCACAAAGTGTTAGTGGTAGGATTTTAACCCACAACCTCAGGGTTTGAAGTCCAAAGTCTTAATCACTGCACCATACTGCCTCCCCAGTTCATTGTAAGAGCTGAATTTGCACGGTTCGAATTGCACCTAGCAGGTGACCAGGTAACTGTTAACACTAGAATCCCTGAAGCCTACAAAAAAACCTGTACTCCTGGGCCACCTTAAATTCCCTCGCACCTCCTCATCAATGTCTTTTGTTTTGCAAATGTGTCGATCAGCACCTGCAGCAGGCAGTCTGCTATCCCATCCCCCACCGACGCAGCTTTAGTCGTACACAAAGCTCTCCCAGCTCAAGTCTGTTTATCTGGGTGTGAGGTGCCTTGAATTGCATAGGGTAAATAATATATCATTATTTGGAACACATACATTTCACATGTGTTCCATGTCTACAACAATCTGTGTAAATGTTGGATGACAGGAAATGTGAGGCAAGAAATGTTGAACACATAACTAGAACAGAAATATTTTTCATGTTCTACTAATAATTGGCAAAATGCTTACATGAAATGAATCATGTGTGAAGACTGGAATTCAAATATCAAATAAACATTTTTGCAAAAGACACAGATATAACAAAAAAGTGCGCCTTTTTTCAATTTAACCAAAGAAATTGGGATAGGGTATGACACACACACACACGCACACACGCACACGCACACACACACACACACACACACACACATATACGTCTGTTTAACTGGTGCAGAGGTAAGAACTGCTGTCTCCAAGTCGAGAGGTTGCGGGTTCGATTCCGGGTCCTTCACGCATTAATTGTTTTGAGTAGTGTTTTGAGCTATTATTATTACTATTACAGATTAAGAACATACATTTGATTATTTTGAGTCTGTAACAGCTGGTGTAAATTTATGGAACTTGTAAAAGTTAGCTTTTTGTTTTATTATTCACTTTTATTCTCTCAGTCACGGTCATGCTCCCCCCAATCTGACACTGTTAGTTTTCAAAAAAGGAGGTGCTATAGGTGCTATATGCTACAACGGAGATATGGAATGAAAGCTCTCCCCGCGAGAAACGTCCACTCACACATAAGAATAACACAGTTGCACCAGGCGTAAAGGCAAAAGATGGCATTGCTTGGATGCAGTAAGTGGTTGGTTGCCATCCTGCCAATTAATCTGCCATTTAGAGGTATTTAAAATAGATGTGGAATCCAGTTAGATGTGATTGGAATAATATAAACAGTCAAGTAAGGCCCAGGATAACAGTTTAAAAGAAACCTGGGTGGTGTGAAAGAGCAGAGTGTATGCATTGTGGTTGATCAATGTGTATGGTGTTCACAGGCAGTTCTGTATCACCATATAGTATGTGGATGAGATAATAATCAAAGAGGTCTGATTATTCAAAGTAGGTTACTCTTTTGCAAGACAGGTAAACATCCTGGTCCTGTAAACAGCCATGAACACTAACTTGTAGAATAATTTTCCAGGAAATTTGCCTTATCTTTAAAACACTGATTTATAATCTACTAGCAAAATACCCGCGCTTCGCAGCGGAGAAGTAGTGTGTTAAAGAGGTTATGAAAAAAAAAGGAAACATTTTAAAAATAACGTAACATGATTGTCAATGTAATTGTGTTGTCATTGTTATGAGTGTTGCTGTGTTTTATATATATAAAATACACACACACACATATAAACATATATATACATATACATATACACATATATATACATATCTACATATATATATATATATATATATATACATATACACATCCACATATCAACATATATATATATACACATATATACACACACACACGCTTTATGGGTGATGATTGTTTTACTCTTTTTATCTTTATTTTATTTTATTGTAGAATCAACTCCTATCTGCGCACAGCAGGGCAGCCGTGGGCGGATGCGTATGGTGTATTCACTCCATGTTATCGTGCATTGCGCTGTCAGTGGTATTTTGATAAAAGAATTTGAACAACATATAAGAAGCGTATAAATTATTAAACAGTAAAACATTAACATTTAAGAAGTAAAGTTACATTAAGTACTACTGCAGTGCCTTCGGGTATACCTCATTTTTTGTTTGCCAATTACATGCTTAAATGTATACATTTTTTGGTGCACCTACCCGAGAACACGCGACATATAACCGAGCGTGGAAGAAGCATGGATTTTAAACACGCGTTGAGTTCATCTGCTGGTCTCCCTCGTGGAATAACTGGTAATGTTTGACTAAAATCTACAGCGAGTAAAACGACATTACCTCCTATTTTTTTTTTTTACAATCTGTGAGATCTTGCTTTTTTCGGTTCAAGGCTTCATAAGCTCTTTTATGTTGTATGGTGTACTTATCCCAAACCATCATCTTTGAATGTTGCAAGACTTTCGCCTTGTATGTAGATCGGGGTAATTACATTCATTGCATTCCTAGTCTGAATCACAATGTGATTGTATGGGTGGTTACCTGGCACTGTAGGGTTGCCACCCGTCCTTTAAAATACGGAATCGTGCCGCGTTTGAGAATGAAATTGCACGTCCCGTTTTGAATCAATACTGGACGGGATTTATCCCGTATTTTTTTTATCATTTTTTTTTTAAAGCAGCGTCTCATGCAAATCATCCCACACGCATTTTATGAAGATGCCTCCTTTCCTACTTTTGATTGGGTAATACTTGATGTCATCGTTAGTTTGATTGGTGTTTTTTAACTGTCCAGTGAGGAGGGCGTGTCTTTTAAGTACAGTCTGCAAAGTGTTGGCACTGAGATGTGGCGTCAGCGCCATAGTTGAAGCCCCTAACGTTGCGGTCAGCAAGTCGGCTAACATCCGCCATGTGCCGTCTTTCAGTTGCGAGAAGCAGATCATAGAATGGTTGAAACTGTTGCCCCTAACGTTGCGCCACGGCGTGTGGTTCGTTTATACCTCGTGTCTTCTCATTAAACTTTTATCTCGCGAATATGTTATTACAATCCGCAGCGGGAGCGTTTCTATAAACTTAATTGAAACTTACGTTTTACACCGTGCTTTGTTTCCCTTATGAACATGCTTGTATGCTTAACTCGCTCCGTTCTCAATTGTTTAATTAATTTTTTGCTCTTCGCTGTTTGCGGCTGTTCCTCCATTTCCCCCTACTTCGTTCTTTTATCTCGCGAATATGTTATTGCAATCCTTAACGGGAGCGTTTCAATAAACTGATTGAAAATAGTTTTTGCATTTACCTTTTTAGTAAAAGGCGAGCTTTTAAGCCTGAGAAATCACCCCCGTAAATGCACACGTTTTAATTGGACATGTGTTAATATGTATGGTTACACAGTATTAAAAGACAGTGAACAACGTCTGTTACCTTTCTTCCCGCGTTTGATAAAAGGTGAGCTTTTAAGCCTGAGAAATCACCCCGTAAATGCACACGTTTAATTGCACATGTGTTAATATGTATGCTTACACAGTATTAAAAGACAGTCAAAAATTAACGTCATTTACCTTTGTTCCCGCGTGTGACTCGTGCTGTAAATGTCTTCCTTGTTTTTAGTTCACGTGATTACGTAGGAGGCGTGATGACGCGATACGTGACTCCGCCTCCTCCATTACAGTGTATGGACAAAAAATATGTTCCAGTTATGACCATTACGCTTTGAATTTCGAAATGAAACCTGCCTAACTTTTGTAAGTAAGCTGTAAGGAATGAGCCTGCCAAATTTCAGCCTTCCACCTACACGGGAAGTTGGAGAATTAGTGATGAGTGAGTCAGTCAGTGAGTGAGTGAGTCAGTCAGTGAGGGCTTTGCCTTTTATTATTATAGATTACACTAAGCAACAGACAGAAATGTCATTTTCTTTAAAACACTGAATTCTAGCCCATTACGCAGCGGAGAAGTAGTGTGAATATGTGCAAAGACTTTTTGGATGACAGCCATGATTGAGTTCACGGAGGAGGCTTTACAAGATTTTTGGGGGAAAGATGTGGACATGGAGTTGATCTTAGGTGGCTGGACTAGTTCTGTTTTGGGACCACTACCATAATACATGCAAGGAAAATGATCTGTTGCCAGTGGAAAGAACTGTCTCATCCATGATTATTACTTAGGTCTTCAAATACACTGTGCCTGTCTCAAAATTCCTCCCCATTCACAATGTACTTGATTCCTTGTTCCTTCTTATCTAGTGACTCCTGCCTTAATATTCTTTTATATTTGCTGGCAATTGGCTTAGCTGTGAACCTGATCTCCTTTTCCAAACACTGCACTATGCTGGACACTTTTTTGCATCCTACCAAATAAGACTGTGCTACATTTGGATTTCCAGCTATGACAAGCTATTTCAGGTCTAGTTTTGGACGTCTCATGGGGTAAAGAGTTATTTACAGTAGATATAGTGGAAGGATCCAGGTATGTGGACAGTGGGTTAAGCATCTTATATTAGGTGTGAAGAGCAAGCTAACAGTAAAACAAGACTCCCCGTTAGAGCTAGATGTAATCCAATGTACATTACAAGTGGGAGTAGTTTGGAGATTGTTAATTCTTCATCTGTGACTTAATTTCTGAGCCCACCTGTTATGTTCTCTGTTAAATTCCCCTATATTGTGTGTTATCTACTTTGTTAATTCTCAGCATTATGCGCAGGACCTGCAACTCTCCTGTCCTCCATTCTATCTGCAGTAATGCAGTTCTCTGTTACTAGCCTCATATTTTCTCTTCTGTTCTATTGTGTTTTGATTTCAGATTTTGATTATTACTTCACTTTTCTTTCATTATGCATGTTGAGTCCCTTTTGTTGGTGATATTGTAGTGTTCCTTTTCAGTATGTAGATGATCTGTTGCTTTTCTCTGATTCAAAAGAGAATTGCAAAAAGGACACTAAGCCTTTAAGGTTGCTTTCTGACTCCTATATTGAGCCCTTAAGACTTATGTCTCATCTTGAAATTAAGCAACATTAGCTATCTTTTCTTAGCATAATTGTCTATTGCTGACAGTAGATCTTAAAGAAAAAAAACACTGATGTCAGCCCCTAGATTTGTCTTAAGCTGAATTTTCAAGTAATTGGCTGAAAATATATTGTGCACACAGAATTTAGAAATATCTGATATCAATCTCTATAGCTCTGAATTAATTTGGGTTGCAATGAGTTTTGACTGTGTGTGATACCTGGTAAATGGAAATATCTCCACTCCTTGCTTAAAAAAATACTTATACATATATGAAACATCTTTCCTTCAAACCCTGATCAAGTTCTATGGAAAAATGTTCTTTTAATAGTAATAAAATGTAACACAGACAATTTCTTTCAAGAATAAAATACTACTTGCATGTGCGATGGTGTGTGGTGTGATGCTTTTGAGAAATATGTAATGTAATTGAGCATGGATGAGTGTAAAACCACTATTAAGACAGGGACGTATGGTGACACAGTGTTTAGCACTGCTGCCCAACAGTAGGAACTGAATGCACTCTGTGTGGAGGGAAATGTGAATTGGAACATTCTAATTGCCTTTGAGTCTGTTTTCCATTATGTTTAAGAGATTTTTGTGAGTTAGCATATTAAACAACATTTGTCTGAGTTTGGGAATATCATATGGTTGAAGTGAATGTGTGAAAATATATATATATATGAATGAAACGATTGATAAAACTATGTATGACATTGTGTATGTATGTGTATATAAATTGTGGCGGATGGCTGGGATCCTGCCCAGCCAGGATACCTAGAAGCACCAGGAGAGGGACAATAGCTCTCCTGGACCACGAGAGGGCATCCGCCCTGGTCTGCATTGGGGACACGAGATCATAGATTAGAAGCTCAACCCTACTGGGGCCTGTGGCCACTGCCAGGGGGCGCCCGAAGTACTGTGGAGCCTTGGACCGCAGCACTTCCGCCACACCAGGAAGTGCTGCTGGACCAGGAAGCAGGTACAACGGAGTGCTTCCGGGTGCCCATGCAGCACTTCGGCCACACCAGGAAGTGATGACCCTCCAGGGTCATCAGGGAGCACCTGGAGCACATCCAGGTGCATTATAAAAGGGGCCACCTCACTCCATTTGGGGAACCAGTGTCGGGAGGCAGAGGATGGAGCTTGCGACTGGAGGTGGCAGAAAGAAAAGAAAAGGAAAAAGAAAGAGGACTGTAAGCTGAGTTTATTGTGGTGGTTCGTGCACTGTGTGTTGTGCAAAGAAGAAAAGAAAATAAATAGCATGCAATTTGGATTTGGCTGTCTCAGTGTATATCTGTGTCTGGACTGATCTTCGCAGAGACACGAAGTTGCTAGTGCATAGTGCAGGCAGGGGGGTTGGCGAGTGAAGTGAGCAGGGGGCAAAGCCCCCTACTGTGTATGTGTGTTGTGGAAATAAGTATAACAGCCAGTCAAATAAAGGTTTAGGGAACCGCCCTGTATAATGTCCAACAACGGACAGGTAAAAAAAAAAACTGTTGAAACAAAACAGGTTCAACCAAGCATTTGACAAAAAAATAAGGTAACACAAGGGGTATTTATACAGCAACACAAATTACTACAGGAAATTAAAGGGGGGAAGTGACGTCTTATTTTGGACTTCTTTGTGATGTTATCAACGAGGGCTGGAAATACACTTTGGCCATTTTGGCTCCGCGATACGTTGGTTTATTTTTCTTCCTTGCTTCTGCGGAGAGAGAAAGAGAAAGGTCAGTACCCTTTTTTAACCCTCCGTATTTCGACCGTCTACTTGCCGTGGGTTTTATCGATTGTCTCCTAATCGCGTGTGCGTGACAGTGTATATATATTGTAAGAAGAACAACCAAGAGACGAAGTGTCAGCATGTAGTTTTCATGGCATTATACATGTACTTTGTGAGCATGCCCGTGTGGATCAAACACAGGAAGCTCTGCAGTCTACTTGTGACTTTATGCTGTAAGACGTTAAGTAAATGAATCAAGGTAAATAGGTAAATAACATTCAATCTGGCTTTTATATAAGTAACATTTAAATTTTTATCGTATAAAGACCATCAGAAAACAATCAAATACAGGACTTTGCACGATACCTTGGCGAGTTTTGTAAGCGCTTCTTTTTCTTTAAAGGACACACGTGTGGCATATTGACTGGCAGGATGATGACCGACCTGTTGCTCCATCCAAATGGTGCTAACTTTCGCCTTTACACCTGGTGCAGATTCGTTGTTCTTATATGAAAGTGGACATTTCCTGCAGGGAGGGCTTCTGTTCTCTTTCTCCAATGTAGAACCCTCATCATCTCTGTTATGGCACATCTTTATGTGAAAACAGCAGTGTCAGATCAAGGGGAGTGCAACCGTGACTGGGAGAATAATACTGAATAAAAAAAGAAAAAAACACTAACCTTTACAAGTACCATAAATTTACACCGGCTGGTACAGACTCAAATCAAATGTATGTTTTTATTCTATAATAGTAAGAATAACAGCAGCTTACTTCTCAAAATGGAGGCATCTCAGATCAAACTGGTGACCTTTTGATTACCAGTCAGCAGTTCTTACCGCTGCACCACCAAAGCAGCTGTGATAAGGGCGTGTCAATGTAAATAGACTTGAGCTGAGAGAACTTTCTGCCCTTTCTGCGGCGGTGGGGGAAGGGATAGCAGGCTGTTTGCTGCTTTTGCTGATCGACAGATTTACAACAGAAAAGACGCAGATGAAGAGGTGCGAAGGGATTTAAGGTGGGCTAGGATTACAAATTTTTTCGTAGGCTTTGGTAATTCTAGTGTTAAAGGCTGAAGGTGTTATTTAATATTCACTATGATAAAAGACTTTTTTTTATTTTACAGCAAAAATATATAAAGTTTAAGAGAAAAGGCATAATCATTGTTGTATTGCAATGCTTAGTCTAAGTTTGCCGTTGATGTATCAGGCTGGATTCAAAAAAGAAAACCTTAGTCTCAAACCATGAGAACAGGATAAATGTGCAAAAATCTCATGGTGATAAGCACACTTGTTAAATACATTTAAAAAAGTCACATACTCCTAAGCTGACTGGAACAAAAATAAAGAAGAATGATTGATGCCTTCTCCTGGCTGTGTTTACTGCCTATATGGGACACCCAGTGGTTGGGGGTGGGGGGTGGAGAGGAGGGGATTGGGTTAAACCTCTTCCACATAATACAAAGAAATAATATGTTATGACTTTAAAATGAACTCTAATACTAACACAATGACTTTCCCTGCACTGTGTTCAATTTCTTGATGATTCTTTACTTCATCTTTCTAATTTTTTGATGGGCTTATAAGATTAAGATGAATATCAATGATATTCTTAAAAACATTAGATAAACAACGATGTTCTTACTGATACAATAGGGCATCATGTCCATTTGTTTTTGTAAATGATGGTATCTCCTTCAAAACAAAATTACAGTTATTGATGAAACATTAAATATTTAGTATCTCCAACTTTCATCATTAACTTAATTAAATATTAATGAAAAATTGAGAACATGAACAACTGTTGACTTAAATCTTTTTGAAATGCAAGACATACAGTGCATCTAGAAAGTATTCACAGCACATAACTTTTTCCACATTTTGTTATGTTACAACCTTATTCCAAAATGGATTAAATTCATTTTTTTCCTCAGAATTCTACACACAACACCCCATAATGACAACATGAAAAAAGTTTACTTGAGGTTTTTGCAAATTTATTAAAAATAAAAAAAACTGAGAAATCACATGCACATAAGTATTCACAGCCTTTGCTCAATATTTTGTCGATGTACCTTTGGCAGCAATTACAGCCTCAAGTCTTTTTGAATATGATGCCACAAGCTTGGCACACCTATCCTTGGCCAGTTTCGCCCATTCCTGTTTGCAGCACCTCTCAAGCTCCATCAGGTTGGATGGGAAGCGTCGGTGCACAGCCATTCTAAGATCTCTCCAGAGATGTTCAATCGGATTCAAGTCTGGGCTCTGGCTGGGCCACTTAAGGACATTCACAGAGTTGTCCTGAAGCCACTCCTTTGATATCTTGGCTGTGTGCTTAGGGTCGTTGTCCTGCTGAAAGATGAACCATCACCCCAGTCTGAGGTCAAGAGCGCTCTGGAGCAGGTTTTCATCCAGGATGTCTCTGTACATTGCTGCAGTCATCTTTCCCTTTATCCTGGCTAGTCTCCCAGTCCCTGCCGCTGAAAAACATCCCCACAACATGATGCTGCCACCACCATGCTTCACTGTAGGGATGGTATTGGCCTAGTGATGAGCGGTGCCTGGTTTCCTCCTAACGTGACGCCTGGCATTCACACCAAAGAGTTCAATCTGTGTCTCATCAGACCAGAGAATTTTCTTTCTCATGGTCTGAGAGCCCTTCAGGTGCCTTTTGGCAAACTCCAGGTGGGCTGCCATGTGCCATTTACTAAGGAGTGGTTTCCGTCTGGCCACTCTATCATATAGGCCTGATTGGTGGATTGCTGCAGAGATGGTTGTCCTTCTGAAAGGTTTTCCTCTCTCCACAGAGGACCTCTGGAGCTCTGACAGAGTGACCATCGGGTTCTTGGTCACCTCCCTGACTAAGGCCCTTCTCCCCCGATCGCTCAGTTTAGATGGCCAGCCAGCTCTAGGAAGAGTCCTGGTGGTTTCAAACTTCTTCCACTTACAGAAGATGGAGGCCACTGCGCTCATTGGGACCTTCAAAGCAGCAGAAATTTTTCTGTAACCTTCCCTAGATTTGTGCCTCGAGTCAATCCTGTCTCGGAAGTCTACAGACAATTCCTTTGACTTCGTGCTTGGTTTGTGCTCTGACATGAACTGTCAACTGTGGGACCTTATATAGACAGGTGTGTACCTTTCCAAATCATGTCCAATCAACTGAATTTACCACAGGTGGACTCCAATTAAGCTGCAGAAACATCTCAAGGATGATCAGGGGAAACAGGATGCACCTGAGCTCAATTTTGAGCTTCATGGCAAAGGCGGTGAATACTTATGTACATGTGCTTTCCCAATTTTTTAATTTTTAATAAAAAAAAAAATCTCAAGTAAACTTTTTTCACGTTGTCATTATGGGGTGTTGTGTGCAGAATTCTGAGGAAAAAAATGAATTTAATCCATTTTGGAATAAGGCTGTAACATAACAAAATGTGGAAAAAGTGATGCGCTGTGAATACTTTCCGGATGCACTGTATCACCAGTCTTGGCAGTTGACATTTCTGAGATTGCAGGAGGTGTATGGCTTTAATTGTGTGAAAAAAATATTAACAAATTTATTAGGTGTTAAAATTTTCTACATGATCTTAATGTACGTACATCCATAAAATGCCTGTGAGTTTGTCCTAACTGAACATTTCATCAGTATTGCATTTTTTCCTTCTAACAGTTAAGTTGGAAAACCTAACTCCTGCTTTCAGTTTGCAATCATAAATATGATTTAAAGCAGTACATCTGGATAAGCATGACTGATAAGTGCTTTTTGATTTAGGCTTTGACATTTTTGAACTCATGTTCCAAATGTTCCTGTTTTAATGTACAATTTTTCATTTAAATTTTGTCTTTATTTGCCTTTATTTTTGCTAAGCATTTTTGACCCAAAGGGCAGCAAGTTGGCGCATTGGTAGCGATGCAGTCTCATAGTAAGGAGAGTCAGGTTCGGATCCTCCCTCTATGAAGTTTGAATGTTCTCCTCCTACTGTCCAACATTTGACCATAGTGTGTTTTTGGTGTATGTGTGTGTTTGCCCTGTGATGGACTGTCCAGAGTTTGTTCCTGCCCTGTGCTGACTGGGATATGCTCTAGCACTGTGACCTTGTCTGGATTAAATGGGTTAGAAAATTACATGACATTTTTAACCCTATGCTTGTAAAATGTTTAGGATTAGGTTATTTAATCTTAATATTCTTTACCCTGGAGCATTTGTCTGTGGCTACTTTTTGTCCTGATGAGTTTTTTTTTCTTTTTGCATTCTTGGCCTGCCACAGTAAAAAATGTGAACATAACCATGCTTATTTTCTCAACAAACATATCTAAGAACTAACAAAATGCCATATGCTCTCTATTGCCATCTCCTCTCCTCACTCTGCATTTGTATTTTTCTGATCATCCTGTGCTTATGCTGTTTGAGAAAAAACTTTTATTGATTGTAATTTCCAGTTTCCAGATATACATACAGAGAAGGGTACAGAAAAAAATGTTAATATGCTGCAATAGAAAAGAAAGTAACCCATATTTGCATAAAAAATGCTGTGACAGTAGGGTTGATCTGCCTTCATGAAACTGCTTGTTTGTGGTTAATGTGGAGGCATTTGATATTGCTCTCAAACTGCAATTTACAGATATTTTTCTGTATACTTTGTATATACAAAAAAAGCAATCAAGCTATTTTTTCTGATACCTGAGTGAAATGCATTGCAACTTCTGTGCAATTTATAGTCCTCCTACCTTACCTTTACAAAAAAAGTGTCTAATTTTTTCTTTGATTTCAACGTTAAAATAATGGTCATATCTTAACCTTATAAAGTGTCACGAAAATGGATCACAAAACTTCAGTTGTCAGCATTTTTCATGCAATATAAATGGAACATATACATTTAAGAAACAACCAAGCTTTATACTGCATAGAATATTTTTTAATGAAGCCCATCTGAAACCAGTTCATAAGTTTTTGATGTTATTGTACACAGAATCCTTCATCTACTCCAAGGTGTCAGTGAAGCACTTGACTGACCTGCTCACATTTGCATGTAAATGCACAATCAGCCAAGCACCCCAGTTAACCACTGAGTGGTGCACCCACACCCATTTGGAGACTGCACACTTCGGGACTAAATTATTTATTTAAAATCACACTTTGCTGCAGACCTCTTATGATACACAACCATCTCAAAGTGACAGTTGTACAGGAAGGCTCCACACTCCCTACAACACTGTGAAACTGGTGGCCAAGGTCCGTGGCATGGCCCTAGCACTGCAGTAAAATTTATAAAAGCACTAAAACAAACCCCTCAATAAAACCAGGTCCAAGCCCTCTTTCTAAATTGTAGTAATTGGAGCGGTTGTGTTGAAATTCTTTATAAACTCATCATAGTAATCAGTGAACCTTACAAAGTATTGAAGCTGTTTTATGGAATTCGGGGCTCTTCTAGTTGTGGATTGCTTTAACCTTGGCCTGATACGGTTAAAAACTTGAAAGAGTAGTTTTGTATTCCAAAACTATTACAGACAACTTGTGAAATGTACATTTCTCTTATTTCACAAAAAGATCTTTTTTTAAAAAAAAAAAACAAAAACCTCACAAACATGTTTAATATGGGACCCCTATAAGAGCAGCCATGACTTAAGTTCTTAAACAGACTTAAGTTCTGAGCTTAAACAGTTTAGAGCTGTAAGAAGTCCTTAGAATGTAGAAAGGAAAAAGTAACAGTAATAATAAAGAAGAACAGTTTCCCTGCATGTTATATGCAATTTACTTTCTTTCATTTAAAGTTCCTCAAATGATGCCAGCATTTGCATTTTTATGCTGTTTGATTTTCAAAGTGTTCAAATAATTTTTAATCATCCAGTCTTGTGATTCTTAACATGAATTTGTAAATACTGTCTAACAGTCTTTGGGAAGAAAATTGCTGCCTATACATTTTGTCTTTTTTTAGTGCATCATTCTTTTCCTGTGGTAGTTCAGGACAGATATAAATTTAGAAATTATATCGTTACTGACCCTATATCTTTGTGACGGGTTAATATAGCCAGGAATGCAGAGGAAAAAATGCAGAATGCAATAAATAGTGAATATAAATTGTTTTGAACATTAATCAATTTAGTCAGTGGACTAGCAGCCAATAGAGTAGCCAATAACAACCTCAGTCTGTGCCTTGGCCTTCTCTACCAGCTATAAATTTCTTGGGTTGGAGAGGAATAAAATAGAAATATCCATATGCAATAATCTTTGTACCTTGATCAATAAGATGCAAATATTTTATGATGAAGCAACCCCAAGATCTGAAGCTTGTTTTTTATTTTAACTTTTTGTCTCTTAACATTGTAGACTGTACTTCCACTCATACACCAAAAGCCGTTTTATTTTCTTATCCTTCAGTTTCAGATAAAAACATTAGCAGTTTTTTTTTATGATGTTTTGAAACCAAGGCAACAGTGTTATGTAACACAAACAAGAAAAAAATGACATCAAAAGGGAAGAGCTGCACCAATTACAGATTTGTTGCCTAAATTATAGAGGAAAGAAAAACTATTTACTGCATTTAAGATTTTCATGTTTTCTAATACCCTTAATGAGACCATCCACTCATTTATCTTGGTAGCCAGGAGTTTTTCAGGTTCTGTTTAAAAACATTTATGCTATTAGATCATGCTTAGTGAACCCAGTTAAAGGTTGCCATGGAAATAATATATTTTTACCTCTGTATTATTCAAATTATCACAGTCCTAAGTGTATGCGGTACCATTATCTGTATATGAATCTCTTTTTTCACACCTCTCCAAACAACTGTAAAGTCTGCCAATAAAGTCTATCAATCACAGCATCACTTGGTTTAGGCAGAACTGGAGATTTTCTTTAATTTGATTACTGTGCAGTGCAGGTACTGGCATAAAATTCTTAGTTTGTATAGATTTAAACTGTCCTACATTTGGTATTTAAGTTAATATTGTAATTCCTCAGTTGTGCAGTGGCATGTCTATAAAAATAAGTGGCTGGCACAGCATTTGTTTTTGGCACTGAATAGTATGAAGATCTGCCGCCAGCAGACTTCTGCTGATGCAAAATAAACCCACTGAAAGAAACTGGGTTGAGCTAACAGGGGCCCATTCAACCAATGAGGTTCACAGGAAACAGTGCCGAGTGGGTTTCTATGCAAGCCTTGAGTGGGATGAGTCACTGAACTGGAGCCTGTATCACTGCATCATGGATCCATCGGCCCACCACAAGGAGAAATCTCAACCTTACATGGGCTTGCTCCTGCCTATTTATCTGAATTGTGTGCTTTACACCAGCCATCTAGAGTGCTTAGATCTTCTGGTCAGTTGTCTCTTGTTGTCTCTCATACCAAGTGCAAAACTAAGGGGGACAGGGCTTTTGCAGCTGCTGCTCCTCGCCTGTGGAACTCTTTACCTCATTACATAGAGGATTCATCTACAATTGAACTGTTCAAAACAAGATTAAAGACTCATTTCTATTCACTTGCTTTCCGTGACCTTCAGTAATACTGATGGTTTCCTCATTGTGATTATGTAATCTTACTTCTATTTATTTTTTTTTTTTTCAGTATGCTGCTGCTGGAGTATGTGAATTTCCCCTTGGGGAAATTCACAAAGTATCTATCTATCTATTTTATTTAATGTTCATTTATTTTATTTCTATTTATGTTTTTTATGTGGGCGGCACGGTGGCAGTAGCGCTGCCACCTCACAGTTAGGAGACCTGGGTTCGCTTCCTGGGTCCTCCCTGCGTGGAGTTTGCATGTTCTCCCTGTGTCTACGTAGGTTTCCTCCGGGTGCTCTGGTTTCCTCCCACAGTCCAAAGGCATGCAGGTTAGGTGCGTTGATGATCCTAAATTGTCCCTAGTGTGTGCTTGGTGTGTGGGTGTGTGTGTGTGTGTGTGCCTTGCGGTGGGCTGGCGCCCTGCCCGGGCTTTGTTTCCTGCCTTGCACCCTACGTTGGCTGGGATTGTCTCCAGCAGACCCCCGTGACCCTATAGTTAGGATATAGTGGGTTGGGTAATGGATGGATGGATGTTTTTATGTTAATTGTATGTTTTTTCTTCTTTATTGTAAAACACTTTGGCCACAGCATTCCTATGTTGTTTTAAATGTGCTATATAAATAAATTGACAGGGAGGTTGGCTACACCATTTCAAACTGCCCTTTGCCTCTATTGCAGCAGGGCATGAGAAGGAAGGCATTGTGCACTTGTAAATCCCCTCTCCCTTCCCTACACTGGTTTGATTGTGGTGAAAGCACTTATTGATTCAGTAACATGGCAGCCACCTTTATGGTGTAGGTAATGTGAAGCCCACCTTATCTGGTGACACCGGGTCACAAAGTGAAAGTGGAACGAAACAGAAAACACCTGGTGATACTTATGGCCATAGATGGAGAAAACCGTAGCACAAACTGTCTCCATGCCACGTTATCAGGTAGCTTGAGTACTGGATTATATGGCCACCCAATATAACATGGACAACGCTGGCGAGATGTGACGCCGCCCCGGGAAGTTGCTTATGATCCACTCTCGGATTTACAGTTTTAATTTCAAAGGGAACAGCTGAACATGGTACTTCTCAGACCATGCCATTGGCCCATAATTTGTGCTTAACAACAGTTTGCTCTATTAAATAGAATAACATGAGGGGGAAGTAGTCATTATTGCTGTTAGTCCCAAAATCTTCAATTACAAAAACATTGCATAGGAACTGGTAGGGGTCTTTGCTTCCTGATAGACCAAGGGATGTCTTTTACCTCAGACACATTCAAAACATATTGCCAAGGCAGCCATGGATGTTATTAGATATCCTTGGAGATCATTGGGAGAGTAGGGCACTCTCTTCTACAAATATACTACATTATGTATATTGCACAGTCATACAATAGATTTGACAAACTCAGATCAATACTAAATGAAAATATGGAACAGGTGCAATCAGTACAAGTTCCATCTTGGAGATTGTGTCATAATCCTAATTCGCACATCCCATTCCAAACTGCTCACACATTAGCAATTCAGAATTAAGGAGAGGAAAGGGTTGGTTGACTATTTAATGAAACACCTGAATTAATGATCAACTGAACAAATTTACCATGTGAATTTGTTGAAACCATGGAAGGACAGGGATCCAGATCCCTACTCTGGACAACCCCATTCACTCTTTACTTCCAAATTGACCCTTAATTTCTGTGATAATTTGACAGCCAAATAACAACAAGAGTGAAAAACAGCCATTTTGACTGTTCCAGAAGTGCTGAATGAACAACACAGAAGGAGCTAAACCTGATTGTGTGTTACATTATAACAGAACTGGGGGTGACATCATAACATAACAGTGGGTGGTTGTCAGAGAACACCTATACCAACTCCCAGAGGCA
Organism: Erpetoichthys calabaricus; assembly: GCF_900747795.2. NCBI lineage: Eukaryota > Metazoa > Chordata > Cladistia > Polypteriformes > Polypteridae > Erpetoichthys > Erpetoichthys calabaricus. The sequence goes on from NC_041401.2 coordinate 118,783,399, forward strand.
AAACATGTGAATATGGAGTTTGAGATTAAGCTAATGCTAGTTCTTGGTGTGATCAAGGAAAGTTTTAGTCCTTGATCTAGCCCCATTGTTTTGGTCCCATAGCCAGACAGAAGTTGATGCTTTTAAAATTACTTTTGTTTATTTAATCATGTCTCCCAATTTGATGCTTATCCGATGCTGCAGATGAACAAGATCCTTGAATGGCTTGACAAGACTCAGTATTTGAACACACTTGATATGACAATAAGGGTACTGGCAAATTGCTTTAATCGACTCTCCTAAGGAAAAGACAGCGTTTAACAAACCTAATGGTTACAGGCAGTACTTTGTCCTTACATTTGGATCACACGGGCACGTAGGCGATCCTTGACAGATCTAAGAAGCAGGTTCTTTATATGGAGATGTAGGACGGTAAAACAACAACCATTTTGTGACTTATATTAAGTCCTTACTTCAGGGAACCAAATTACTGGCTCCTGACTTTCATGCAACTTCTATCCTCCAGACAAATGCTTCACACACAGGACTTGGTGCTGTGGTGAGCTAAAGCTTTGAAGATGTTAAGCATCCTATCATGATTTTGAGCAGGAAACTTTTGGACTGAGAGACAAGGTGAGCAATATTGGAATGGAAAGCCTTGTCAATCAGATGGACTGTTAACGAGCTATTACCTTCTCAGCCACAAGTTCACTCTTGTCACAGACCTTACAGTGTACGATGCTGCACAGGTCTCAAAATGGTTCTTGGATCTCCAACAAGGGAGAGCACACATGAGCTATCATGCATGAGTATGGTAGAGAGATTAACACTAGAATTACCAGAGTCTACCAAACAACTCGTAGATCCGGCCCACCTTAAATCCGTTCGCACCTCTATGCCAGCGTCTTTTGTCCTCTAAATGTGCCAATAAAGACAAGCTGCAAGCAGCCGGCTATTCCATCCCCCAACCGACTTAGAACATGCACAAACTTCTCCCAGCTCATGCCTTGATTGATTATCTGGGAGTGAAGTGGAGTTTTAGAGTGGAAATAATAGATCATTATTTGGAACACACGCATTTCATGTTTGTTCCATTTCTACAGTAATCTGTGTAAACACATTATTAAAACAGAAACATTTTTCATATTTTAGTAGTAAATGACAAAATGTAGGCATAAACTATATAATGTGTGAAGCCTGAAGTCCAAAGATCAAGTAAACACTTTCACAAAAGGTTCAAGGAAAAGACAGCAGCTTCTGTGGCATAGCTGTAAGATTTGCTGACTTGTAATCAAGAGTCCCCGGTTCAATCCCGACTCACTCCTATATTTGCCGTTTTCAGTAGTGAGCTGCTCGTATTGTTAATATTATATAGTACACACATACACTTGGTTTGCGTCTGTAACATACAGTGTGCATTATATATTATCTCTAAATCACAATCACGATACATACTACCGCCCCCCCACCCAGGGATCTGACACTGTTAGTGTTTATTTGAAACTGGGAATAACTGGAGATGTGAGTGGTGTTTTGAGAAAATGGAACTGGACATTCTCTCATCTGGACGGATTAAAGCTGACACACAAACGCTGGCGAATCTGCCTTCTTCATATCTCACCGTCACTTGATTTTTTTTTTTATTCAATTTTTATTGAGTGTTCCTGCTCATGCTTGATTAGTATGAACCTTATGGTCTATGATGTCAAAAATAACCAGAGACATAGGTATATATAATATTTGCAATTATTCGTTTTATGACCTGTATAATACATTTTGGAAAACTTTGTGGCATGGATGCAACATTATTCATATTCATTCGCATAACATCTTGCGGTTTGTAATTTGTAACTTACTGCGACAATGTTTTCTGATTGGTACTATTCGCGTCATAAAATGATTTCTTCAAAATGTCACATATATTTGTCTGTTTCTTTTTTTAAAATGTGCGTTGATCACTACCAGCATGTTGTAGCACACAGCAACTGGCCACCTGCATGTTCTTGCGCGCACTGAATAAGCTCCTGATCTGACTCTAAGTAACAGCGGCAGCATAAATTCACACCCAATCTGACGCTGTTCATTTTCAAATAATATTGCATTAGTGCGATGATGTTTTCACATATATTGTCTCTTTCTTTCAGATGTGTAATAGAAACCACAGCATAGAGAGAAGTGTGTACATTGTAACAGGTACACACGTTGTAAATGTAGGAAGGACAATCCTTGCGTGTGTGTGAACTGTTAACATTTGAATCTGATGATTGCATATAGCGCTGATGTTACTGCTCTGTACTATTCTTTCCTCTGCATGTCCTGGAGTACAAAAGAAACAGCATACAACAACATGTGGGGACTGGGAAGATCGGGGAAAAAAAAACACGTGGTAACTGATTACAAACAGCAAGATGTTATGCAAATGAATATGAATAATATGAATAATGCTGCATCTGTGCCACAAAGTTTTCCGAAATGTACTGTACAGGTCATAAATAATTCCAAATATCATATATATCAATGTCTCTGTTTTTTTTTTTTGTTTTTTTTGACATCAAAAACCATAAGGTGCATACTAATTCAGCATGAGCAAAAACACTCAATAAAACTGAATAAAAAAAAAATCAAGTGACGGTGAGATACGAAGAAGGCAGATTCGCCAGCATTTGTGTGTCAGCTTTAATCCCTCCAGATGAGAGAATGTCCAGTTCCATTGTCTCAAAACACCACTCATATCTCCAGTTATTCCCAGTTTCAAATAAACACTAACAGATCCCTGGGGGGGGGGGGGGGGGGGGGGGGGTAGTAGTATGTATCGTGATCGTGATTTAGAGAGAATAAAAGTGAAAAAAAACGGTAACTTTTACAAGTCCTATAAATGCACACCATGTGTTACAGACGCAAACCAAGTGTATGTGTGTACTGTATACAGTAATATTAACAATACAAGCAGCTCACTACTGAAAACGGCAAATATAGGAGTGAGTCGGGATCGAACCAGGGACTCTTAATTACAATTCTGCAAATCTTACCGCTACACCACGGAAGCTGTTGTCTTTTCCTTGAACCTTTTGTGAAAGTGTTTACTTGATCTTTGGACTTCAGGCTTCATACATTATATAGTTTATGCTTACATTTTGTCATTTACTACTAAAATATGAAAAATGTTTCTGTTTTAAAAATGTGTTTACACAGATTACTGTAGAAACAAAACACACATGAAATGCGTGTTTTCCAAATAACAATCTATTATTTCCACTCTAAAACTCCACTTCACCCCCAGATAATCAATCAAGGCATGAGCTGGGAGAAGTTCGTGCACCTTCTAAGTCAGTGGGGGGGATGGAATAGCCAGCTGCTTGCAGCTTGTCTTTATCAGCACATTTAGAGGACAAAAGACGCTGGCGGAGAGGTGCAAACAGATTTAAGGCGGGCCGGAACTACGAGTTTTTTCATAGGCTCTGGTAATTCTAGTGTTAAGGACCCCTTTGACAGTAATCATCATCTGGACCAGGGATTGGCCATGGTGCCTGATGTCTTTCTTTTTTCTCCCTCTGAAGAATGGAAAATTGCTCTGAATCTACTGTAGGTGGATTTAGGTGCATGCAGAAGAATGGATGAGTGACCCTGGGGTATTGGTGGGGAACTTAGTGGGAAGATGGGTGCAGTTCAGGAAATTTCCTCATTAGATCTCTAGGGTGCAGCACCTGCACTGACTAAAGCATAACAGGAGGCTAGATCTAGAGAGACTGGGAAAAGCAAAAACAAAAAGAAAGAAAGACTGGATATTAAACTGAAAAGGAAAGAAAAAGAAAGGAGAAAAGTAGGAACATAACTTAGGAAGTGCTGCTGTGGAGAAAGAAGTAGGAATTATGGTGCTCCCACCGAAAGCCATCGCATGGTGGTGGGAATACAAGCATGATTTAAAGGGCTGAGCAGATGTCAGTTTTAGAAAGAAGAACAGGGGCTCGAGGATGATTTTAAAGGACAGATCCTGTGTTTTTAACCTTCAATTTTAACCTTTTGATTCATTTACTGTAATTTTTAACCTCTACGATTCTGTCATCAGATCGGATGACAGCACAAACTCCACTATAGAAAACCTGGATGAGGGGATGCTGCCAGTTGGTTGAGGTCTCCAGGACTGTAATCTTATGGCTTCTCCTACAATTTTAATCTCCTCCTTTGTCAAATGGCCATAGTTAATTAATTAATGGACAGATCTTGTTGTCTTCCATCTGTGTTTAATCAGTTCTACCTTGTTTTCTGTGTGTTTTAACAAATATGTATTTATATGTTTACCAGCTCTGTATTAAGGAATAGGTATATTCTATACTTATATTTTAATTGAGAATTGTTCACAGCACTCTGCACCTGCACACAGTGAAAAGTGCTATACAAATAATAAGTAGCATTGTATTGTATATAAAGAGGAAATGATACAGTAGATGCTAGACGTTAAATCAAACAATCCATGAAGTTTAAATAGAGTTAATGTAAGAGACCTTTCCCTAATTTCCATTTTCATGCCTCTGGTAATACTGTTTTCAAAGGAAAGCAGCAATATTCAATGCACAAAAAAGCAAACAAAATTTGATTTGAAAGTACAATAAAAAATAGCTATGCACAACCCCAGCATATTTGTTTTACAATTACATTAATGAGCTCTTGTAAAGTTCTGAAAAATTTATGAACAAATCTTCAAAGTGAGAATGACATATTTTCAAATATGAGATAAAATAGAACCTTGCTTTCCCACTTAGTTATAGATGGGACTCTTCCAGTTAAGATGAATAAGTCTTCTTACAAAAAGTGTCAGTTGTACATTATTACTACCAATTTTTCAAAGTTCACATTTATTCTATCAGGTATAACTCCATATATTAATACTAATGTTGTGGAGTGGTGGCTCTGAGGCTAAGGATCTGTGCTGGTAGCCAGAAGGTTGCCGGTTCAAATCCCCGTCACTGCCAAAAGAGATCCTACTATGCTGGGCCCTTGAGCAAGACCCTTAACCTGTAATTGCTCCAGGAGCGCTCTGACCCCAAGGGGTATGTGAAAACTAACAAATTCCTAATACAAGAAATTGTATAAGGAAGCAATAAAGAATAAAAAAAAAAATGTGTTAGGAATTATTTTAAATTCAAGGTTATAAAAAAGATATACACATATGTTTGCCCAATGCGGTTTATGTGCAGAACATTCCCTGAATATGTGGGCATGTACTTTGCAATATAATTTACAGGTTGGATATTGCTGTAGGAATATTGTAATGGTGCGGACAAGAATTGCAACAGCCTGGGGATGACATTGCGAAAAGTCACAAATAGTATGAGTTCACATTCCATCATGAAAATGAGTGACTTCAGATCCAGCTTCAGGGAAGCCTATAAATATGTCAAGTATACCATGATGCATGAATTCGAAGTAGTCTTGCAACAGTGAGCCCACCTTCTAAGGACAGAGAGTTACTTAAAAGAGTGAATCTTTGAGTCACTACGACCAAGCACCAATGTGGCACTACAATATTTTAGACAATTTTAGGTGAGATATTCAGTATGTGAAAAATGAACAATCATTAACTCAATTATGGCATGCGTGGAACATATTGAATTAGAATCTATTTTTAAATGGCTAAATTTCATTCCTTTCTTGAAATTTTATGTGAAAGATTACTTTCCCATAATTGTCTTAGATCATTAAAGTAAATGTTTATTAATATTTTTTACATAGCCTGCAGATGAATCATTATTCTTTTTAAGAGGATGATTTCCCTCTATACCACAGTAGCCCATTCCCACCTCTCAACATGTTTATTTCATAATTTGGATTGTGTTATTTAGAAATGTATTATTTTATAGTTTACTGCAAGTGCAGTAGAGTGTGTATGCCTGATGAGCCTAGAATTAGGGCGAAACACGTGTCGCGTACTCTTTGCATTATTTGACAGTAAACTATTTCAACCATTCTATGATCTGCTTCTCACAACTGAGGGCACCGTGGCGGATGTTAGCAGACTTGCTGGCCAACCACAAGCATTACCTGGTAGGTAACCACCCATACAATCAGATTGTGACACAGACTATGAATGCCGTGAATATATATATATATATATCTGGTGTCTGACCCTCTCTTGACCAGTGCTTCCTGTCTCAAGCGAAATCCTGTAAAGCCTGCTTCTCAGACACTTGTCATTATTTTCAAGATGCCTTTCTCACTTCCTGCCCAGTTTTATACTTCATGTCTTTGAAGGCGACACTTTCTCAGTGTACCTCCTATGCATTTTCTCCTCCTCATGTGTCCCACACTTGTACTTTCTTTTTTTGATCACTCACTAAAGCTAAAGTCACTAAAGCTAAACTGACCAATCAGATTGCTCTGAGAGACTGAACACATACAGCCTTGTGTGTTTTTTCATATAGTAGATATATATCTTGTTTGGGCAAGGTCCCAAATGCTAATTTCTCTTGTCTTCCCATTGTAATGTAAAAGAAAGAGGCTGAAGACATGAACTATCGAGAAATGCAGTTTAACACTAGAATCCCTGAAGTCTACAAAAAAATTTTAGCTGCAAAAAAAACTTTAGCTGCAGGTGCAGAAACGGTTTCATAAGCTTTATGACCTTAGTCTCGGAAAGTCTTTGTCCCGTGGGGCGACTGGGATCTTTTTCTGAATAAGATCAAACACAGTTGCGTAGGGTGTGACTGGAGCTTCCACCTGCAGCTAAAGTCACTTCAGTACACATGTACTTTGTGAGCAAGCCCATGTCGATCAAACAGAGGAAGCTCTGCAGTCTACTTGTCACTTTACGCTGTAGGACATCCTACACTTACATAGACCTTTGTAGACATGAAACACACATGAAATGCATGTGTTCCAAATAACAATATATTATTTACCTTATAGAGCTCCAGGTACCTCACTCCCAGATAAAGAAAGCTTGAGCTGGGAGAACTTTTTGCCCTTTCTGTGGCGGTCGTGGGATGGGATAGCAGGCTGCTTGTGCTAATCGACACATTTACAAAACAAAAGACGCTGAATGGAGAGGTGTGAAGGGATTTAAGGTGGGCTGGGGTTATGAGCTTTTTTGGAGGCTTCAGGGATTCTAGTGTTTACTTTTTACCTATTTGTTTTCATTTTTCCTTCTTCACCACCCTATCACTCACAGTCTATACCAATAACACCCACAGAAGTAATGCTACCACCCACAACTACCCCAATGTCCTGTTTCTCAATTTGTTTAGTGAGTGTGATATTGATGCCATTATTTTTTTGTTTTTACTACACAGTTATTGTTATTTTTTAAAAGTCAAACAACAAATATTGTGCACTTTATCATATTTTAATGACACCATCAGTAACAGGAGCAGAAAGAGTAATGCAGCAGTAAGTGCACCTCACAAGGTGAGAACACATAATGTTTAAACTGGGTAAACCATTAAGTAATTAAGGCATCTAGTTCCAGTGCCTGCCACAGAGGAGAGCCCTCAGAACTCAAGCTATCACCCAACAGCCTCTATTATTATTATCCATAATGGCTAAACATGCAGTCCTTTTCAGGATATCAAACTAAAAATATGTAAGTGATAAGCGATATCCAATTTAATTGCATTGTGCTAGCATATTGATAAATTATAGTACCATATGTTTGCTTTGCTACACTACTGTAAGTGTATGGTATATTGTATAGTGACTATAAACAAGTTTTCTGGGAACCAGTAAACAACCATATTAATGCCATATTAAACCATATTTATTGAAGGGAAAGTGTCTCTTTAGTATGTGCTTTGATGACTACTATTAATTATTTATGTGATGTTCGTTTTTAATTGAATTTGGTGTTATTTTAGAAAATCATGGGTCTCAGTTTTGGGACTCATGAATGCATTCATTTTTTCCCATTGAAAGTAATAAGTGATTATGTCTTCAGATTACAAGAGTTTGCTTCATGAGGCATTATTCAAGAATGAGTTAGTCTTGTAAAGACAGGTAAGACTAATTGATACTGTTCTGGCAATGTCAAATGATTTCAAAAATATTTTAATTAAGTTATTTTCTGCACCTTGTTAGGTCCAGTCAGGGACATGCAGTCAGGGGCCTCACCTGTTATCATGAAAGGTAAAAAAACTAATGATGATAACATAAAATAAATTTGTCCACTGGTCTGTGCTAAAATAATTTTGATCATTTTTATAGTCAAAATTGATGAATTTGAGAACTTCCTGTTCAAATACAGGGGAGGAACGTGACGTGTGGCAGCGATGCGCCAAGCCTCACCTCCGGCTGCACTATCCCTGACACACTGGGTTGATGCATGCAATTACAATACAATGCAATACAATTTTTTTTGTATAGCCCAAAATCACACAAGAAGTGCCGCAATGGGCTTTAACAGGCCCTGCCTGTTGACAGCCCTCCAGCCTTGACTCTCTACAAAGACAAGGAAAAACTCCCAAAAAAAAACCCTATTAGGGAAAAAATGGAATAAACCTTGGGAAAGGCAGTTCAAAGAGAGACCCTATTCAAGGTGGGCTGGGTGTGTAGTGGGTGGCAAAAAGAAGGGGGTCAATACAATACAATACACAGAACAGAACACAAGTAATCCTCAATAATATATAATAGTAAAATAAAAATATTACAAGTACAGAGCAGAATTTAACAGTAGATGATATTGCATAATAGGATATGAATTTGTTTGAATTTGAATTTGTGTAGAGTCCTGGAGACCTCTGCCATCAAACTGCCTCCCCCTTTTGGCCATTCCACAGCTGAGACAGCACTGGACCAGCCAATCCGATGAAAGGACCCCTCTACCTGATGATTCCTGTGATTCTCCATCAGAGATGACTTTACCTTAGACAGGCAAAACAACTTGGCAGGTGGGCAGTGGCATCAAGTGCCACATTTGAGTACTGAGAAGAATTGTCACATGTGTGTTGCAGTCTCTTTATATGTCGCCAATATAATGTTTACAGACATGTTTATTATATACCCTGACTCTCCACAGTCTGGCTAATATCTTTAATAAATGTGTGTGACATCTTTGGTCTTGCTGATCGGACATAAAACCGCAGTGAAAAGACACAAGGTGAGGCAGACAGTACCGTGCCACAATGAAGGAGCCAGATATGAGCCCAACAGGTGCTTGTTGCTGCTGTTCTTCTACGCAGATGCTCTAGGCACCAGTAAGGTAGCGATATCAGAATGTCAAAGAGATACTTTTAAAACTAAAGTAAAATAAGGAGGACTTTTACAAAAAAGTGACAAGAGATTTTCATGGAGAAGAATAGGAGCATGGACTACATTTACAAATAAAGGTAAGACCATAGACAGTTTTCAATTTTATAAAAAATGGGATCAGACTAAGAAAAAACAATCCAATATTTAAAAACTAAATTTTGATCTTAAATAAAATATTCTTTTGTTTTTCTTGTTATCCTTTTGTTGAACAGTCTGAATTAAAATTGATTAAAGAAAATACATACATTATTGCAATTTATTTTATCTCATATCTTGTATTTAAATTCTTTGGTACTAATAATTAGTTTAGATTATGTATTATGCATTTTATTGTTCTCTGGTCGTTGGCGTGGGCAATAATTAGTGGTTTTCAGCTGCAATTATCAGTATGATGAAATAAAGTTATAAAGCACAGGATAGGAATTTTTCATATTAGGATGGAACATTTATAGTTTATTGTTAAGTTAATGGAACAGTTCAATCATGTGAGGTTTTCATTATAACCTTGGTTATAATTCATTCCATTGTAAATGAGCAGCTACTAGCCTACTAGCGTACTGGCACTTGGACATGACATTGACATATGACATGTACTCTAATAACGTGTAAGCCATGTTACTAAATTTTTATTTTTCATTAAATTTTATTTCTAACCATGTCAAATTTAAATTTGTGTCTAAACAACAGTGTACAGGTTAAGTTTGGCAACAGTTTAGATAGAGTTCATATCATAGGCTCATAGCAAGTAGCGAGCCGTGTACTCACCACAAATTTGAAGAAAATTACAATGAATCATGGACCAAGTGGGTCAACCTCGTCATTTCATTTGTTGAAAAATGCCGGGCCGGTTTTGAGACCCAGTTCGCTCCTGGCGACCAGGTTGAAGTCATTATGTGGGGATGGCTGGAATGCGGAAGGTCTTCCTTGTCCATGCTCATTTTTTAGTGGAGACTTCACTTATCGGGATTCGTCTGTTCTTCGGTCTTTCTGATGAAAGCTTTAGTACGCTGTCTTATGTCCCCATCCAGTGAGGTTTTGCACTCCATTGGTCCTTCTGGCTGACCCCTAATCGCGCGTGTGTGACAGTTAATCTTTAAGTGGTTTTTTGTGCAAATCAAGTAGCAAATTAACAACAGCCTTTCTTTTCTCCTGAAATGCAATCCATAAATTCACTTGTACAGAATAATTTATATAGGTGAGATACCATAAGTGAAGACTTCAATATTCCCATGGCATGTGAACACACAAATTAATAGTGACATTTTCCAAGTAAAAAACATGACAGAATTCATTCTTCTCTTATTGCCACCATCTATTGGCAGTAAGATATTTTTCACTGGGGCACAAATGCTACAGTCATGAAACGTACTGCCCTGGGTGCCTTTTGATGATGGGTCATTACTATCAGTCCATTAATATTGTGTATTCCAAAATCTGATTTATTTCCTTGTTAAAAGATTAATCATACTACTCTTAGTGATTACTATTCTGTCAGGAGCATCAAATACCAGTGTGAATTATATCAAAAAACTATTCACATTATTGCAACACAAGTTTCCACTATTCATATTGCCCAGTCAAGAAGTTTCCTTACCACATAAGAAATAATTGTAGCAATTTTAAATGTTCATGGCATAAATTAAACATGTACTTTATGACTAATTCATAATGATAGTTTATTTTACATTATCAAACATTAATACATTTTTTACATGTATTTGGTCTGTTACTATGAAAGCTGTTAGTCTGGGTGCTCTCTTATAGTAGCAAGGGTAGAAAATTCTTTGGCAGAATTTATTTCCTTAACAACAAAGTGAGAAGAAATTTTCCTGCTGTCAGAGAATGTATTGGCACAAACTTCTCTTTCACATAAAATTTTTCATTACAATTTCTATATTTGGAGAAACAGCTAAATACAGGAAACATGCTGGAGTGACATTTGTCTTTTATAGTTCACTGAAAAAAGTTGACTGTGGCTTGTTAACCCCTTCACCGCCCTCTGCCGGATATATCCGGCACCGTTGTTTTAATGCTAACGCCATACTGCCGGAATTATCCGGCACATTTGCCTGTGGTTATATGAATGCCTGGCAAGTACTATAACTGACGGTTTGGCGTGGGTATTATTACTACGTTGTATTTCGACAAGTCTGTGGTTGTTTTGGCCGGTCATGTGACGTGATTCGCATGTAACAGCTGTGAATATGGCGAAACGTAAACTGACTTCAAGTGAGGCTTTACAGGCGATTTTGGACAGTTCTGATCATGATTGTAGCAGTTCTGAAGAAGATTTTAGTGACAGTGATGAGCAGCAACGTGCACTGCATGATATTGTGAATGAAGACGCATCGGATGACGGCGCTGAGTGGGTGTATCCCCAGCATCTCAGCTGGGCTGCTGCCCGTGGTGAACTACCTTTTCTGCATTCGTTTGAGGGAACGTGTGGCTTTATTGTTGATGTAAACAATTACACTGCTGAGCAGTTTTATGAGCTGTTTGTGTCACCTGATTTGATTAGACATTTTGTTCATCAGACAAATCTGTATGCAGCACAGTTTATTGAGAAAAATCCCAATTTACCTCCACATTCCCGTGTTCGTGCTTGGTTTGACACTGATGAAAACGAAATGAAAAAATTCATTGGGATTTTGATGTTGATGGGAATAATCAGAAAACCAGATATTGAGATGTACTGGTCTACAGATCCTATGTATGCAACACCTATTTTTGCAGCTGTCATGACACGTAACCGATTCTCTTTGCTGCTGAAATTCTTTCATTTGAATGACAACAGAAACGAGCCAGATAAGAAAGATCCAAACCGCGACCACTTGTTCAAGCTACGTCCTTTGATTGATCATTTATTTGAAGCATTTCAGTTGCCCTACATGCCAGGACCGTCAGTTGCAGTTGATGAAAGTTTATTGTCGTGGAAGGGCCGCTTACAGTTTCGACAGTATCTACCATTGAAAAGGGCACGGTTTGGTATCAAGATGTTTTGCTTAGCTGAGAATTCAGGTTACATTTATAGATTTCGTGTATACACTGGCAACTTGCACAACATTTAGTGGTCAATACTGCTTGAATAAATGTAAAAAATGTAAAAAAAATGTAAAAAAGTAAAAAAACAAAAATTGTTCAGATTTCGCCTGGCGTGGGGAATATTTAGGGAGTTGGCGGTTAAAGGGTTAAATATATTGGATTAACACTGAAACACAACAGATTTTTAGAAAACTGCTTAAGTGAATGGTGAACTATGTGCATTGTATTTCAACATAATTAGTGTAAAATCATTTCAAACTGTTTTTGTGCAAAATCAGAGTTTTCCACATGGTGTTAAGTGCTGCATATTAAGTGTAAAACCATTTCTAAGACAAATGTGACCCTAAGTTAGCAACTATAATTTTTGCCTTGTGTGGGTATGTCTGCAAAGAACTGGTAGCTTTGGTGGATTAATCCAAGGGAAAAGCTCCCATCTTTTTTCAACTCCGCTTATTAAATACATAGGTTTAGTAACTAAATGGATATTTTGCATATTAAAGAAATTCATGTAAGCAGTATAAAGTGAAGTTATGGGAAGCAGGATAAAATGAAGTTATAAGTAAAATATATTCCACTAGCTGTGTAAGGCCATGCTGTAAAAAGCCTGGGGTCCTAGAAACTATTGAAATTGTCAGAAAAAAATTTGAAATATAGAGATGTCAGGTAATTGAAAGAAACACCTCTAATCATCTCTCTCCTAGAAAGTTTTGTGTTGCCGATGTGCTCGCATCGCTTGTGCATTAGCGACTAAGCGACTATTTCTTTCTTCTGAGGTTTGTTTTGACCACATGCTTGCCTCGCTTCTGTATTAGCGGCTAAATGAGTGACTCCACCTCTTACTTCCGGACCATAAAGACGGACAAACACGCTTCCACGCATAGACATTTATATATAAGATTCCATGTTCTTCTGAGTAAACTGATTAACTGAAGTCTCATTTGATTACCCATATGCCAAAAAGCACATATTAATAGATTCATATTTGTGACACACATTTTAAAATGTACCATATGATGTTTAATAATCTGAACTCATTCACAGACTGAATGTGTTTAAAAACAACAAAAAAAATGCAATCATAGGTTATGGGTATCTAGGCTTTACCTTATTTTCCATTATTAATTTAATTTTTGGCAATCTGTCCATTTTTAAATGTATTTATTATTATTATTATTATTTTTATGTCAAATTACAACAGTTTTCTAATGTATTTTTCCATTCACACTGCCATTTTGTAATGTTTTTCGTGGCCGCAGCCATTTTGTTTTCATGGTGATATGATGTGACACTCATTTCAGATGGCAGTGAAGTATATGATGTATCCAATCATCAGGAAAAACTGTTCACCTCATGTTTCTTTTTGTTTAGGGATTCTTTTTCTAGAATGACTTCAGAACTTTCTTTTTTGATCACGTGTCTTGTTACCAGTTAGATTAATTTATGGTTTTGACTTTTTGCCATTTTTTGCTACTGATTTACAGAGAATTTCCATTTGTATACTTTCCATTTTTAAATGTTCTTCTCCCAGTTATCAGTGTTTGCATTACACAGCTTTGGTTCTTTGAAGCAATACTATATGACTCTGAATAATTTTAGGTATGATAGAACTTGTAATGAACATTTTATGAGAATTAAAGTTTTACCGGATATCTAGACTCTATTATGTTAGTATTTTTCATAAAATATTATTTGGGTGGCTTTTAATGAAATACGGCGATCAACTAAGAAAAAATAAGTTTTCTGTGGTATAACTTGTGTTTAACTTTATGTCTTAGCCTTGAATATATCCTTATTTGTTGCACCTTAAGTCCTCATGATATAATTCAGATCTTCAGAGTTGGGTATGTCATCACGTGTTTGCTAACACTTGATAGTAAACTTAGACATGATGCTCCACTAAAGGGGTATATTAAATTTTAGGGAGAATTCCATCCATTTAGAGTAATGGATTAATTACGCCTTTCAAGGTTTTCTCAATGCAACACCACAGAGCCGATATATAAAGTCAGCAGTCAAAAAAGAATGTGCTTTCCTGGTTACCTAGCAGAAGTAGTTGGAAAAAACATGAACCAGTGACAATCTGTGAAGTGCAGACTGCTCTTTACAGAGAGAAGTTGACAAGTGAGTGGAGTGAAAGAAGCGCTATAATGTCTAATGAACTGGCTCAGATTTATTAAAGGTCTTATTCAGTTAAAGAAAATGTCATAGAATGTACACTTTTGAAAGCCAACAGCTGCTAGAACCCATGAGATTTAAAGAATGAATGTGGCACTTTCTAGATTTAGATTTAGAAGGGTTTAAGATTTAAATAACTATTCAGTTCTGAAGCTCAAAATAAGATAGACAGCAAGAGACATGCAAATTCAAAATTCTGTCTGTAGTTCATCTACTTGATTTCAAACATGTACTAAAAGATGTTTGATTCAAATCAGAATTGCTCTTTGTGATTTGAATGCAGTTGTTTTTTTCAATCAATGTTTTTAATTTTTATCCTTAAGGCTTTACTGTTGTGTTGCAAAAATACACTTGAAAATGAAATACAGTATACTTAAAGTGACTAGTGATGAAGATTCAAAAGGTGGTTTAGAAATACTACATTAATTCAGTCCTTAGTATCCTGGAATGGAGGATATTTTTCATGGTCTGTCTTTTAACACATAGAATTTGCTGAGAATGTTTTGATATCTCACTGTTAAGCATTGCAAGTAAGGCTATTTAGTTGTGGGAAACATTTCAATAAGAAGGAATTGACTTGCTCTCCCAGAAGTCGTCTTCCTTCAATAACTGCCAGCTTCTTTTGAGTTTGAAATTGAGCACTTTTAGAGTATGTGTACAAGTGGCTTGAACAGGCAAAAAAAACTAACTTTATCAATCATGCTGATTCCAACTTTCCCTTTCAGATCAAAGTAATATATTTATAACATATTGCTATATAAATCTGTGGGAAATACAAATCACAATTTTTGGCTGGTATCTTAAAAATTGCATAGCATAGCACCATGAGCTTTGTTAAAATCATAACAGAAATACTGATCAATGAAGTACTAAGCTCAATATGGGCACTGTATTTTGCCAATGCAGTTAATTTCTGAGGGTATCTAATATCAAAGTCAGAGTCAAAGTGAACTTTATTGTCATCTCAACCATATACAAGTGTACAGATAGACAAAATTGCACAGTCCACAGTGTAACAACATGAAGTCCAAATAATAAATTAAAAATTGAATTAAAAATTAAGATTTAAATTTAAAATTAAAACACAAACAAGACAAGACATTGTGCAAAGAACAAGACAAAGAAGTAGCAGCAATATTGACGTGTAATTAGCGATATGAACATTGATGCAATGTATGGTATTTGCAATCTAGATACATAAATATAGTCAATAGATATGTAATATAATAAATAAATAATAAATAGATATAGATAATACAGAAATTATCAGTGTATGATAATAGTTGTTTAAGACATGTGTAAACAATGACAGGTCAGGACAGTGTCAAAATACTTAAAGGTCAGAATGAGATTTTCAGTTCTTCTCTACATGCACACTAGTCTTTACAGGAAGGTGGCTTGCATGTATAAAAATTCTGTCTCTTTCAAACGTACTAACCCCCAATTCCTGTCATTCCTTTTCTTTCTCCAAGTACCCAATAGATGTCAAGCCATCTCACTGATTCTTCAAAACTTTTAAGGAACAATGAAATATCTTCATAGTACATGTTTAATTATTCTATCCATCTATCCATCCAGTGTCGCGCCAGTCCCAGCAAAAATATAGGGTGAGGCAGGGACAATCCCTAAATGGGACGCCAGCTCGTTGCTAGCACTGCGACACAGTGTCCTCACATGTTTAATTATTAACAATATAGATTATTTAAATTATGTTAACATTTTATCTGTATAATGCAATACACATATTTTGCTGCATTTCATCTTAAAAATGATATCGTCATCATATGTAAATATGTGCTTTATAAAGTGGCTCAGGTTGTACAATATTATAACTGTATTGCAAGTTTACAGTGAGGTAATTGTTCTTATAAGTACAAACAGTTCTACAAGGAGCACTAGAGGGATTGATTGAGTGCATTTATAGTTCTTGGGATGAAACTGTTTTTGAACCACGATGTCCCTACAGGAAAGGCTCTGAAGTGTTTGTCTTATGAGAGCAGTTCAATAGAATGTGCGCATGGCTGAAACAGTGTATGCTTGATGCTGTATACCGATAATTCTCTTTCCAATCAACTGCTGTAGGGCTGTGATTCCACACTCAGATACAGTGGGATAAATACTTGAGAGTAACAACGCTAAAGCAGCTATGGTATTTGGAATAGTTTGGCCATTCCGTGGATCATTATATTTTTACATGTTAATTACAATCAGATGCCTTAAACTAATGAACAATATGCAGTTAATTTCAGTGTATTTCATAAAGCCGCGTCAGAGATGTGGATCTAAAAAAGAAAGGGAAACCACATAGGAACAGTAGCACTGCTTTGACGCTGAGTGCCTCCAGTTAGCAAAACCGAGCAGAGAACTTGCGTATGTCAGGGATGGAGCTGGTGTGAAAATGTGCTTGGCTTTATGCCAAGTTTAGTTTTTATACATTGCGATGTGAGCGTGGAAATGGGTGTACGCAACATGTTTGTGCGTACACATCGTTTATACATGAGGCCCCAGGTTATCAATCAAACCTGAGCTCATGCTATGTAATACTACTGATACTATTGTACTACTACTAATAATAATAGTAATACATTTTGTTTATGTAATACATTTTGAATTACAGATCATCCTTCACAAATAGTTAAAGGAATACAATGATGACATGAATGACACAGGATAAGTATTGGATATATATATATATATATATATATATATATATATATATATATATATATATATATATATATATGGAATATTGGAAACAAGAAAGACTGATAAGGATATTAATCCACTTATATTGAGAAAACTGTGCATAATGAATGAGGCAGGGTTTACCTCTTACTTAATAAGATCATAATGAATGTGTGTGTCAAGACAATTTGTTGGAGATGCACAAAGACAAGATTCTAAGTAGAGAAGATACTAATGTATTGTTACATGTAGTAAACTGACAGACAAAAATATGTGTTGAGAAAGCTTGCAGGGACTTACTTACAAGCAACAAGATACCATGACTATAAATCAGAAGGACCATTCCAGTGTGCATGAAAGGAATAAAATAAGAAAGCAAAATCCAAACAGAAGGCAAGAAGTGTGTCAAACAACAGGAGCAATATTTATTGCAAGTCAAGTCAAGTTGGGGAGCATGCACTGGTACAGTGTGTTGCCGCACCAACTACACAACAAAACAACTTGGGATCCCAGTTGGCAACCCCCCAGGCAGATACGCGGACCAGTCCCACCCTCCGGAAATGACCCTCTATCTGCTGCAGCCAGGTGTTACGTGGGCGACCCCTTGGTCTGGTCCAGCCGCTCGGGTCCCCAACAATGACAATCTTACGAGCTGGATCAACCTTGGGGAAACGTGCCACATGGCCGTAGTGCCGTAACTGATGCTCCCTCACAATGCAGGTAATGTGCCTCATTCGGGACTCCATGAGCAACTGCTCATTCGACACAAAGTCAAACCAACGGTACCCAAGGATTTTCCAAAGAGACACAGTACCAAATAAGTCCAGTCTTCGTCTCAGGTCACTGGATAGCATCCATGTCTCGCAACCATATAGCAAGACAGGAAGCACCAGGACTCTAAAGACTTGGACCTTCGTCCTTTTGCGTAGATATCGGGAGTGCCACACACCCCTTTCCAGTGACCTCATGACACCCCATGTTCTCCCAATCAGTCTACTGACTTCATAGGAAGAGTCACCAGAGACATGAATGTCACTGCTAGGGTAAGTAAACCTCTTGACAAGGTCGACACTCTCTCCGCAGACAGACACACTGCTGATGGCTGTGCCCAAGATGTCATTAAGGGCCTGGATCTTGGTTTTTATCCAGGAAAGTCGCAAGCCCAGACACCCAGACTCCTCGCTCAGTCTCTTGAGAGCCCCGATCAGTGCTTCCATTGACTCCGCGAAGATCACAGCATCGTCAGCAAAGTCAAGATCTGTGAATCTTTCTTCACCAACAGATGAATTTTTGCCTATAATAAAAACTGTCCATAATATATGTTTACCTATGGCTATGAACAATTCAAGTAGAATGACTGATGTGGGAATTTTGGTCTTGTCTGTTTTGGGAGATGAATGTCTGAAGTGGAACTCAGCCAGCAGCGGTGTTTTTTTTTTTGTTTTTTTCTGTCATCCCGTGGTATTCCGTAGTTACTGAACTTGAGGGCCGTTGATTAAAGTAAATTCAAGTACATATAAGCATGAACAGCAGAAAAGGGTGTCGAAAGAAACGGATAAGACAGCTAAAACTACATCAAAGTCTAAACAGGCCTCAAGCTTAAGTTCAAGGTACGGCCTGCCAGAGGGTGACCTGGAACAGATAAGTGAAAGAATTGATCTCCCAGGACCTGACGCTACAGCATCACCTCCAGCCGAGAGCAAACGTGGTAGGGGAGAGTGCAAGTGAGTCGGGCCAGGAGAACTTGTCAATTCCAGAAGATTCATTGAAACTGAAAATGGCCTTACTTTCCACACTGTCAACTACCCCCCACAAGCCAGCAACACTGTCTCTAACTGGGCATACTACTCCACCGCAGGTCACAGAGGAGGCCGAAACAAACATTCTGAGCTGAAGGTAACAATCACTGCAATGATTACTGTAATAACGGCTGCTGTCAGGGGGGATATAAATGAGCTGAAGAGTAATATAAAGAAGGTTACAAATGATATAAATGTATAAGAAAAGAAATAAAGAACATAAACAAGACAAATGAGAAGCTGCTTCAGAATGTTAAAGACCAGGGGGGTATTTTCCGTACTTCGCTTAAATTATCCGAGATCAGATGCCTCACCTTGGATGAGTTAATGCCAGTGAAACTCATCCGGGATAAGTCGGTTATTCAAACGCAGCCGTGTAGTAGATTAGTCTAGCTGGATCTAAACATCCAAGATGAATTCGCGCGCCCGCGCTGATTGAAAAGCCCATATATATTGAGTCTAGAAAACATGATCAGCAAGTCTTTGATAGGCTGTAACAAAATGACGAAAGAATGGGCGCATTTTTTTTTCGGAAAAAGACCTTTTATTCGAAGGACATGAAGAATTTCAAGATTTAATATGCACAAAGGGTAACACTGCAAAAGCATCCCAAACCAGAAAAGACTAAACGCTAAGTAGTGTGCATTGTACTTACTGAATGCAGCGTTTCACTTCATATGTGTCTGATTAATTAGATAGATAGATACTTTATTAATCCCAAGGGGAAATTCACATTTAATATATTAAATATGCATGTAAATTCATATTTAATATGTCATAATTCCAGATCAAACGTGAGCACAAGGAGAACATGGGAACAGGTTAAAGTGAAGTACAAGAATATACTTCAAACTGGTAAATATTGGTATATAACTATTTAAAGAATTGTTGACATAAAGAATCATATATAATATAAAAAACATTAATTCTAAAGCTAACAAGCAAAAAACAGGTGGAAGTCCACGCGGTCCAGACCTAACCTCTGCAGAAGAGTTGGCTATCCAGCAAAATGTCCATCGCCCTGTTTCTGAGGGCATTCCAGGGCAAAGCTCCTCCTCAGAACCAGTGGCACGATGCAGTGGTCACTTCATTTCAGGTAAAGGATGGTCATTGCATATATTTGTCCTCCATGTGTGCCATAGGTATGTTCCATATAGCCCTCTTTTTTGTTGGGTCAGTTGCACCGAATGTCATATCCCTAGAACCTGTGTCTGACCAACGAAATATTGACGAAGGTCAAATATTTGATGAAGACACTGTTATTCAAATCTGCGTACAATCCAGTGCCCCAGTCACATTTGGAAATCCTGAGTAATGAGAATGTTAGGCTGATTGTGAGATTCTTTATGGAACTGTGGTTGTCTTTGCCTGTGTGTTGCCTATCTGCAATGGCATGAAACGCCTCTTTTATTGTCTGCACACGCAGGTGTCCAGGAAACACTATAAAAACCCAAGGGAAATATTTCAGAGCCAAACAGACTTTACGAATTGCGTGGCAAACTGCACTTTTAGATAGATTTTCCCCACAGTATATAAAAAAAGTGCCATTTGCAAAAAACCTCAAAGCAATGCATACTGTCTGTGCGGTTGTGAGAGCCGACTTCGTAGAGTTTGATTTCAAATATAAGGTGCTAATAAATCTTTGAGGTATAATATTCCCCCTCGGCTAAAGCGGTATCTTTCGAAAAGAATTTCCTCCGGGAGCAATAAAGGATCTTGCCGATCACGCAAAACCCTCTCTATATGAAATTCTCTTCTTATAATTTGCGCACCGATATCAATTGGTTGCTCATTCATGAACGGTGAAGCCGTGACTGAAAGAATTCCATGCACTGACACTGATTAAGTGTGTGAGCTAATCCTTGTTTACATAGAACATGAGGATTTGGATGTGTTGCTATGACAATACATCCAACAAGAGTTTCGAAAACCCGACAGATCCAGGATCATGCCAAATCGTCAACAATTACATCCGGCTAAACGAATAATCCACGTACGAAAAATACCCACCAGGGTTTTGCGCGATATGCAAGATCCTTTATTGCTCCTGGAGGAAATTCTTTTCGAAAGATACCGCTTTAGCCTAGGGGGAATATTATACCTCAAAGATTTATTAGCACCTTATATTCGAAGTCAAACTCTACGAAGTCGGCTCTCACAACCACACAGACAGTATGCATTGCTTTGTGGTTTTTTGCAAATGGCACTTTTTTATATACTGTAGGCGATGGGGAAAATCTATCTAAAAGTGCAGTTTGCCACGCAATTCGTAAAGTCTGTTTGGCTCTGAAATATTTCCCTTGGGTTTTTATAGTGTTTCCTGGACACCTGCGTGTGCAGACAATAAAAGAGGCGTTTCATGCCATTGCAGATAGGCAACACACAGGCAAAGACACCCACAGTTCCATAAAGAATCTCACAATCAGCCTAACATTCTCATTACTCAGGATTTCCAAATGTGATTGGGGCACTGGATTGTACGGAGATTCAAATAATCAAGACACAGTTTCTTCATCAAATATTTGACCTTTATCAATATCTCGTTGGTCAGACACAGGTTCTAGGGATATGACATTCCCTGCAACTGACCCAACAAAAAAGAGGGCTATATGGAACATACCTATGGCACACATGGAGGACAAATATATGCAATGACCATCCTTTACCTGAAATAAAGTGACCACTGCATCCTACCACTGGTTCTGAGGAGGAGCTTCCCCTTGGAATGCCCTCAGAAACTGGGCGATGGGCATTCTGCTGGAGAGCCAACTCTTCTGCAGGGGTTAGGTCTGGACCACGTGGACCTCCAGCTGTTTTTTGCTTGTCTGCCTTCTTATTAGCTTTAAAATTAATGTTTTTTATATTATATATAATTGTTTATGTCAACAATTCTTTAAATAGTTATATACCAATATTTACCAGTTTGAAGTATATTCTTGTACTTCACTTTAACCTGTTCCCATGTTCTCCTTGTGCTCATGTTTGATCTGGAATTATGATATATTAAATAATAATGAATCTGACACATAGGAAATGAAACGCTGCATTCAGTAAGTACAATGCACACTACTTAGCGTTTAATTTGTTGGCCACTTTTTGCCAGCCGTCTTTTGTGGTCTGGGCTGCTTTTGCAGTGTTACCCATTGTGCATATTAAATCTTGAAATTCTTCATGTCCTTCAAATAAAAGGTCTTGCGCCGCCTGTGTGAAAAAAAAAAATGCGCCTGTTCTTTCGTCATTTTGTTACAGTCTATCAAAGACTTGCTGATCATGTTTTCTAGACTCAATATATATGGGCTTTTCAATCAGCGCGGGTGCGCGCATTCATCTTGGATGTTTAGATCCAGCTAGACTAATCTACTACACGGCTGCGTTTGAAAAACCGACTTATCCCGGATGAGTGTCACCGGCATTAACTTTTCCAAGATGAGGCACCTGATCTCAGATGATTTAAGCGACGTACAAAAAATACCCCCCAGGAGAAACATTTAAGTAATCGCTTTGAGGCATTGTATGCTAGAAAATATTGAGGAAAAAATACAGGAAAATGCAACTACGTTTGCAAATACATATAGAGCATTTGGTTTGCAATTTGAAGATGCTAAGCAAATGTTCATGATTCATATTGAAATACAATTGGCATCAACTGCTGACAGAAAAGCAACAACTGCAAATTGCGAATTAAAAGTGCTTGGAGACAGACTAGCTGCACTGGAAAAAGGATACAGAAGAAATAATATCAGAATTGAAGGTCTCCTTGAAAACCGTAAAAGTACAAACCCAGTGAAATTCATGGGTAAACTATTCTTAAAAATAATTGGAGTAGACTTCAAATCAGACACAGTGATACTAGCAGCTTTTACCGTATACATGGATCAAATGCCTCAAAACCTAAAGGAATCTAAATTAAATGTGATGTCAATTCTCAGACTGAACCAAGAGATAATATTTGAAAGTAACTGCATTCGCATTTTCTCTGATTTCTCACCTTCAACAGCTGCTAAACGTGCCACATTTTACGGAATTAAACAGCACTTACAGAAAGTCAAAATCATATACAGCCTCTTGTATCCTGCTAAATTGAAAATGGATATTTAAGGCAAGTTCTACATTTTTAGTTCTCCAGAGGAAGCAGAAAAAGTCCTAAGAAATTTGATCCTGACACTTTTTGAAATATGATTGTGAGTCATATCATGTCCTGGAAAAGCAAAGAAGATCTTACCTGCTATTGGGTCCATTCGCAATGAGACTTTTGCTGTAATTTTTCATTTTATTTCCTCCTTGTCTATTTTTATGTTTTAATTACAATTATATATTTTTTTTCCCTCAAAGGGGACTATTTAAAATCATACCCTTTGTTTATTGTATTACGACTGTACTATCACACGCTATTCTCTTATCCATGGCTACTGTTTAACATCTTTCCCTGGGTTTACTCTTTCAGGACTGTTTAAGATTATATTCTAGATTTATAGTATTTGGGCTGCACTGTCAATAGATGTCTCTGCTTTAATCCTTCTACATCGCTGCTGGGGAGCTTGTTCTGTTTTGGATGTGTTGTCTCTAGGTATGTCAGAAGACTGTGGTGTAGCCTCACGTGGGGAGGCAAAATCCTTGGGGGGAGTTCGGGAGAAAGCAAGCTATTTTTATTCTATACTTTTAACCCTTACAATTGTAAATGCCAATGCAACAATAGGTTTCATAGCAATAACTCTTGGTAAAAGAGGAAATTAAGGTCAGAGCTATCTTTATTTAATAACGTACTAACTTAAACTAAGACTAGAAAATGTCAACAAATGTTCAGAAGCAATGTCTTTATGACCAAACAGTGAACATTTGTGAGCTGGAACGTTAAAGGTCTTAATCACGAATTAAAGAGTTGGTGGGGTTTGAATTGAATTTAGTTTTGTCAAGTTTGACTTGCTTGTATGGACTGTTTTTTGCTTTTAATAAATTCAATAAAATAGAAAAGAATGACTGATGTAAATATAAATAAACACATTATGTCATTCTGTTCATTCAAGCTTGAAGGTTGTATTTTATTTAGTTTAAAGACCCAATAAGCTTCTTGGTATAATAAAAGATTATTATAATCACCAAGCCATGGGTGTGGTTTTACAGTCTCTAATATAAAAATATGCTTTTGTATTCTACTATGTGTCTGGTAGCGCAGAAAATTATACCAACATACAACAGGGGACAAGTACATACCAATACAATACAATACAATTTATTTTTGTATAGCCCAAAATCACACAAGGAGTGACGCAATGGGCTTTAACAAGCCCTGCCTTTTGATAGCCTCCCAGCCTTGACTCTCTAAGAAGATGAGGAGAAACTCCCAAAAAAATCATCATAGGGGAAAACATGAAAGAAGCATTGGGAAAGGCATTTCAAAGAGAGATCCTTTTCCATGTAGGTTGGGAGTGCAGTGGGTGTCAATAAAGGGGGTAAATACAATACAATACACAGAACAGAATACAAATACAGTAATCCCTCGCTACTTCGCGGTTCACTTTTCGCAGATTCACGACTTCGCGGGTTTTTAAATACAAGTGATTGCCCGCCTATCGCGGAAGTTATGTTCCAGACCCATCAGCAACAGGAGAAAATCCGTGATATAGAAAGACCATATAAATAAACATTTTTATAGTTTAAGCCTTAAAATACCCATCCCACATGCTTTAAACACATGTAAACTTATAAAACACACTTTGTTAACACATATGATATGTGGATGTCGGGCTAAGGATATGAGTAACATCTCACTATTATAAAACATTTTAACTTCATGCAAGACAAGACAGTGAGACAGGAAAATTGGTGAGGTACAAGCTTTTAAATTATTGACAGGCAGAGCGACAAGCAGCACAAAACCAGCACAAAGTCCACTTCTCCTTAGCGTTCATTCAGCTCCCCACAACCTTGACAATGCGAACTGCGCCTCCGGGGAGGGGGGTTTGAGCTAAAGTGCGTTCAGCCCTCACATACCCACACACACACTCTTCCTCCTTCCGAACGCGCAGAGCGACAAGCAGGCATTTTGGCAGAAGCAGCACAAAGTCCATTTCTGCTCAGCGTGAGTTCAGCTGCCCCCCTTCACAAAGCGAGTGCAGACACATTGACGTCTGATCGCTGCGTGCAGTGTTGGTCTGCGGTGTTTAAGAATGTAGAAAGTGTTTAAGAGCATAGGAAGTGTTTATAAGAGTGTGGGAAGGGTTTATAAAGCCTTAAAATATGTATAAATAATAAAATAAATATAGGTCGCTACTTCGCGGATTTTCACCTATCGCGGGGGGCTCTGGAACGTAACCCCCGCGATAGGTGAGGGATTACTGTAATCTTCAATACAATATAATAGTACAATAGAAATATTACAATACAGAACAGAATTCAACAGTAGATAATATTACATAATATGACTTGGATAAGTTCAGAGTCCTGGAGATCTCAGCCATCAAGCTACTTCCCCTTATTGGCCATTCCACAGCTGAGTCAGCGCTCGGCCAGAAAATCCAATGAAAGGATAGCTCTCCTTGACGAATCCTGCAATCCTCCTTCAGAGATGACAGGCAGAACAACTTGGCAGGTGGGCAGTGGTACCAAGTGCCACATTGCAGTACTGAGAAGAGAAACAGAATAGGTGATGGTTAGTAAGAAATTATAACTATCATATTATTTATGTTTTAGTGTTAATGACTAACAACAGTGATGCAGTATGCACAGTTAATCAAAAGCTTTAGTCAGGATATGCTAAACTGAAAAAATTAATCTCAAATCTGCCGCAATCCAAAAAGGCAGAACCGTAACAACAGACAACTTCTTCACGTTACTTTCGCTGGCTAATAGACTGCTGCACCGCAATACAACTCTGCTTGGCACCATGAATAAAGTGCGACGGGAACTTCCACCTGCAGCTAAAGTCAGTTCAGTACACGAACAATTCTCCACGCTGGTGTTTAGATCTCCCAGTGCCATGCTGACAGTGTATGTGCCCAAAAAGATGAAGTCTGTCTGCATTCTCAGCACAATGCACCATGATGTGGAGATTGGGCAAGATAAAAAAAAAAAAAAAAACACGGTCACAGACTACAACCACATGAAGGTATGCTAATGAAAAAAATATTAGTGTGACGAAGTATTCTGGTGCTATTCTGGTGATAAAATGATTTCTTCAAAATGTCACATATATTTGTCTTTTTTTTTTCCCCAGCGTGGCGTTGACATCATGGACCAGAAGGCGCGTGCTTGTTTAGTGCGAACAGGAACACGCAGGTGGCCGGTTGCTGTGTTCTACAACATCCTTGACCTAGCAGCGATGAACGCACACGTACTGTATAAGGCATGCACGGGGTCCGCTGAGAAAAGAAGAGTGTTCATGGCTAACCTTGCAGAGGAACTTCGTCGTCGCTTCTTACAGGAAAAGGCGATGGAAAAAGAAAAGATTATACATCATCAACAAACTTCCGTTCTAAGACCTCAGCTTCCCCCAGGGAAGAAAGTACAGTGTCAGGTGCTCATTCACTGTAATAGGAACCATAGCACAGAGAGGTGTGTACACTGCAACAAGTACACATGTCGTAAATGTAGGAATGGCGGACCTTGGGTGTGTGGGAACTGTTAATATTTGAATGTAATGATTTTATATAGCACGGATCGGAAATCAGCAGTTCTTAACATTGCACCACGCAAGCTGTCGTATCAACCACCAACTGTAACTTGCTTTCTTTATTCTTCGGTTATAGTCTTGAATAAAAGTGCACTTTTATTTATGTGAAACCAGCTGTGTCAGATGGGGTTGTATGGATTGATTCTGAATGCGACTGCGAGAATGAAAAGTGAATTAAAAAAAAAAAAAAAAAAAAAAGCTAACCTTTACCAGTATCATAAGTTACACCGGCTGTTACAGACTGAAATCAAATTTATGTTGTTATTCTAAAATTGTAAGAATAAGAGCAGTTCATTTCTCGAAGTGGAGCCGTGCGGGATCGAACTCGCCACCCTCTGATTCCCAGTCAGGGGCTGATACCATTACGCCACCGCGGCGGATGTAGTAAGAATGTCAATGTGGCATGCTAACGCGGCTTTTTTTTTTTAAATTTTTTGAATGAAAGCGCACGTGTTCTCTTATTTGTACCTTTTGTGAAAGTGTTTCTTTGATATATGGACTTCAGGCTTCATACGTTATATAGTTTATGCCTACATTTTGTCATTTACTATTAGAATATGAAAAACTTTTCTGTTTTAAAAATGTGTTTGCACAGCCTACTATAGAAATGGAACACACATGAAATGCGTGTATTCCAAATAACGCTAGAATTATTTCCACTCTAAAACTCCACTTCAATCCCAGGTAATCAAATCAAGGCAAGGCTTGAGCTAGGAGAAGTTCATTCTAAGTCGGTGGGGGGATGGAATAGCTGGCTGCTAGTAGCTTTTGTTTATCAGCACATTTAGATGACAAAGGACTCTGGCGGAGAGGTGCAAACGGATTTAAGACGCGATTTAAGGTGGGACGGATTTACGAGTTTTTTCGTAGGCTCTGGTAATTCTAGTGTTAAGGCTTTATATGTTAAAAGAAGGATTTTGAAATCTGCCCTAAACTTAACCGGGAGCCAGTGTAAGGATTTAAGAACTAGAATTATGTGTTCATATTTTCTTGTTCTTATAATAATTCTTGCGGTAGCATTTTAGATTAACTGGAAGCTGTATAAAGAACAGTTTGAATATCCAGTGAATACCAAATTTCAGTAGTCAATCCTACTAGAAATAAATGCATGAATTAATTTCTCAGAATCCTGCTTATTTAGAAAATGCCTTAATTTCCCAACATTTTTAAGATGGAAGAAACATGATTTAGACAGCTTTGAAATGTGCACTTTAAATTACATGCTAGAGTCAAAGATAACTCTTAGATTGCGGGCTGACTCAGTAAAATTAATGGTGATTCCAACTGAGTTAAATGAATACAGAATATTGTTGTGATCAGCATCATTCCTTTCAATAATTAATATCTCTGTTTTATCTGTGTTTAAAGACAAGTAGTTCTCATTGATCCACTCCTTTAATTCACTAACACATGTACAGCACATTTCTGTACATACTGGAATCAATTGGATAAATAAGCCCACACCAGGCAAGGACAGTGCCTGTAAGCTCAACATAATTTTCTAGCATGTCTGTTGGTATTTTGAACTGTAGATCTGAATTCTTATTTGTTAAATTAGCCACTGTTCTAAACAGTACATGAGGATTATTATTATTGTTATCTGTTATTTTAGAATAGTAGTCTGATTGA
The DNA here is from genome assembly GCF_900747795.2 of Erpetoichthys calabaricus. Classification (NCBI taxonomy): domain Eukaryota; kingdom Metazoa; phylum Chordata; class Cladistia; order Polypteriformes; family Polypteridae; genus Erpetoichthys; species Erpetoichthys calabaricus. The sequence goes on from NC_041401.2 coordinate 118,811,614, forward strand.
GCTTTAAAAAGAGCTTTTTTATATTTTTTAACACTCTCTGCCCATGCAATTTGAAAGACCTCCAAATATACAAACCCCTTAGTGCCACAACTACAGTGATGTTTTAAAGTGAGAAGCCATGAGTTAGTATAATATGGTCACCCTTAAGCACCTGGTTGTAATCATTGTTTTATATTTGATGGAGGCACAAAAATAGCTGCCGTGAAGTGGTTTACTATAAAATCACATGTGGAATGCCACTCCTTATTCAGGATAAGATCCCAGTCATCCCACAGGAGAAAGACTTTCCAAAACTAAGGTCATAAAACTTATGGAGCCGTTTCTGGACAAAGGCAGTACCGTAACAACAGTTGTGTAAAGTGCGTCAGGAGCATTCCACCTGCACCAAAAGTCACTTCAGTGCATGTGTACTTTGTCAGCATTGTATCAATCAAACACAGGAAGCTCTGCAGTCTACTTGTGACTTTACACTATAGGGAGATAAGTAAATAAATTAAAGTAAATAACATTCGATCTGGATTTTATATAAGTAACATATAGATGTTTTTTATATAAAGACCATCACAAAACATAATCACAAACAGGACTTTGCACAATAACTTGGAAAGCTCTATAAACCCTGTTGTTTTGTTGAAGGACATGCGTGTGGCAGATTCACTGGCAGGATGACGCTTGATGTCTTGTTGCATCCAAACGGCGCCATCTTTCGCCTTTACACCTGGTGCAGCTGCGTTGTTCCTATGTGTGAGTGGACGTTTCTTGCAGGGAGGGCTTCTGTTCACTATCTCTGATGTAGAACCCTCATCCTCTGTTATAGCACGTTTTTATTTGAAAACTAACAGTGTCAGATTAAGGGGAGCGTGAACATGACTGAGAGAATAAAAGTAAGTAATAAAACAAATGCTAACTTTTACAAGTACCATAAATTTACAAGGGCTGTTACAGACTCAAATAGATTAAATGTATTTTTTTATTTATTTTATAATAGTAATAATAATAGCCGCTGACCACTCAAAAACAGTTCAATGCATGAAAGACCCTGAATCGAACCTGCCACCTATAGACTTGGAGACAGCAGTTCTTACCTTTACACCAACCAAGCAGACATATATGTGGGTGTGTGTGTCATACCCTATCCCAAGCTCTTTTACTTTGGTTAAATTCTTGTTTTGTTATATCTATGTCTTTTGTGAAGTTTTTATTTGATATTTGGACTTCAGTCTTCACACATTATAATAATAATAATAATAAGTAACATTTATAGAGCGCCTTTCACAAACCCAAGGTTGCTTTACATACAGAGTAAGTTTAAAAAAAATTATACACTTCACATCGGCATTCTGTCATTATTACAGTAAGATGAAAAAATTTCTGTTTTAGTTATGTGTGTGGCATTTTTTGCCTCGGATTTCCTGTTCTCCTACATTTACAGAGATCATTGTTGACACGGAACACAGATGAAATGCATGTGTTCCAAATAACAATATATTATTTATCCTATACAATTCCAGGCACCTCACACCCAGATAAACAGACTTGTGTTGGGAGAATCTGGTGTACGAATAAAGCTGCGTCAGTGAGGGATGGGATAGTAGGCTGCCTGCTGCTTGACACATTTGCAAAACAAAACAAGCTGATAGAGAGTTGCGAAGGAATTTAAGGTGGCCTGGGATTATGAGTTTCCTGTTGAGGGCATGTTTATATGTTGTGTGTCCTGCAACATGTACAGTTCAAGATTTCCGGCCGATAATATAGACAGCTTCACCTGCCAAAAATGCTTAGTTAATTTAGAGCTGGTCAGTAAAACGCACACTTTGGAGGACTGCGTTATATACATGATAGTGATTAAGCAAACCGAAAATTGGATTGACTCAGTTTGTTTAGACAATCTGGCTACTTCTGATTCGACTTCAATTTCCCCAGGTTCCACTGTAGTTAATACCAGGCCAAAATCAGCAGCACCAGCTCAGTCCCAGGGTGAGAAAGCAACTTTGAAATGGGAGGGTAAGAAGTCAAAATTATGTCCCTCTGGACCCAGGTCACCAATTTGGACCCAGAACAGATTCTCAGCTCTCTGCAGAACGCCTGTGGTGCCTGAGAACAAAGAAGTACTCATAACTGGCGACTCCATGGTGTGGAATGTTAGAATTTCAAAAAATGTTAATCCCACAGTTAATGTTACCTTCACCCCTGGTAAGAATCTATCTGACATTGAGGCTAAATTGGACCTTCTGGCCAACAATAAGGTATGTACCTTATTGTTGCATGTCAGTACTAACAATATTTATTAACAGCAATTTAAGGTATTAAAGGGAAACTTTAAGCAAAATGAAAATGTTGCAATTTATTTGTTTCTGGCCCCTTAATAAGATTCTATGTAAAGGGAGTGTGATTTACAGGAAATTGCGTTTTCTTCACTGCATGTTAAAGCCAAGATGTACAAATAAAAGCATAGCCTTTGTGAACAATTGGGTTGATTTTTAGGAAAGGCTTGGATTTTTCAAAAGAGATGATCTTCATCCCAATTGCAGGGGATCTTCTGTTTCATCCCAAAATATAGCAGCAAAACTGCCTGGCTGACAGATCAGAGCACCACCCAGGTCACACTCTCGTGATCTTAAATCACAGGCTGTTGTTTATCCCACTTGTTGCTATACTGTAGCTGTTACCCCCAATACCCGTTATTGGTCGTCCTATAAATTTATTCTTGATGCAAACCTTAAATTAGGCCAAGAGATTAAATTAGATCATTTACCAAGGGAATCTATAATAATAACATATTTCCAATTAAAACAAAAAAATGTATCTGGTCAGAAGCATTTTTGCAGTTTTAAATGCAGTTTATTAACACTAGAATTCCTACAGAATATGAAAAAACTTGTAATTCCGGCCCACCTTAAATCCCTTAACACCTCTCCATCAGCATCTTTTGTTTTGTAAATGCATCGATCAGTAGAAGCAGCAAGCAACCTGCTGTCCCATCCCCCAACTTGACGGAGATCAGCTCGCTGGTAAAAAGGTTTCCCAGCTCAAGCCAAGGCTCCTTATCTCTGTGTGTGAGATCTGGAGTTGTATAGGGTAAATAATACAGTATATTGTTATTTGGAATACGTGCATTTCATGTGTATTCCATGTCTGTAAAGATCTGGTTTAGTGAAGGATGAAAGGAAATGCGAGAAATGCAAGAAATGCTGAACACATACCTAAAGCAGAACTTTTTCCATGTTATACTAATAATGGCTGAAGTGTATAATGTGTGAAGCCTTTAGTCCAAATATCAAATAAACATATGCACTTTTATCCAAGAATATAACCAAAGAAAAAAAAAAGCATTTGAATTACATATGCCTGTCAATGAGTTAAAAACTCAATTTCAAATGTCAGACGACAGGGAATTTACATGTATTCTTGAATGTTGTACAACGAACTTGTCTCTCCCTCTCTGAGTTGATGGCATTTATCTCCATTCTTTTCATAACAGCATTGCTTTGGCTGATGCCTGCTCAGAATTATTTGTTGTATCGGCAATTAATGATACAATGTCCTGTGATCACTATCAGACTGGACAAAGGCAGGACCGTAGTAACAGACAGCTTCTTCACAGTGCTTTTGCTGGCTAATAGACTGCTGCACTGTAGCACATAATGTACACATTGATGTTGTAAACAAACAGAAGTGATCAAAGTGCATAGAAACTTACCCTGGTTTCATGAGAGCACTCAAGCTCTTAGAGTGTCTAAAGCTGGAGCATAGAGTGCCCTCTTCTACGCGGTGGGGTGCTGGGGAGGCAGCATAAAGACGAAGGACGCCTCACTCCTGGACAAACTGGTGAGGAAGGCAGGCTCTATTGTAGGCATGGAGCTGGACAGTTTGACATCTGTGGCAGAGTGATGGGCACTCAGCAGGCTCCTGTCAATCATGGAGAATCAATTGCATCCACTAAACAGTGTCATCTCCAGACAGAGGAGCAGCTTCAGCTGCAGACTGCTGTCAATGTCCTGCTCCACTGACAGAGTGAGGAATTTGTTCCTCCCCGACACTATGCGACTCTTCAGCTCCACCCAGGGGGGTAAACGTTAATATTATACAAAGTTATTGTCTGTTTTACCTGCATTTTTTATCACTCTTTAATTTAATATTGTTTCTTTATCAGTATGCTGCTGCTGGAGTATGTGAATTTCCCCTTGGGATTAATAAAGTATCTATCTATCTATCTATCTATCTATCTATCTATCTATCTATCTATCTATCTATCTATCTATCTATCTGTCTAGCTGGAGAGCAACAAAGCTGCAGGTCTTTTGAAATGCATGGACAGAAAGTGTTAAAACATATAAAAAAGCTCTCTTTAAAGCTTACTCTGATTACTATTCTAAAGTAATAGATAATGACAATAATAATCATTTCGTACTGTTAAGAACTACAGTGCAAAATACCAACAGACATTAGCAATACAGACACCCTCCTTACTCATCTTGGATAAGCAGTCCCACCTCAGGATGAGAGGGGGAGCTGTTGCTAATGGCATTGTCTCTTTTCTTCCAAAAGCCAGGAAAAGCCATCCAGTGAGGGCAATTCACTCCACCCCTTCTGGTCAGATGAGCATAAAAACAAGATGCCAGCAAAAGGTGGTATGTCATTTTGGACCCCCACGCATGAGAGGAGAGCCAAATCAGACCTCATCTGACAAAGATCCTTTGCCATGGGCATTTCTGGTTTATTATTCTGCCACCATGCACTGTCTTCGTTATTCCAGCAAGTAATATTAAATAGAGTGACCTGGTTGGTGCCCCAGCATTTCTTCAATCCAATTGTACTTTGTTTGACCTCTCCCTCTCTCTCTCTCTCTCTCTCTCTCTCTCTCTCTCTCTCTCTCTCTCTCTCTCTCTCTATATATATATATATATATATATATATATATATATACTAGGGGGCTTCGCCCCCTGCTCGCTTCGCTCGGCAACCCCCGTGTTTGGTTTTCCGGATACACACTTTTAAGATTTTTATTTTCTTTGAATTGTTGCTATTTCATTAGTTTCACTTTTATTTCAGAACTTCTGTAAAAACAATATTTGTAATCTTGCGAGTCCCAATATGCTGAATCTTTTTAATGAGGTCAGGACAGGTTTCTCTGTTTGGAATTTCAGCACATACAAAACGATCTACATCATCAGCAGTTAATAATTTTTTTTACAAAGTAAAAAAGTAAGTAGATTTCTGCACTGGACTCCTGTCTGTAAAGTCGTGCTATTTTCCTCTCACAGTTCCAAAAGTACATGGAGTTACCAAGGTGATACCACAGCTTTTGTCTAGGTTTTTGTACAAGGGCTAGACAGAACATTTTTGACTCCTGGGGTAAATTTAGCTTTTTAAATAAGCAGACAGATAAATATATATACACTAACAAAGTAACCAATAAATGCATGTGCGGTAAACTCCGTTTTTGAAATTCTCAAGATTCTTTATTTGTCACATGCATAGTTATACAGGACAACAAGCAGTGAAATGCATCCTGATCTGCTTATCAAAAACTGTGCAAAGTTAGAAGAATATCAGTTAAATTAACAAAAAGTCATAGATTGAAAGATAACAGTATAGTAGAACATAATAAATAAGTAAAATTATGTGAATAAAGTAGAATTAAGTGTTAAGGTGCAATAGTGTAGTAATTATTGTGCAAAACCAAAGTTAGACTGGTGCATAGTTAAATGAGGCAGTTTGTTTGTTTGCGCTACTGCGATCTCTACTTTCTTTTTTAGTATTTTCTAATTTTCCTTTCATATCCTTTAACTTTCTCCACATGTGTATAACGCCGTTTTTTTTTTTTTAGCCTTTCTAATTTCACTGGTTTCATAGTCTTTAACCTACTCTGCATGTGTTTAGCGTCAACGTTTGTAAACGTCTTTATAAAGTTCTAGTTTGTCATTTTACTCATTGTCTTTTAATTCTGAGCCGTACAGTACAATACATAGAACAGAATAAATCCTCAATACAATATAAAAATAAAAATTCTAGAAGTACGGAGTAGAATTTCACATTAGATGATATCACATAATATGATTTGGATTTGTTTTAAGTCCTGGAGACCTCATTCATCAAGCTGCCTCCCCCATTTTGCCATTCAACATCTGAAATAGCACTAATCCGATGAAAAAACCCCTCATTCCCACGTCCCCATTCATCAGGGATGACTTTACAGGCAATCTACAATTTAAAGTGATTGTTATTTTCTTGTGAATTGTTACATATGCATTATTTTCACTTTTACTTTAAAACCTTTTGTAAAAACAATACTTGTTTCTTTATTTCCTGCCCTGCGCGCGTTTACATCTCTTTCTTCCTAGACGTATAATACTGCTCGTGTTGTGAAGGGTGTTGCAGCTGAACGTACGCTAAGGATATGCCTTTGGATCATTTGCTGTCTTTTTGCTGCTTGCTAGCTTCCTCTTCTGCCTGTCGCATGTCGTTGTTTTAAGAGCTCCAAGCACATGATGCTTGCCTGCCAAAAGCAATCCAACAACTGCTAGATTAGAGGTCTGTTGACTTGTTTTAAATGATGGCTCACTGCCTGGTCTCGCGTGACTTTGCAAAAAGCAATACCTATCTTTTATTTCTGGCCCCGGGAGTGTTTGAATTCTTTCTTGCAGGATGTATAACGTTGCTCGCATTCGTTTGGGGTAGCTGCTGTCGCGCTACCCTTCAATCTTTTTAAAGCCTGTACAGCCGCTGTCTTTCTTGCTACGGCCCTGGGACAATCTCTTGGCACCAAGTCTCATGTTTATGGTCCCCGCAAGACGCACCGTGGCAAGTCTCCTTGGTCTCGCGGGTCTTTTAAATGTCTTTCGAGATTATCACGTATCGTAGCCTTTCATTTGCTTTCCATTCCAGGATTTCCTTTTATGTGTATATATATATATATATATATATATATATATATATATATATATATAGATAGATAGATAGATAGATAGAGAATTTCAGAAGTTTTAAATTTTTTTTTTTAATTTTCTCTGGATAATCTTTCATATATACTTCTGGCCCACCTATATAAATTGTGTTTAATCTGGAGTTAACCTTTGTATGTGAGCTCTTTGTTCAGTTTATTTCTCCATTTTTAATGTCTTCATTTTCAGTTGTTGTTATTGTCTATATTTGGATGATTACAGATGCTTTCAATTGAATTTTTATTCTAAACAACTGTTTTTGTGCACACAAGATTATTCTGTAATTGAATTTCCTGCTTATTCCTTTCGTTTGTTTTTTCCCAAAACTTTTGTATTCTTTACTATACCTGGCCACCAAAATTCAAGAGACTTAGTAATACCAGCATGCCCCAAGAATGGAGAAGAGTGGTCCCATTCTTAAACTTGTCCATCCACTGAGTTGAGGAGAAAATCTTTCCCCTCTGGTACCTTGGGAGGAAAAGAATGGGAAATCCTAGCCGCCCACAATGGGTCTTACAAAAACTTGGACATTTCAACCATTACAGCTTACAAAAACATAAAAGAAAGGATTATGGGCTCTGACTCCTCCATAACAGAATCATATATGCTGATACATGCAAGATAAGGCAACAGCCTTAATATTATGGTGACCTGGAGGGCATGTAATAACCAGACGTGCTGACGAGGGGTGCCTTCCTGCTGTGATAGTGCGTACAGTGCTGTGCAGAAGAGCTCATCTTAACCTTTTGTCTTCACTCTTCAACAATGTCTCTGAAACACAAATCTGATGCAAGTGCTGGTGATAGAGTAAAGAAGAGAAAAACCATCACCATGGAAACTAAAGTAGAAATAATAAAAAGGTCAGAGTGAGGTGAAACTCCATCATTCATTGGCAGAGCACTTGGTTACAGTCGGTCAACAATAGCATTTATTAAAATAATGTACCTGTTCTGACTTACATACAAATTCAACTTAAGAACAAACCTACAGCCCCTATCTCGTACGTAACCTGGGGACTGCCTGTATACTACTATATAGATACCAAGGGCACCCAATTACTTGCCTATTTGGAACACCTGCTGTTATGTGTTGTAGTAAATGATCTATTATCATCGAGAACTCCTCCCATTGTGACATATTCGCTCAACTCTGTGAATGGCTAGGTTTATACTGTAAATAATTGTTTGAAAGCAATACATTACATAATTTGAAAACATTTCTAGAATATGTTTTCAATAAAAGATTTTCTTGTTTCTTTACATAACTCACAAGTAATTGTAACATTTTAAAATTTTTAAAGTGTGTTTTTCAATATCCTCAATTTCATTTCCATTTTTTTCAAAGTATACAAATAATTGTTGCCTGCACTATAGCTATTTTTGAGTTTGTATTGTTAAAAAAAAAGCACTGCATATTTTTAACTATTGGTATAGCTATGAGAATCTACAGCCTGTCATCCAGCTGGCTTATATCCAAATAGAAGTAGTTAAAAGATTCAGGTTGGACACTGGTGCAAATGACATCAAAACTAAATTGGAGTAGCTTCCTAGGTGACTCTTTTATGTGTGTGATTACTAGTGAGTAATAACTCAAAAAGCAAGAAATTACAAGAAAAAAACAGGAAAATCAGAACAAGCAAGATTAAGAAAAACATGGTCACACTAGTTAAATTCCTATAAGATGCTAATAAACCCTGGTGAGTGTATTATATTAGCACAATCAAAACTGAATCTAAGAAATAAGGGCAGGTTTAATTGAAACAGAAGTCCAATAGAATTTAATTGCAAGGAAAACATAAAAAAATATGCTCCACTTAGACTGGAAATAAGCACCCGTGTTTAGTAACATCATATTAAAAATAAAATTCTGTGAAGGAATAGCAATCTTTATTTCCTGATAAGGGTGCCAGGCTGTGACTGGGCCGATCCTGAATCTTGTTTTTTGTTTTAAAACATTTACATTTTTTTGAAAAAGTAGTTGTCTGTGATGTTTCAGGTTTCAGTGTTCTGCACTTTGCTTTACTCTTTTTGACTTTATCGCTTCAAGGAACAAAACGCCCCCTGTACTGTTATTCTGTGAATACCTGGTTTTATAACCGGAATTTACGTCTTATGTGATTTTTACACAAAACATTGCAATTGTGACAAAGTACAAAAAATCACTTTATCTAAAAGTTTCCTACAGCCTAAAAGCAAATATTAGTGTGTTTTTTGTAATAATTTATGTAATTCATATGGGATGAAATGTCAAATTTTGTTTCCTCATAATATTCTCAAGCCCACTTAATCCAATTCTGGGCCACAGGGGGCCAGAGGCAGACAGTCACAAAGCCTTGTCATTACCATATATTTGCTCACTTTTATACAGAGACAACTTTGAAATAAGAAGTTCTCCTAAATCACATGTCTTTGGGTAGATATGGGGAAGATTGTGAAAACTCCGCACAGATAATGACTGAGTGTTGAATTTGAGTCAAGAATGCTATACAGTATTTCAGAAGCAACAGTGCTTCAGCTTCATATAACCCTATAATGGATAAAGGTGGGTCAGATGAGAAATGGATGGATTAAGAGAATGTAGTGTAACACAATAAAATATGAAAAAGAACAATGATATGAATAATTTACATATCCTGTCTGAAGACTCAATACTTCAGTTTAACATACCCAAATTAGAGCTGCTGATTAACTGTGCATACTGCATCTCAGTTGTTAGTTAATGGCACTAAAACATAAGTAATACGATAGTTATAATTTGTTACTAACCCTTACCTGTTCTGTTTCTTTTCCTGGTACTCAAATGTGGCACTTGGTGCCACTGCCCAAGTGCCAAGTTGTTTGCCTGCCTAAGGAAAAGTCATCACTGATGGAGCAGCACTGGAATCATCGGGTAAAAGGGTCCGTTCATCAGATTGGCCAGCCCAGTACTGACTCAGCTGTGGAATGGTCAGTATGGGGGAGGCAACTTGAGGGCTGAGGTCTCCAGGACTCTGAGCAAGTCTGAATCCTATTATGTGATACTGTATAATTTACTGTTGCATTTTGAATTGTACTTGTAATATTACAATTGTGCTATTGTACTGTATTGAGGATTACTGGTGTTCTGTTCTGTGTATTGTATTGTATTTACCCCCTTTATTTTTTTGACACCCACTGCACGCCCATCCTACCTGAAAAGGGGTCTCTCTCTGAATTGCCTTTCCCAAGGTTTCTTCAATTTTTTTCCCTATGGTTTTTTTGGGGGAAGTTTTTTCTTGTCTTCTTAGAGAGTCAAGGCTGGGGGGCTGTTAAAAGACAGGGCTTATTAAAGCCAATTGTGGCACTCCTTGTATGGTTTTGGGCTATACAAAAATAAAAGGCATTGTATTGTTGTTATGGTGTATAAAATCCGTACATTTTGGTTTAATTTTCCATTATATATTGGTCAAGATAAAACAACAAATGAACTACATTAAAAACAAATCAAAGCAGGTTTTTCTTACACCTCACTTTCAAACAGCTGTTTCCAACATTGAAAGGAAGACATTCTGATGGCTCAATTACTTTATTACCTGGGAAAGGATGTTGTGCTGACACCCCAGGCTATTGATTACTTTATGGATGGACATCTGGGACTAAGAATGTGGTTTACAGCCTTGGAAAAGGGAAACTAAGGCAATATCAAAGAACTTTATTATCTGGGAAAGAGTTTGAGCAAAATGCATCAATCACATTGACAGCCAGCCAATCAGGTGCATGTGTTGTGAAACCAAGGCATGACATTTCATAATAAATATGCCTTGGTTTGGAGAAGGAGAAGAAGCAAAGAGAAGGAGGAGAAGAGGAAGGAACAGCATTAGAAGAAGAGGAACAGACAAAGATGTCACTGGTCGTCAGAAAGGCATCATGAACATCGATTGCTAAATCAAACGCCTTCCTGGGACATTCATCCTTGTCAATTCAACTTTTTCGTAAGCTTTTCCTAAAGACTATATATATTCAGACTTTCCTATCAGTAACTATTTTCTATTATTCTTTGTTCCAGTGGTATTATTATTATTCTTGTAATAAATACCATGCTGCTTTTAACTTTCTATGCTTTGTCTTAATGTCTAGAGTGATTGAATTAATAAGTTAGATTTCTGTGAGCACTTGGTGACAGCCAGATTTTTGCCATTATATCTGTGCTGCGAGGTTTATAAGGCTGAGAGTGAGGGTGCTGCTCAAAAGAAGGGATAGTACGATAAGAAGAAGGTATTCTTGGCTGATAAATGGCCTATAGTCAAGAGTGCTGAGTCTTTGTATGTTTAAATGTATTCTTGTAGACCAAAAGTAATATTTAGGTCTGAGATATCACTAAAACATTGTATGTTGTTAGTGCCGATAATAAGTAAGTCTCTTGAAGTGCTGAGTGACAGGCTGATGTGTGGTTTAAAGTGCTAAGGGTTAATCAGCGTGTGTGTGTCATTCATGGGGCACTGTTGTGGTTAGGGTCTGTGTGTGTGTGTTTATCTATGTGTGTGTGTGTTCATTTTAAAGTGCAACAGTAGACCAACCCGATAACGAACCTGACGAGAACATTTACCCTTGAGAAAACAGGTAAAGGGTAAGTAGAGGGAAATACTACGATAATACAAGTGTAGTACTTTTATAGGCCCTGAACACAGTATTCTGTACATAGTTACACTATATGTTTTAATACATACACAGCATTACATTTTCTGTTCAATATGGATGTTCCTTTTCTACTTTATATTTATTTTGCCCAAAAAGATTCCATCTCTGAACCAACTGAAAAGTGCATTTCAATTTAGGAGCTTCTGAATAAAAGCAATATTCAAGATGCTCATTTTAATATATAAGCAAAACATAATGTAATTTGCTTTCACTAGCTGCTTGCCTTTAAGGCTCAGTGGGTGAAATTTTTATTAACTTTTCTATGCCTCTTCTACATTACAGAATGTGTTTCTCTGGATGCAATATTTTTGTGAGACAATTATGCAAATTTTAAAGGGTAATTAGCATTGTATTCTCAAGTCAGCATCTAACCATGCAGAAATCTGTGGTGCTAACAAGATTCAGACATTTAGATTTAATTTTTGTGGACAAGTTGAAAAATGTCATATTGTATGTGTTCATGTTGAATCAATGGGTCTTACTGGATCATTTATTTCTTTTTTTGACAGTTATTCTGTCTTAATAACCAAAGTGATGTACAGTTACCATTATTATATACAATGTGTATCAAAAATTTGTACCCCCTTATTGCAATATTAGGTTTTCCAGATATAACATCAACAATCAAAACAGATAATGTCAGATGGAAAGATTAAGCAGGTAACAGAAACACACCTTGGTAGTCTATCAGTGCAAAAGGAAGGTCTCCACAATTATCAGGATGTGCCTTAACCTTTTCATGGTAGCTGGACTTAACACTAGAATCCCTGAAGCTTACAAAAAAACTCCAAATCCTGGGCACATTCATTTCCTTCACATCTCACCATTAGCATGTTTTGTTTTGTAAATGTGTCAATCAGCACAAGCAGCCTGCTATCCCATCCTCCCACCGCCGCAGCTCAAGTCGCAAAGATGATTCTCAGAGCTCAAGTGTGTTTATTTGGGTATAAGGTGCCTGGAGTTGTATAGGATACATTTATGGGGGTAAATTTATGGTTCTTTTAAAGGTTATTGTTTTTTTTTTCAGTTTTATTCTCTCAGTAATGTTCACGCTCCCTCTCCTCCCCACCTGATCTGATGCTGTTAGTTTCCAAATGATACTACATTAGTGCGACGATGTATTCTGATTGGTGCTTTTCAGGTCATAAAATGATTTCTTCAAAATGTCACATATATTTGTCTCTTTTTTTCCCCAGTGTGCCGTTGATATCATGGACCTGAAGGTGCATGCTTCATTGTCGCTTCTTACAAGAAAAGGCGATGGAAAATGAAAAGAGGATGCCACATCAACAAGCTTTTGTTCCAAGACCTCTGCTTCCCACAGGAAAGAAAACACATATCATAAAAATAGGATGGACAGTCCTTGGGTGTGTGGGAACTGTTAACATTTGAATTTGATGATTGTATGTAGCGCTGGACTGACCTCTCTGTACTATTTTTTCCTCTGCATGTCCTGTTACAGATTCAAATCAAATGTATGTTTTTATTATATAATAGTAATACAAATAGCAGCTCACTACTCAAAATGGTAATTGGATGACCTTGGAATTGAACCCGTGACTTTTTGATTATGAGTCAGCAGTTATTATTGCTGCACCACCCAAATCAGTGTTGTACCCTAAGCCAACTTATTTTACTTCGGTTATATTCCTGAATTAAAGCACTCTTGTTTTGTTATAGGTGTACCTTTTGTGAAAGTGTTTATTTGATATTTGGACTTCAGTCTTCACACATTATACACTTCATGTCTACATTTTGTGACAGGAAAAAAGTTTCTGTTTTAGGTATGTGTTCAACAATTCCTGCCTCGCATTTCCTGTCATCCTACATTTACATAGATCTTTGTAGGCACGGAACATACATTAAATGTACAGTATGTATTCCAAATGACAATATATTATTTACCCTACACAACTCCAGGCACCTCACATACAAATAAAGAGTCTTGAGCTGGGAGAACTTTTTGCCTGAGTTGAGTTCTGGCGGGGTTGGTGTAATGGTATAACAGGCTGCTTGCTGCTTGTGCTGACTGACACATTTACAAAACAGAAAATACTAATAGAGAGATGCAAAGGAATTTAAGGTGGACCGGGATTACAAGTTTTTTCATAGGCTTTAGGGATTCTTGTTAAGCAATACAGGGAAACCAGAGGCAGTCAAAAGAAGCTTAAAGGAGGTGACCCCAGTGTTGGCTCTTTTTTGCTGTGCTTGGCCAAAGTGAAAATATCAGATTGAATAGCGGGGTGTGGGGAAACCCCATGGAGATTCAATCGAGTTGTGCATGTATTTATTGAACAATGAGTGGGGTCCCCAAAAATTTTCAAGCAAGTTATACATGCACAGCCATGAAAATCATGGGCTGGGTTCTAATGATTACTCAGAGCAACACCCTCCAAATACCAACAGCTACATCTCTTATAGTTGACAAAATACTACCCCATGAAAACTTTGCTGTCCTAGGTGACAAAATAGTACACCTGTATGATACAGGTGGCCCTGTTCCTAACCATAGAAATGTTTCTAGACATTATCTTGGACATGGGTTGAAATTTAAAGCATTCTCTAGTCAACAAAAAAGTTAAATAGGAGGTGAATGAGGACAATCAATTAACTGGTGGAATGAAGAGAAGCCACAATATACACTGCTCAAAAAAATTAAGGGAACACTTAATCATCTCAGTCCAACAGCAATTAAGCTTCAGGGATATCAATCTGTCCAGTTAGGAAGCATAAGCGATTCAAAATCTCTCCAGTGTACTTGTTGTCAAATTCATTTGCATCATAGCAGGTGAAGTTCCTTCTTTGGTGCAAATGAAAGTGACAAGAGTTACACTGGAGAGGCAACAGGAAGACACCACCCAAAAAGGGAAAAGTTTTGCAGGTAGCCACAGACAATTGCTCTCTCCTTATCCTTCCTGACTGATTCTTCTCTAGTTTTGCATTTTTCTGGTGTCCTTGTCACTCTTGGTACTATGAGGTACTACCTGGAGCTGATTCAAGTTGCACAGATAGTTTAGCTCCTTCAGGATGGCCCATCCATACATGCTGCTGCAAGAAGGTTTGCTGTGTCTCCCAGCATAGTCTAAAGAGCATGGAGGAGATACCAAGAGATGGGCTGTTACTTGAGGAATGCTGGACAGAGCCATAGAATGTCATCAACCCATCAGCAGGACTGATATCTGCTCCCTTGTGTGATGAGGAACAGGAGGAGCACTGCCAGAGCCCTACAAAATGACCCCAAGCTGGTTACTGGTGTGCACTGGTGTCCATGAGGGCCTTCATGTCCCATAGTGGGACCTGTGCTCACAGACCATCACTGTGCAGCTTGATTGACATTTCCCAGAGAATACCATAATTGGCAGCTTTGCCATTTTCACCCCGTTTACTTCACAAATGAGAGTTGCTTGAAACTCAGCACATGCGACAGAAGTGAAAGATTCTGGGGTCGCTGTCAGAGCCACCGCCAGGGGTAGGCAGCCATGCACCTATCAGGGGCCCCGAGCAGCAGAAGGCTCTCTTGCATGATACTAAAGCTGCGGCAAATGAAATGGAAATCCCTGCAGTGGTCAAATCAGGATACACTGTTACATTAAATTATATAAATTTAATTACGGTTACACAAAATTTCAACGTGATTGACGTTAACCTTGAGTGTAGCATAACAACATCACTCGAAACAGCTTGGGGAGGCAAAATTATTGTAGTACTGAGCCAGGGGGCCCAGGTGTTCAGACCCAAGATTTTGTGGCCGCGGGGCTGATGCTGTGGTGAATGTTATGCAGCCTGCAGCATCATTCAATGTGATTGGTTTCGTGGTGGTTCAGTGATGGTTTGGGAAGACCTATCCTTGGAGGGTTGTACAGATCTCCATGTGTTAGGCAATGGTACCCTGAGTACTGTTTAGGTATGGGATGAAATCTTCACTGCCAGAGCTTATGCTGGTGCAGTGGTACAGGACAATGCCCAACCTTACATGGCCAGAATGTGTAGGCAGTTCCTGTATGACAAATGTATTGATGCCATTGACTGGCCCGCACATCCCCAGCTCTCCTGGTGAAATGGCTTGTTTCCTGATATCTCCACCATACTCTTGAGACTGTGCTGGGAGACACAGCATACATTCTTGCAACAGCATGTATGAATGTGCCATCCTGGAGGAGCTGGGCTATCTGTGCAACCTGAATCGGCTGCAGGTAAATGCTTCATGCCACCAGTAGTGACAAGTACTCTAGCAAAACTACAAAAGAATCATCTGTCAGAAAGGATAACGAGAGAGCAATTGTCTGTGGCCACAACCTTCAAAACCATTCTCTTTTTGGGGGGTGTTTTGCTATTGCCTCTCCAGCACACCTGTTGTCACTTTCATTTGCACCAAAGCAGGTAAAGATGATTCACAATTACATATGCTTCCTAACTTGACAATTTGATATCCCTGAAGCTTAACTGACTTGGAGTTAGATTGTAACGATTAAGTGTTCCTTTAATTTTTTGAGAAGCATATAATATTAGATTAGACACCCTACCTTTTACCACAGCAGATCAGTTTAAATACCTGGGGGTAAATATCACAAGTAAACATAAAGCTCTTTATCAACAAAATTTTGGCGTCTGTATGGAAAAAATTAAGCAAGACTTGCATAGATGGTCAACCCTTCATCTCACTCTAGCCGGAAGAATTAACATTGTTAAGATGAATATCCTTCCTAAACATCTCTTTTTATTTCAAAACATTCCAATATATATCAATAAATCGTTTTTTAAACAGTTAGATTCAACAATAACCTCATTCATTTGGAACTCAAAACACCCACGTATCCGAAGAGCGACCCTACAAAGACCTCAGGCAGAAGGTGGCATGGCTTTACCTAATTTTCAGTTTTATTACTGGGCAGCAAACATACAAGCCATAAAAACCTGGACACAAATAAATGAACATACACAGGCTTGGTCCACATTAGAAGTAAAATCCTGTAGTACTTCTTTATATTCCCTGCTCTGCTCTCCAATAAATGAAAGTTATCGCAAATATACTAATAACCAAATTGTGCTTTACTCACTCAGAATATGGAACCAAATTAGAAAGCATTTTAAGATGGAAAATCTTTTATCAGTGGCACCTCTGCAAGAGAACCACCTCTTTCAACCTTCGCAAGTATATACAGTTTTTAATACCTGGAAAAGTTTTGGGATTAAAATGCTCAGAGATCTTTATATAGACAACATATTTACATCTTTTGAACAATTACGTTCAAAATTCAACCTCCCAGCTACAACCAAATTGTGCTTTACTCACTCAGAATATGGAACCAAATTAGAAAGCATTTTAAGATGGAAAATCTTTTATCAGTGGCACCTCTGCAAGAGAACCACCTCTTTCAACCTTCGCAAGTATATCCAGTTTTTAATACCTGGAAAAGTTTTGGGATTAAAATGCTCAGAGATCTTTATATAGACAACATATTTACATCTTTTGAACAATTACGTTCAAAATTCAACCTCCCAGCTACACATTTCTTTTACTATCTTCAAATTAGAAATTTTTTTAAACAGAAATTGCCCGATTTCCCCCACCTTGCACCCTCCACAATGCTGGAAAAAAAATACTGCTCAATTTCGAGGAAATAAACACTATTTCCGCAATATATAAAATCTTATTAGAGTCCCTACCTTTCAAAGATCCAAGAGGACATTGGGAAGAAGATCTCTTAATCAATATATCTGAAAAGGAGTGGAAGGTAGCAAAGCAGAGAATTCACTCGAGTTCTATATGCGCAAAGCATAGAATTATTCAACTAAAAATTATATATCGAGCCCATCTGTCTCGCTTAAAACTGTCCAAAATGTTTCCAGGGCAGGATCCAACCTGCGAACGCTGCAACCAAGCTCCTGCCTCACTGGGTCACATGTTCTGGGCCTGCATCAAACTAACATCATTTTGGACAAAAATATTTAAGTGCCTCTCAGACAGCCTTGGTATCACAATCCCTCCTAACCCATTAACAGCTGTGTTCGGTGTTCTTCCAGATGGACTTGAATTGGAGAAGGACAAGCAAACTGTGATTGCATTCACTACACTTTTGGCACGCAGACTTATTTTGTTAAATTGGAAGAATCCTAATTCTCCTCTTATAAGTCAGTGGAAAACCGATGTTTTATATTATTTGAAATTGGAAAAAATCTAATTCTCAGTTAGAGGATCTGTACAAAATTTTTTCAGAACCTGGAGGGATTTAGTCAATATTATTTTAGAATAAGAGAAATAACTATTACCGCATTTAACTCCCTTCTCCATCTCTTATTTACATAGATATTTACTTCTCCCTTTCTTTTGTTTAATGTTGCCTTATTAAAAAGCCTTAAGCAATTTTCCTTTAGCTAAGCTCTCCTTCTCAGGGGTGGGGTTTGATTTGTCTTCAAATTTGTTGGGTTATAAATTGATCTGTTTGTATGGAATGATTACAATGAAAATTAATAAAATAAAAATATAAGAAATAACAAAAAAAAAAAAAAATTTTGAGAAGTGTATAGTCATATATACTGAACTTTTCTTTGCTGATGTACAGAGCCTGTGTTGCATGATTACATCATTGCAGCTGGTGGATTGTATTGATAATATGGTGCTGCATAGCATCTGTGTGTGTTTTGGTTCTAAGTTGTTTGCCTGCCTATGAAAAAGTCATGATAAAGAAGCACTGGAAACATTGTGCAGAAGGGTTTTTTCATTAGACTGACTAGCCCAGCACAGACTCGCCAGCATTGGGGAGGCAGTTTATTGGCAGAGGTCTCCAGGACTCTGAATAAATCTGTATCCTCATATATGATAGTTCTGTATTTAGTAAGTGATATAGTCTATTCTTGCATTTTGTTTTGTAGTTTGTACTATTACTGTTGTACAGTACTATTTTATTGCATTCCTGAGGTGGCAATGATAGATTGGTCATCTAGCTCTATGAAGAGGATTACTTGTGTTCTGCTTTATGTATTGTATTTACTCCATTTTTTGAAACACATTGAACATCCAACCTACCTGGAAAGGGCTCTCTCTCTGAATTGCCTTTCCCAAGATTTCTTCCATTTTTTTCCCTACATGGGTATTTTTTGGGAGTTTTTACTTGTCTTCTCAGAGTTGGGGGGCTGTCAAAAACAGTGCCTGTTAAAGCACATTGTGGTACTCCTTGTGTGATTTTGGGCTATACAAGAAATAAATTGTTGTTGTAAAACTTTTTTTTTTTTGGGTTGCCATAAAGGGACTGGATAGAATGTTTTCCATCTTTTTTCCCCTTTAGTTGGGCTTTTGGTGTATTTTTCAACTACCCAAGAGCAAAGGCAGGTGAGTGACTGTCTGGGTCTTGGCAGCACATGTATGGCAGAAATGGCAGCGGCAGGCATTTAAAAGCTAAGCAGTAGAATGTTAAATAAATAATTAGCTGTCTTATAAGCAGGTGGATTTCCCAATAAGGAAGGAAGTCTAGAATTACTGGTTAAATCAGGTTCATTGTGTGCAAACTGGCAAGCACTGATGCTAGGAGAAAAGTTAGGGTCAAGAGTACATTTAAAAAGGAAGGCGTTTAAACAGTTATAAATTTTTTAGTTGCATTGAATTAGAAAAAAAGAGTGGCAAAGTGACAGTTTTTTAGGGTAAACAGACAGGCTAAAGGTAATGTCTAGTAAAAGATAAAACACTTTCAGTAGGCTGCTTAAAGTGAGTCAATAGAAGAAGGAAGAAAGCATTCAGTAGTCGGAGCAACACACTGGGGCTTAGAGACTGCCTGCCAACCAATTATCAAAAAAATAAGAACTCTACCCCAAAAATAAAAGTCTAAAGCCACAATAAAAATATTTTGTGTTGAAAGTCAGAGAATCAGTTAGAGAAATCCTAATATCGGATGCACAGGAAAACTTTAAATCGGACATTTATACTGGCTCTCTGAATAATGTCACATGCTTTGCATTCAGAGGGGGCTGCTTGGATGGATCACCATGACAATGACTTACCTTAACTTATCAAAAAGCCAACACCCAATAAACAAATGAAATGCCATCCCTGTACTATGTTATAAAACATCAGCTTATTAGCCATGGCAAATTTTACAAAACCAATGTGCAATTCACAATTCCTTGGAGTTCAAAACTCTAGAATCCATGTAAAATATGTACCTAACAACCATAGAGGAGGCAGGAAAAAATATAAGAAAATTGCTCATTATTACACCAGTGAGCCTGCAGATAAAGAAAAATTTCTGTACAGAATAAAAATAGGGCATTTCTTTGACTCTGTGGTTTATAAAAATGGCATGAATGAGTCAACTGTTTTCTATGCTAATAAGAAATAAAAAGAAACCAAAATCTGTAAAGTGATCAAAACAGCCAGAAGTGTTTAAAATGACCACAGACACAAATAGAATGTGGAAAACACCTCACACCAACAAGGCCAGGAATTTTAACATTAATGTTATACAGAAGTTTTAATGTGTGTTGGTGGTGGCGGTGGTGTGGGGTTGTGTGGAGGCTGGAGAGTGCTGTTTAAATTTATATTTGTGGATTTCACTTTTTAGGCTGGAGAGATACCTGTATTATGTTACTGGCTGGAAAAGAATTGTTTTTATGTTTTTTGTAGATTTCCCTATTAATGTTGAAGGAATTTATAAATATACAGTCTAAACTGTATTGACGAGAATTAATTATGTGCAGCAATGCCTTGTGCACTTTGGAAGCTGCTTCATCCCTGACACAGTAGAAAGAAAGAAAACATTTTCATTTTGTTTGGTTGGGGACAGTTTCCTGAAACCAATTCTAGTAACTAAGTCTTATTTAAGCAGTTTAACTTTATTTGCTGGTGCACAGTACTGCATGCAAGCAGGATTATAAAATTGTTTCCTAGATGGAACAATATTCAGTGGTTAACCAAATGAAAAATGGACTGCTAATAGCAGCCAAAACAAGTTTGAATAAATGCTCACGAGGTGGCAACCCATGAACCCATTTGTGGACATCAGAAGTGAGGGATGCCATAAGGCTGGAAAAGGAGAACTTCCATGTATGGTTAGCACAGGAGACTCCCGAAGCAGCAGAGAGGTACTGACAGGCTAAAAGGACTGCAACCTTTGCTGTCAGGGAAGCAAAAAACCCAGGTTTGGGAGGAGTTCGGAGAGAACATAGAAAGCAATTATCGATCGGGCTGCAGCAAACCATCAGATGACTCAGAAAGGGTAGGCAGGGATTCACCCAGGCTGTTTTCAGCAAGTGTGGAGAAGTGCTGACCCAGACTGAGAATGTTGTCTGGTGTTGGAAGGAACACTTTGAGGAGCTCCTGAACCCGATGGATATTCCCTTTGTGGAGGAGGCAGAGCCAGAAGCTGTTGGGGAATCAATGCCCATTTCCATGAGGGACATCACTGAGGTAGTAAAGTAACTCTGCAGTGGCTTGGCCCTGGGGGTGGACGAGATGTGCCGAGAAATGCTGAAAGTGCATTTAGCATGGGAAAGGTACTGCATAAATAAAATGCATTATGATTTTACTATTATTAAGGGTCTGAACACTTTTGGATTGTCATGGCTGACATGCCTGTTCAATTTTGCATGACCATCAGGAGCTGTGCCTATGGAGTGGTAGGCTGGGGGGGTTGGAGATCCTTATTTTTAAAAAAGGGGATCAGGAAGGTGTGCTGCATCTTTCAGGGGATCACATTCCTCAGCTTCTCTGGGAAAGTTTATGCCAGGTTACTAGAAAGGAGACTCTACCCTGGTGTGGAACCTCAGATCCAGTTGGAGCAGTGTGGATTCTGTCCAAGCCGTGGAACAGAGGAGCAGCAATTTCCCCTCATGAGGATTCTGAAGGGGGCATGGGAATATGCCCAATTGTGGACTTAGAGAAGGCATATGACCATGTTCCTCGAGGGATGCTGGTGGGGGGAGCTGGGAGAGTATGGGGTTCCGTAGCCCCTAATAAACACCATTTTGCCCCTATATAATCACAATGAGAACTGTGTCCACATACTCGTAAAAACATCAGCACTCTGCCAGAGCTGTGCTTTGTCTCCTATCCTATTTGTGGTTTTCATAGACAGGATATCAAGGGGCAGTTGGGGAGGGGAGAGGGTCCAGTTCGGTGACATTAGAATCGCATCACTGCTCTTTGAAGATGACATGGTCCTTTTGGCTTCACTGGGCTGTAAACTCCAGCGTGCATTGGGACAGTTTGAAACTGAGTGTGAAGCGGCAGGTATGAGGATTGGCATCACCAAATCTGAGGTCATGGTCCTTAGCAGGAAAAAGGTGGACTGTTCTCTCTGAGTGGGAAGTGAGTTACTGCCTCAGGTGGAGGAGTTTAAATGCCTCAGGGTCTTGTTCATGCGTGTGGGGAAAAGGGATGGTGAGATCAATAGATGGATTGGGGTGGCAAGTGCAGTTTACTATACTGATCTGTAGGGAGGAAAAAGGAGCCTTATCTATGGTCATGAGCTTTGGGTAATGACCGAAAGAATGAGATTGCGGGTACAAGTGGCAAGTGACTAGGCTCTCCCTTAGAAATAGGGCTGACATCCAGGAGAGGCTCAGAATAAAGCCGCTGACAGATACGGAAGCTTTCTGGACATGTTCATGTTGAGGATTTTATGGGCACGACAGGGCTGTCTGGGTGGATTATATCTCCCAGATGGACTGGGAATGCCACAGTGTGAGTTGGCAAATGTGGCTTGGGAAAGAGTGTCTGGGCCTCAGTGCTAAGACTGATGCCCCTACGACCCGGCTTTGGATAAAAGGTAGAAAATAAATGAATGAATGAATTGAATTAATGAATGAATGAAAAAACTGTAACCCATCACACAGGAACAAACCCTGTACAGGAAGCCAGTGCATTGCAGTTGACACATAGGCAAACATACTAGGGACAATTTAACATTGCAAATCCACCCAAACTGCACTATATTGATTTTTGGCCTTAAAGTTAAACTGTATTTTGTACAATCAAATTCGACAAAAACAAAATAAAATTAAAGACTAATGAAACTGAATTAATACTGGGATTACATCAGGGATTGGCTCTGAGCCCTTTCTTATTTACAATGGTGATGGACAGGTTGACAGATGAGATTAGACAGGAGTCCCCTTCCACTATGATGTTTGCTGATGACATTGTGATCTGTAGCGAGAGTAGGAAGCAGGTTGAGGAGACCCTGGATAGGTGGAGATATACTCTAGAGAGGAGAGGAATGAAGGTCAGTAGGAACAAGACACAATACATATGAGAGGAAGGGCAATAGAATGGTGAGGATGCATGGAGTAGAGAGCTGGCATAGGTGGATGACTTAAATTACTTGGGACCAACAGTACAGAGTAATGGGAACTGTGGAAGAGAGGTGAAAAAGAGAGGGCAGGCAGGGTGGAATGGGTGGAGAAGAGTGTCAGGAGTAATTTGTGACAGACAGTTATCAGCAAGAGTGAAAGGGAAGATTTAAAGGACAGTAGTGAGACCAGCTTTTTTATATGGGTTGGAGAGGGTGACACTGTCCAGAAAGCAGGAGACAGAGCTGGAAGTGGCAGAGATAAAGATGTTAAGATTTGCATTGGTGGTGACAAGGATGGATAGGATTAGAAATGAGTACATTAGAGGGTCAGCTCAGGTTGGACGGTTGTGAGACAAAGTCAGAGAGGCAAGATTGCGTTGTTTTGGACATGTGCAGAGGAGAGATGTTGGGTATATTGGGAAAAGGATGTTAAAGACAGAGCTACCAGGCAAGAGAAAAAGAGGAAGACCTAAGAAAAGATTATGGATGTGGGATGTGGTGAGAGAGAACCTGCAGGTGATGGGTGTGACAGAGCAAGATGCAGAAGACAGGAAGATATGGAAAACAATGATTTGCTGTGGCAACCCCTAATGGGAGCAGCCAAAAGAAGAAGAAAAAAACTGAATTATTATAACATTTCTGATATTAAATAGAAGAATGTGATTCTAAATAATAACGAATAATTCCAAACTGATTGTATTTTGAAATTTTGTATTTGTGTGAGTGATTTGTCACTGTTTTTAAAACCTTTCGTCCCTTACTGAAACAATTTTTTTTAAACAGTTATCCAAACTTCTCTTTCATGGGTGCTGGCTTATCAAACATTGGGAACATAAATGATAGGCTAGAATAGAAACAATAATCTAACAACAAAAACAACAATATTAACAATAATAATAATAATCACCCCTACAGTGGAATAGCATAGGAGACTCAGATGCGGCAAAATTAACATTAAAATATCAACACATCATCAAGACCGCCATTTTTTGCTTTGGATTCATCAGTAAAAGCTGATTTAATTCAAAGTATAAACATCTCTCATATGGGCTTATAATAAAGCTTTTGTTAAAACTTGGAAAATATTGTCCTCCACCGTCTATGACTTTATTAATGACACTCTTCAGATTTGCTTCTGACATGATTTGAATGTGTTTATAGTCTCTGGCTGGAAAAACTCAGATATTGTGCTTTGATAGGATGCTGGCATTTCCTTTAAAGCATATGTTGCATAGTACATAATGAACAGAAATCATGAATAAATATAAAAAGCCAATCATTTTACTTCCATTTAGTTAAACATCCAGGTTACATTAGGCCAATCACTATTTCATTCACCTTAATTAAACAGGTTATGTTTAAAGGGCTGTCTTGCTACACTTATAATTGTATCATCACCATCAACATACTGTAAGCTACCTCTTAGACTATTTAAGTAGAGTCCAGACCAAAAACTACTTAATTTGTAAAAAAGCTCAATATATTGTTTTCATTTATGTGACACAGATTCAGTCATTTTAGACTTTTAGAGAAATATGAAATGGAAAAAAATGCATACTTGCTAATTTAACTGCTTGTGGTATTTAACAACTTTTGACTCTCATTACTGCTCGTTTATAGCTGTGTTCTTTAATGTAGCACCTCCAGAGCAGATTTTTCAAAAAGACATAAGTGATCAAATCTCACCCACCCTCGACTTTTTGAAATTCTCAAACTGCTGTTTTACATCAAAGACATTCACATCTAGGCCCTAACAGTCTTAACTCTTTTCTCATGTCCACCTTGCACCTGGTACAGCCAAGATAAATTCTGCCCCCTCAGGCTCTTGACTGGATTAAGCTCTTTGGGATTGCTCAATTCTGAATGTGTACATGTGTCTACGTGTTAGGTAGGTTGCATATATTGTAAGGAGTGGGGGAATTTCATTCACTTCAGTGTGGTAGAAATGAAACTTCACAGATATGGGAGGTGAGGGGACAAGGGTAAAAGACATGCGCTTCAACATTGCTTGGACTTCATCTGGCTGTAATGAGGAAATCACAGAAAACTTGAATGCAATGTCAGAACCAATAAGGCACAAAAACAGCATGTTTTTCCATGTTCAATTTGGCTTCCACCAGGTCCTTAGGTTTCCACCAACAGTCCAAAGGCATACATATTAGGTGGATTGATGATGTGAAATTGGCCCCAATGTGTGTATGTGTGTGTTAACTTTGTGATGAAATGAAGCCCTGCACATGGATTGTTCCAGCATTATACCTACTTCTTGCTGGGATAGGGTGCAGCTTCGCATACTCCTGCTATGCATAGGTTGGTTTGGAAGATGGATGAGTGAAAGGATGGATGGATAGAAAATTAGTTACATGCTGACTTCATATTGTTTACAGTGGATTACACTTGCAAATTCGACACCTCACAAAAGCAAGTAAATGCCATTATCCCAAGTAGATATTGCAGCAAATCAGAGACATAATGGGTCTATCTGAATGTATAAAGCTGTGGACATGAGAGAGGAAGCACTCTGCAAGACTCTCTAAGGAAAATACATGTGTGAGACCCAACATTTCAGAAAACATGTAGAAATTGGCTGTAATAGTACACTTTCTTTTTTCAATTTTACATTTCTGTAAAAAGATCTAATCCAAGTTACATAAGTAGAAGAAAAACTTTGCATAAAGTACGTGTAAATTAAAGTAACTCAGTATTTAACCCAACAGAATAACAGATAACTTTCAGCGATGATGACAGTATAATTATAATCTTATCATGCAGCCATCACAAACATGTAAATTAATTTAGATACCTAAAATAAAGTGACTAGCCTAAAATGATTACAAAATTAAATTAAATCGAAATGTAATGATTTGCTTAATGTATCCTCACGAATGTATGCACAGAAGGCAATCATACAATCCAATTAATTCATGATGTTAGAGTTTTTTTCCTGCAAGAGACCTTAAAGACTTATTGCTATTTTTGTATTATTATTTATGTTGTAGCCTCTCATCTTTTGCTCCTTCCACCATGTTTACAATGTGTTGCTGCCCATGCTGTCCATGGCTGCTGCTGTTTTGTTTTTGTGTATTTTATTGATCCTGATAAAAAAATTACAAATATTTTAACAAGTATTTTTTACCCACCTAGGTTAGTCTTTGAAGGATCTAAGTGCACCAATTTATATTAGCCATAACCACTATAAAGACAGTGAAGTTCTTTAAAAAAGCCAAAAAATGTCCAAACCAATCAGTTGTGATATGTAGTGGTGGTGTAGATGCACTATTTTATATTAATATTACTATCAGGTTGAAGTAATCATTACATTTTTTTATCTTTAAGAGAAAGTTTGCTTTTCCTACTGTACAGTATATACAGTATTAGAAAAGGATAAACTATTACACATTCACATTTTATTAAGTAAGAATGTAAATATTATCATTGTAATGTAAGTCACTTGGTTAAAGACTGATGCATAAAGTATTTATGAAGAGAATGGAATGTAGTTGTGTACACTTCATTGAATATTTCTCTACAGTATTGCTACCCTGAAAGGTTTTGTATTTTATGGTTTTATCTTGTAATGTGCCTGTGAAAGGAACAATTGAATAAAATGTATTATTAATGTTTTTATTTTGTGGAAAAGATATTTACTTTAAATTCTTTCTGTGAGGATGTAAGTCTGAAAAACACATCATGCTTATATACTACAGAATAATAAGAGTTTAAAAATAATAAAAGTCTAAACAGTATTCAACTTAATTTCTATAATGTATGAAACGATTGTAGCTGAGCCTTTGATCTTATGTCTTTACTGGTAGCATGTCATTTCAACCAAGCTAGTGCAATCACTTTACTGACAATTTCTGAAAAGGTATGATTGTGTGCAGTGTGGTTTAGGCAGCCACCACAAAATAATATAGCAAACTGTGCTCATTTTGAAAGTCTACACCTGTACCTGTCTTACCCTTCCTAATACAAGGTGTCCATAAAGTCCGTGTGCAATTTAAAATAGTTGTAACTTTGTAAGTATATGTGATAGAAAAAATCTGTAAAAAGGATCAGAAAGAAGAAACACATTTTTTATTGTTCTTGTTAATTTTCAACATGTCCACCATTGTTACTAATACAAAGGGTAATATGATTCTGTAGTTCTCGGAAAACTTTTTCAAGCTGATTTTCGGTAATACCAGAAATCACATCAGTTATCCTAGCTTGCAAGTCTTCTAAAGATCGAGGTTTGGTTGAATAAACATTAGTTTTCACATGTCCCCATAAAAAGAAATCCAATGGAGTCAAATCTGGCGAACATGGAGGCCAAGAAAATGGTCCACCTCTTCCAATCCATCTGTTAGGGAATCTCTCATCTATAAGCTGTCTAACATGCAAAGCAAAGTGACAAGGAGCACCATCTTGTTGAAACACTGTATTCTCTATCAGTCCTAATTGTTCAAGTTGAGGAATAAAGTCATTTTGCAGCATTTCTAAATAGTTATCACCATTAACAACACACCCTTCAAAAAAGAATGGCCCTATGACTTGATTTTTTCCCAAAGCACACCACACATTAACTTTGGGAGAATCTCTTTCATGTTCAACAGACTCATGTGGATTTTCAGTTCCCCAAATATGGCAAAAATAAAACTGCTAAAGACAAAAAAACTAGATACATCAAGCTTTCTAATCCTTTTTAAAAATTCTTTCTATCACATATGCTTCCAAAGTTACAACTATTTTAATTTGCACACGGACTTTATGGACACCCTGTATAGTGCAGCTCTTCATATTGGTGATCGTGACAAGGTATGCAATGTATTTTGGAACATGGTTATGTATATGAAGAAAGAGTCAGTTGTTAAGGTCAAAGTATTCTCCAACTCTATTCTCTCTTTCCAATTTGTTCAGGCTTCAGTAAATCTAAATATTCTGAGGACTTCACTATGGCGTGGGGCAGGATTATAACTTCTTTGTTTACCAACTTAAAACTAATAAATACTCATTTTGGTTTTCCTGATGTTTTTGTTTTGTTTGATTTTGTTTGATTTCAATTAAAAATGTAAAAAAAAATATCTAAGAGAGAGTGATTTTTATATTTTTTGTGTTGGAATTATTAATTACTTCTACTAGGTTTATAATTTATTGTATATAGTATGTCACAAGAGTTTTGAATAATTAGCTTGTGTCAGGATATGCCACCATTTGAGATTATATTATTGTGAAATGTTTTTGGAAGTTTTATGTTTTATAATTCCACTAACTACTTCATCATAAATAAAAAAATAAGTAAATGAATAAACTGCAACTCCTTTCCTGTGCAATCTGGCTAATTTACAGTATTTTTACTATTACATTTAAAATTATCATTAGTAGTGTTTTAGCTTAGCTGATCCAAAATTCAAGTATTCATTACTCTGAACATTTAAAGTTCCAGTCTAGCCATACCACTGAAACAATAAACACAATGAGTGATCTTCACAACACCAATTCAGCTTTCAAAACCATTTATTAAAGCCCTCCTCTGACATACTTGAAGGATAATATAGAACCTGTTATGTCTGTATGTGCTCCTACCTCTATGGCTGTATGTAGCTTGTTCATTTATTTTAATGTTCCCAAAAAACATTTTATCTAAAACAGATAAAAGACTGCTAAACTTAAAGTACAGTGGAACCTTGGTTTGCGAGTAACTTGGTTCACGAGTGTTTTGCAAGACGAGCAAAAATTTTTAATAATTTTTGACTTGATAAACGAGCGAGGTCTTGCAGCACGAGTAGTATGTATACTCTTTGTCTGCTGAGCGTCATGTGATCACAACTGAGCTGATGGTTCTTCTCTCTCTCACTACGGGATTGTGGGCAATCGTCTCTTATTCTCTGTCTGAGTCGGCGTGCCTCACTCATAGCAACTATCCGTGCGTGTGTGTGTGTGTGCGCACGCGCACGCTCGTGTGTGTGTGTGCTCGCACGAGCGTGTGTGCTGTGACGTGCAAGTCCCCGTCTTGCACACTAAAACACAAAGCTGAGTCTCAGTACTTTAGCAACACCAGCTTTATTCAGCTTGAAACAGACACTGCAGTCAGGCAGGGCCCTGCACATTTGTAATGTTCCTTGTTCCTTGTATCACCCATCGACGGCAGGCGCTTATAGCATGTCCGCGATCTTTTCGGATTCGCTTTTACGGCAAACTGCTACAGCGCTGGGAGACTGCAATTGCTTTGGGACACTCTTCCTCGTGTCGTCCCGTTGGGTGGAATCCCACAAGAGTTTAGAAACTCACTCACACCAGTCATGATTCTTTTCAAAGGTAAAGTGCAGGTTAATTTGTTTTATGTATTTTTACTTTATATTTTGTATTAATCATTTTTATAGGAATAGTTTTGGGTTGTGGAACAAATCATCTGAGTTTCCATTATTTCTTATGGGGGAAATTCACTTTGATATATACAAGTGCTTTGGACTACAAGCATGTTTCCGGAACAAATTATGCTCGCAAACCGAGGTTCCACTGTATATCTATATTTGTAGCACCTTATTAAGAATCCTGAAAATAGGAATCAACAGAGAATTTAATGCAAATAGACCTCAATTTTAAAACATTTGATCTGGGTTTGTTTTTATTAATTACTTATGACAAAAACATGAAAATGTAATGTTTTATTACATTCTTTCTGTTTTAGTATTTCCCAAATCAACTATTGAAATATATAAGAGAGTATACAAAGAAATTCAGATGTAGGTTCTTTTTTAATTTTCTGCATGAAAAAAAATGCAGAACAAATACCTGTTGCAGGTCCTGCTGCAAATCATTCACTTTCTTTATTTGAGACTAAAAATCAATCAATTCATGAACCAGGTGAAATGTGAAATTATAAAAGACTTATTGCCTCTCATAGAAACATACTAAAGGTCTTCTGCTGAGAGAACTTAATTAGGATCATGCTGCAGTTTGCCACAATACATTAAAACATCCTCCTTGTGCTACAAGCTAAAATGGAATTCTGATTCACTCTATATCATTTCTTAGTTACAAATTACACTGTATTTGCAATGTTGGCAGAGAAATAATCTAAAAAACAGAAAGTGAATTGAAGGTATCTTTGCATCATTAATATTAGCATTACGATATTAATTTATAAATAGTGTCCTTCTGACAAGAACCATTGCAATTCCCAAGCTGATCTACTCAGAAAAGACAAATGTATGCTAATGAACCAGTTCTTTTTATTTGCCTTTGTCATACTAAGGGAGCAGCTTTCTTCAAATGCAGATTGAGCCTTTTCTTTACTTTCCATTTCCCAGTAAATTCAGAGAGAAAAAGACTCCTTTTATAAGTAATTTAAGATTGGTGTTTCTCATAGTAAAAACAAGGCAACTCTTTGACAACAGATGTCCATTAGCATAATGTAGATACAATATATGACTGAAAAGCACAAATGTCTCAAGCTGCCTTTGCACAACACATAAACAGGATATGTAATATTCAGTTAATTTTTTCTTTATACTGTTTTGGGTAAAGATTTGTAGGACACATATTAATGAAAAGGGAAATTTAAACATGTGTGAGATTTCTTAGCCTTATCTTTTATGAAGAATGAACTTTATTTTGTCACTTCTTTGATTTACAAGCAGTCATACATTACAAGCTGCAGAAGTATTCAGCTGACTTTAGTAGTTTAGACAACTCTATTACTTGTTAAAGTAGGAGTGAAAAATTGAAGGAGTGTATTTCCTTTTTACTGCTGAAGACACAATAAACGTAATGAAATTTGTGGAATGACTTTAAGAGAGTTATTCCAGATTTAAATAGATGCAATTTGGTTGACTGACTGATTGACTATGAGATGACCTTCATTTGATTTTCCCAAATACGTTTCATATTTCATAGTTCAGACAACACCACCATTGTTTAGTGTAGGACTAAATTTTGAAAAAATATGTATACTTACCAGAAATCCACCACATGAAATAGGACAATCTGATTGAAGGGGGAGGAATAAAACACCCAAGAAGTGTATTGCTCACAACAATCACTGCAGGTAAACTAGATTTTTATGTTGTCATCTGCATATATTGTAAGTGATGTAGTACATTTGCTATTTAATGAATAAATGGTGATGTTTTGGTTAAGAGTTGTGATTAAGGTAGTTACATGATTGAGGACAGAAATTAAATAACTGCATTGAAGCTTCTTACATATATAGAGTTCAAAAGTAATAAAAGGTTTAAAGACTGGACCAATTCCATCCAAGGTATATCATCTACTTTAAAATATGTAATTATTAACTTTAAATGTGGAATTTCCTTTGACATATAGTAACTATACAGTGCATCCGGAAAGTATTCACAGCGCATCACTTTTTCCACATTTTGTTATGTTACAGCCTTATTCCAAAATGGATTAAAGTAATTTTTTTCCTCAGAATTCTACACACAACACCCCATAATGACAACGTGAAAAAACTTTACTTGAGATTTTTGCAAATTTATTAAAAATAACAAAATTGAGAAAGCACATGTACATAAGTATTCACAGCCTTTGTCATGAAGCTCCAAATTGAGCTCAGGTGCATCCTGTTTCCCCTGATCATCCTTGAGATGTTTCCGCAGCTTAACTGGAGTCCACCTGTGGTAAATTCAGTTGATTGGACAGGATTTGGAAAGGCACATACCTGTCTATATAAGGTCCCACAGTTGACAGTTCATGTCAGAGCACAAACCAAGCATGAAGTCAAAGGAATTGTCTGTAGATCCCCGAGACAGGATTGTCTCGATGCACAAATCTGGGGAAGGTTACAGAAAAATTTCTGCTGCTTTGAAGGTCCCAATGAGTACAGTGGCCTCCATCATCCATAAGTGAAAGAAGTTCGAAACCACCAGGACTCTTCCTAGAGTTGGCTGGCCATCTAAACTGAGTGACCGGGGGAGAAGGGCCTTAGTCAGGGAGATGACCAAGATCCCGATGGTCACTCTGTCAGAGCTCCAGAGGTCCTCTGTGGAGAGAGGAGAACCTTCCAGAAGGACAACCATCTCTGCAGCAATCCACCAATCAGGCCTGTATGGTAGAGTGGCCAGACGGAAGCCACTCCTTAGTAAAAGGCACCTGAAGAAAATTCTCTGGTCTGATGAGACAAAGATTGAACTCTTTGGTGTGAATGCCAGGCGTCACGTTTGGAGGAAACCAGGTACCGCTCATCACCAGGCCAATACCATCCCTACAGTGAAGTATGGTGGTGGCAGCATCATGCTGTGGGGATGTTTTTCAGCGGCAGGGACTGGGAGACTAGTCAGGATAAAGGGAAAGATGACTGCAGCAATGTACAGAGACATCCTGGATGAAAACCTGCTGCAGAGCACTCTTGACCTCAGACTGGGGCGACAGTTCATCTTTCAGCAGGACAACGACCCTAAGTACACAGCCAAGATATCAAAGGAGTGGCTTCAGGACAACTCTGTGAATGTCCTTAAGTGGCCCAGCCAGAGCCCAGACTTGAATCTGATTGAACATCTCTGGAGAGATCTTAAAATGGCTGTGCACCAATGCTTCCCATCCAACCTGATGGAGCTTGAGAGGTGCTGCAAAGAGGAATGGGCGAAACTGGCCAAGGATAGGTGTGCCAAGCTTGTGGCATCATATTCAAAAAGACTTGAGGCTGTAATTGGTGCCAAAGGTGCATCGACAAAGTATTGAGCAAAGGCTGTGAATACTTATGTACATGGGATTTCTCAGTTTTTTTATTTTTAATAAATTTGCAAAAACCTCAAGTAAACTTTTTTCACGTAGTTATTATGGGGTGTTGTGTGTAGAATTTTGAGGAAAAAAATGAATTTAATCCATTTTGGAATAAGGCTGTAACATAACAAAATGTGGAAAAAGTGATGCAATGTGAATACTTTCCGGATGCACTGTATATCTAATATATAAGGACGAATGTGTATTTGTGTATCTGTCTATTGTTGTTTTGCACAGATTAAAAATTTGTATGTGGAAAAAACACTGGCTATGTTTTGTTCCCACAGGAAAATTTTACTTAGTTATCATTTCTGCACTTTATGAGGGAAGTGCCCCTAGAAAGGATTTTTAGGACTTGGCACAGGAATACAAAGTTTCTCCCTACACTGGGCTAAGTCGATGTTTGTATTTTGCAGATGGTGCGTGATGCTGTGGGTTTTGCCACTCTTTAAGACACCTTTGAATTATTTTTTTCTTGATCCCTTTGGATTAAAGTGGTTTTGCAAGCACTTTTCTGGCAGCTCTTTGTGTACCTCATAATCCTAAACGTGACAAATGGTACCAGAAATAGGGTTACACAAAATGTATCTATATAAGCAGCAGCAGCCGTACTATTCTCAGAATGTCCCACCCTCTCTTGACCCAGAACAGAGGACTCCTATTCTTATTTGTGCTATAATTTTTTGTTTTTAATTTGGAGCCAAGAATTTTACTCCTGAGGATTTTTTTAAATGATTGGATCTGCACTTTGCCTAAAAGCAGTGGTACTCAGTGCTGCTCAGGATGAAATAAATAAATTAAAGTCAATCTATTTCAAAGAAGAAATTAGTCATTTTGATATATTTTGCAAGATAATTTAGGTGCACCTGTACTCATTCGACAACTCTACACTTCTACAGACACTTCTATTCAATCCAAGAAAAACATTTCTGGCTGCTTGTGCACTACTTTTTGAATTTGTTATCAGTTAGATAAAGGTACATATTTTTTTATTATCACTAAACAAGTTGTTGAGCAGACATCGGTGCAACCAGTGTTGTTCCCACCTGGTTTAAATAACAGAACATTTTAGACTAAGTTCAATTGAATTCTTGATTTTTATAAAGCATCCAAATGCAACAGCATGAAGTTGTTATAAATATATACAAATTACATGGAACAAGTTCAATACATAGGCTTCATATTGAACTCAGACACATACTGCACATATTAATATAAATATACATATCTACTGTATAGTTTATTTATTTTTTGTAAATTCTCATAGGTTTCCAAAAGCATCACCTTGAAACTTATAACAGTGATTTTCATTGTTAATTAGTTCTTCCCTTTATTCATTCTCAATTGCTTAGAGAGTTTACTTTGGCTCCTCTGGTTTTCTACCCATATCCCCACAAAATTGAATGTAAGTTTAACTTGATTATAAATAGGCCCACTATTAGAGATAAATACATAAGTAACTGTGGCTAATAATGCTTTGGTACAATGTGCAAATTTGGTTGATTAATTAAACAGTGGATTCAGAAAGTATTCTGACCCTTAACTGTTCTGCACACTTTTTTGGGTAGTAGATTTAATTTTAAATCAATACATTTGTCATTTTTGTCCATCAATCTACACTCAATAACCCATACTGACAAAGTGAAAATATATTTTCAGAAAGGTTTGCATACTAATTAAAACTCAGAAACTGAAATCTCTTGTTCATCTCTCTTTTATATAAGTATTCAGACCACTTGAGTGGCACACCAAATTGAGGTCAGGAGCATCCTGTTTGCTTTAATTATCCAGAAAATGTGTCTAAAACTTGATTCAAGTCCACCTGTGGCAAACTGATTTGATTTGATATAGTTTAGAAAGGCACACACCTGTGTATATAAGGTTCCACAATTCACACTGCAAACAGCGATGAAGTCTAAGAAGCTCTTTGTAAATCTCTGTGACCAAATTGTGGTGAGCCATTGATCAGGTAAGGGTGTAAAACCAGTTCTAAAGCTTCAAGTGTTCCCAGGAGTACAATAGCCTAAATAATTGTAAGATGGAATAAGTTTGGAACCAGCTGGACTGAGTGACTGGGCAAAAAGGGCCTTGGTGTTAGAGGTGACCAAGAACCCAATGTGGATTGTAACAGAGCTTTAGAAATACCCTGCTAAGATGGGAGAACCTGTTGAAAGGATGACCAGCTCAGCAGAACTCCATCAATCAGACATTTATGGTAGAATAACTATATCCCACTGATAGTTTGCCAAATGGTCTCTGGCAGCATGAGGAAAAAGAATTTTCTGGTCTGATGAGACAATAATTTAACTATTTCTCAGAACTTCAAGCACTATGTCTGGCAAAGACCTGGCATTGCTCATCAAATGCCTAATACATTTCTTACGGTGAAGCATGGTGGAGGCTTCATAAGCAAACTGGTAAGAACAGAGGGAAGCATGAAAACCTGCTCCTTTCAGCATGACAAAAACTGGAAGGATACTGCCAAGACAATGCTGGAATGGCTTAGGGAAATGTTTCTGACTGTCCTTGAGTAGCCCATGCAAAGCCCAGACTTAAACTCCATAGAACATCTGTGGAGAGACCTAAAGATGAAGTTTACAGATACTTTCCATTCAATCTACCTGAGTTTCCGAGGATCTGCTGGGAAGTATGGGATAAACTGCCCAAATCCAGGTGTGCAAAGCTTGTAAACACTTACACAAGAAGTCTCAAATTTGTAATTGCTACCAAATTAAATGTCTGAATACTTCTATTTGAATGAGGTATTTCAATTTTTGGTTTGCAATAATTTTGAAAACTGTTCTGAAAACATGTTTTCACTTACATGTTATGGTTTATTGAGTGTTGATTGCTGG
This sequence comes from Erpetoichthys calabaricus, assembly GCF_900747795.2. Taxonomy (NCBI): domain Eukaryota; kingdom Metazoa; phylum Chordata; class Cladistia; order Polypteriformes; family Polypteridae; genus Erpetoichthys; species Erpetoichthys calabaricus. Next base: position 118,847,076 of record NC_041401.2, read on the forward strand.
GCAAAAATGGCAAATTTATCAATTTAAATTTAATGTAGAACACAATAACGTGCACAAAGTAAATGGGTTTGAATACTTTCTGAATCCACTGTACATCTAAGTGTGTTTACAATATATGTTAAATTTAACATTATGGTTACAAGTTATAGTACTGATGGCAGTACTGAACCATAAGGAACACCAAACCAAATATAAGTGTGACAGAATATTTATTCAAATTTCTGTACATGCTGAAAATAATTTTGGTTGAACTATGAAATAAAGACGATTTTTCAACTAAATTCTCAAACCTGTATAGGAGGTTGTTGTTCTCTATATTGTCAAAAACTGCTCTTAAACCCAAGACCATAATGATGGCATTATTTCCTGCATGAAATTACTCATAAAAATGGTTGTTTAAGATAATACCTGTTTAATTACAATCATCTGTACAATGTTAATAGACAAGATTAAGAAAACATGTTTTTTATTTGCATGAAACAAAAAATGTTTAGACTTTTCTGTAAAAACTGAATAATAACTTTTAATAATGTCTGGGAATTTGTGGATTAGCATACAAACATGTTGATTAAGGTAATAGTCCTTGTTAAATTATGAAAAAGTTTCAAAGAAAAGACTACAGCCAGAGGCCATGGTCAATATTTGAGAATTAATAAACAATGTAAGTCTCTTTACATTTTGGACTGCTTGTCATGGTAGAAACAAAATTATGTTAAAAAAAATATAAAAATCATTTGTTTCTAAAAGGGATTCCTAATCTCCTTTCAAGGAATGACTTACTAAATAAAGGCAGTCAGAAAGGACTGAACAGACTTCCTGTCACTTTACGTGAAGACTGCTTTATAGTGTGTAGTTTATTTTGTCTTGAATCTCGCAACCAGTTTGGAGATTCTTGCTTTTAAGTATAAGTGTGATTTTGTTTTCCTCTTCCTCTCTTCTGAGTTTAATTACGCTACAATTAAAGCAAATTTGTCATCATGTAAATGTACCAAATGTCTTTGGCATAAATTCATTTTGTTGTGGTGGACTACTAGCACCCTGCCTGGGTTAGATGCCGCCGAAGTGGAAGGGCCAGGGGAAAGCATGTGCTCAGGGAATTATCTCCACCAGATCACTAGGCAGCAGCTCCTCTAGGTTGCTACGGTGCCATGGCTTCCCACAGGGAATGTTGAGAATTGGAGTTTGGTGGCTCAGCCCTGTTGGGTTCTGGGGGTGCCAGCAGGAGGTGCTGCCAGAACCCGAGTCCTACGTCATTGGATTCCATCCTTACCCGGAAGTATTTCCGGACCAATCCTACAAGACACAGGAAGTACTCCTAGGATTACATAAAAGGAGCCTGGCTGCCAGAGTCGGGGGAGAATGTGACAATGCTAGGAGGAGGAAGGAGGAGGCGAACAGAGAGAAAGTATAGAAAACAAAGTGTTGTGTGCTTTATTTATTGCTGTACTCACTTGTATTGGTGTTGGTGCTGTGGGAAACAGTTGAAAAGCATTTCCCTCAAATAAAACACTTGTGTGCTGTGCTGGACTTGTGCCTGGTGTCTGTCTATGTCAGGCTTGGGGAGTTGCAGTGCACCCTTCAGGCCTGGGGTATATAAGAACCTACATATAGGAAAAAAGAAAAAGATTGTGCTTTGGTGAATACATACTTATAATTGTTCATGTGTTTTGTAAATTTATCTATTTATTTACACAAAATAATATGAAAATGAGTATTTTTTGCACTCTAAATAACAATGTGTTACCTTCTTATAAATATCTAATATGGATTGTTTACTCCGTTATAAAATTTTGGTCAAACATCTATTCAGAAGTTATTTAGGTGATGGGTGTTTTTAGTTGTATGTTTTTTTAATGGTATAAAATTTGTCTGTAGCCTGCTGTAACAGTATCCACTGTATCTGTCTATTTCGGAAGTACATTGAAATCCGAGTGAGGGACATGAATATGGATAATATACACAGCAGATAATGAGATCTAGCAGAGTTTTGGTCTAAATCATATAAAAGGTGATAGGAAGCCCACGCTGCAGTTACATAAGATAAATAAAGCAAAGAAACCCACATATAGAGTTATCTTTAAAAAATATCACTGCCTACTTTAAAACTATCTGTTTAAATACTTGTTTTATGAGTTTTTCTTTGCTGGAATTAATCAGCCAGCAAAGTATTATAAATAACCCGTAAATGAGACCTAAGTAATTTACTTCGGGGCTGCAGGGTTCTTCTTTGGTTTCTGCTTCTATAGTATTTCTCCAAAGTGCTCTGTTTATTAAGTAGCAAGCCAACGTGAGCTGCATGCTAATTCTGATACCTGCATCTTGTAATCTAAAGGGCAATTAAGAGTGTAAATACATTCTATATAAACGGAAGAAGCCAACTGGCTGCCAATGTTGCTCTTTGTGACACCATTTATACAGTGTCAGTAACAATACTAATGTAACACTTGTAGTTTGATAATCACAACAGCTAGAGTGGTCTAATGAATACAAAGTAGTTGCTTGTATTTTTGCTAAAAAAACTGAAGAAAAAAACATAGAATGTGAGTATTTTTTACATTCAATATAATTTCAAAGTGCAATATCAATGCCAAAAGACACATAATGAATACCATTACAACAGCTAATTCATTTTGCAACAGTAATGTACAGTAAACCTCTGAATTACTATCTGGAGTGCCTGAGAATGTTTAACAGTACTATACCTGCATATCATTTATTTATTTTCTGAAGCTGCTTAGTCTAATTTTAGAGTCATAGTAGCCATAGGTTATGTCGGCAGCATCAGGTGGAAGGCTGGTTCCATTCTTAGACACAGCACTAATCCCTGAGACGACAATTACATGCACAGTCATTGACAAACAGGCAGCTAATCTAAAATAAGTGTGAAAATTGCAAGGCACTAAGAATACTGTTATGTCCTAGTAGTGAATTAATATACTAAATTGCTAATGTGAATTTTTGCATAAGATAGTCCGGCTGTCTACTGTGTTGCAAACATCATTAAAAAAATGAAAAATACATGATAATCAGGTGAGTTTCTTTAAAACAAAGGATGTTTATTGTTGTACAATGTGAATACAAAATGCCAATATTATTAAGAATGCATGTAGAATAACTGGGATTAATTGTGAAATATTATGTTGACTTTCATATATAATTTTGAAAATATGTTTATGTATGTGTTTGTTTTCATGAAAATTGTTTTTAAACCTCACACTTTTTTTATACATATACAGTTAGTTATGCAGATTTCTGCAAACATTGTGGTATCTGCTTGCAGTTTTCTAGTAACATTTTTTTTTACTATTTTAATTAAAAACCCTGTCATTGTTGTGGAAATTTGCTTGTAAAAATTAAACACTCCACTTCCATTCATATTCTCTGAGGAAGTTTCATGATTATATATATCGAACGAGCTGGGTTCATGAATTTACAGGTCTTTTTATTAACATGCTTTCTTGTAGTCATTTTGTTATGGTAAATTCATGTAATTTAAACTCCCAGATGCACAATGATGATGAATGTAGTTAGAGTATGTTACAGTTAGAATAATGTGGTGCAGCACTTTTCTGATTTCAATATTAGTACTATCAATGCCTTTGTCTCTACAGCCTTATGGAAAAGAGAAGACCACGCAAAAGAGGACCTGTAATTAAATTGTATTGCTATGTTTATAGATAATTAAAACAGTGCTTTTTAGTATCATATATATATATATATATATATACTGTGTGTGTGTATATATATATATATATTATGAGGGGCTGTTCAGGAAAAAAAGATTGGTTCGTAAATATATAAATTGGTTCAGATATATATATTGGTTCAGATACATTGGTTTGAATATATACATTGGTTTGAATACATCCGTTCAGATATATACATTGATTCAGATACATTGGTTGAGATATATATATATATATAAATTGGTTTGCATAGATCCATTCTGGTATATATACATTGGTTGAGATACATTGATTTGAATGTATACATTGGTTTGAATACATCCGTTCAGATATATACATTGGTTGAGATATATATATTGGTTGATATACATTGGTTTAGATATACGAAGGGGGACCCAAAAATAACCAGAATTTTGCTGTTGTTAGGTTGGTACTTGTAGTACGTGGTTGGGCGGCTAGGGTGATCTAGTTACACTCCTCTCAAGTCAGTCTGCCAAGTGCCATCAGTCTGGAAGGTTGTGCTTGTGTTCAGTGAATTTTTTTGTAAAAGTAGGTTGTGCAACAGTGTGAGAAGGAAACGCCCTGATTTGTGGGAGTCGGGCGATTGGTTCTTTCATCATGACAACGCTCCATCTCACACTGCTCTCAGCATTTGCCAATTTTTGGCAAGAAACGGTATGACAACCCTGAACCACCCACCCTACTCACCGGATTTAGCTCCGTGTGATTTCTTTTTGTTCCCTCGGATGAAAAAAGACTTGAAAGGAAGGCGTTTTGCTGACGTCGAAGAGGTAAAACAAGAAACGACCAGAGCATTAATGGGCATTACTTCAGATGAATTTAAAAAATGTTTCGAACAATGGAACAAACGGTTAGATCAGTGTATTTCCGCCAATGGAGAGTACTTTGAAGGAGACTAATTGGTATATTAAACGCAATTGACGTTTTACCGGGTTTCTCTGTGATTGACGGTGGACAGTAAACTTTGTTAAAATTATATCGAAAAATATCAGTTCTCAGTTGTATTTTCAGTCGTTTTGGCGTGTTTACTGTTCTTTTACCAAAAAATTCTTCAACGGGGCTAATCAACAAAGAAACAAGGATAGTAAGATTTAGTAAAATATCAGTAATAATAATACATTGTTCAACACCCAGTAACACTTTACAAAGACATTTAAAAGACAGCTCGTTAAAATGAATGTAGCAATCCATTGTCATGCTATAAGTGATAGCTTGCTCCTAAACATTTGCACAGGTGGTTGTTCCTGGGAATAAAAAAGGAAAAAAAATCCACGAGAAAGACTTTGTTGTTGAACTCAAATTTCACCTCCATCATGTGAGTTATTAAAACTACAAGGGGGCTCTGCCGAGGTTGGGTAATCCGAAATACATTGATGAATGTATGAGATATATCGAATTGTAAAGATGTAGAAGACGAACAAAGGAAGTAAAGAACCCATGGCATGGCACATTAGAAGGATCTATTGGAATACTTCTTTATACACAACATTTGTAGTAAAATCGTTGATAGAGTGCGTCATCTGGATCTAATACGTAGATCTGTGCATATTTGCGTTCGTGATTTGGCTCAGGGTGCACTGTTCCAATCCGATGTAATATTTGTCCACATACGCGAAAGCAGTATGGGCCATTGCCAGCTGGTGGCCTGATATTTACCCCGGTAGATGCAAAAGCAAATGAACTATTGTAGGATCTAATGCAGTCCATAATGTTTTTACTTTCGGGTACATTGTTAGTTAGAAACATCTGTAGATATTCAGGATATTCATCTAAAGGAGGCAGTTTAACCTGACCCCTGTGACAACAACGTGTAAACTCATTAGTTGTATTGCCAGTTCTTTCTTCAGGGAAGTTAAGTGAATGACAATGACAGCAAATGATATTAATTAATCCTAATGAATGTTCATTAATAGTGGACGCACTTAAAACCAAAAAGCCCTCAACCTGGGTGGGACGCTACAATACTTTCGAATTTTACTGCTTTCATATTGTGTACCTTTGTCTGCATGTGTATCACGCCATCGTTTGTTTGAGCCTTTCGAATTCCACTGCTTTCATAATCTCTTATCTGCCTTTTTTTCTCTCAAATTCTCCGTATTGTCGTTATACGCTTTCTATGCGCTGAGAGCACATGATTTGTGTGTTGGAATTGTTTCAATTTCATTATCTTCACTTTTACTTTAAAGCTTCATTAAAAACAATATTTTCTGGAGACACATTGTGACAACGCAACGTATAACCACAGATTCTCATAGCATATGGTCCATTATTGTGTAAATCCACGTTTTGTCCATTGAATGATGCGAATGTGAAAAGACTTTGTTGTCTACTCTTTTTTTCAGACCTCAATTTGGCCTGGTATTTTTTCAATTACACCTGGTTCTGATGATTAATCACCTTTTGTTTGCGGTAATGCAATCGTTTCTTTCTTTTCTTTGATACTGTAGTGACTGACATGACAAAGTGTCACAAAAGTTTTACCTGAACAATCGCTGACTTCCTAATCCCAAACACAACTTTCTAGCACCCTCTTCAATGCCCCCCCCTATTACCGCATGAAATCAATACCCCGCTATCAGTCCTCCGTGCTGTACTCCGCCTTCTCTCAATCGGACCTAACAGTCACTTAAAACCAAAAAGCCCTCAACCTGGGTGGGATGCTACAATACTTTCGAATTTTACTGCTTCCATATTCTGTACCTTTGTCTGCATGTGTATCGCGCCATCGTTTGTTTGAGCCTTTCAAATTCCACTGTTTTCATAATCTCTTATCTGCCTTTTTTTCTCTCCAGTGCCTTTGGGTCTCTATTCTCCGTATTGTCCTTATACGCTTTCTATGCGCTGAGAGCACATGATTTGTGTGTACTATGTGCTTTTACACGATTGATTTTTTTTAGATCAGTGTGCTCTTATATATTCCGTACTATCTTTGTGGACCTTTGCAGACCCTGTAGTGTCTTAACCCGTGCCTGCTTTGCTTCCGCAGTTTCTGACACTTGTTGTAGGCGCCTGCGTTCATTGATCTTATCCAGGTGGGCTCGTGTGTGTATCGTTCAGCTGTATTGTGTTTGAATTTGGTGTAAAGCGTTCAGCGGTTTATACAATCCCAAGCAGCACATTATTCCTAACCTCACTCCGCAGTAGTACCACTCACAATATGGCAGTTGTTTTATTTGCTATTTCCGTTAGTTGAGCTGTAAGCGCCTGCGCAGTACGTCTCATGGTCCCATCGCCATGTACCTGCGTCCATGCCATCCGGTTTACCATTCTCGGTTAGTAATATGGATTGGAATGAAAACGCATGTCTCATCCACTAGTCGGGACTCTCATTTCCATGGCTGCTGCAGAGCCGTAAAATGTGTACCCTCTGACTGCTGATTACAAAATGAACACCAGAGAGGTAAAATTATTCAAAATTGATTTTAAAAGGTCATAGGTATAGTCTTCTATATTATCTTCTCCACTATGTGTCTGCATCCTGTCCCCTACAGGGAACACTCATTTCCATGGCTGGAGCAGATCCATGGGCTTGTGTGCATCCTATCTGCTGCTTTCAAAATGAACCCTGGATAAGTAATATCTGAAATCCATGGTAAAAAATTGATGAAAGTCTTCTACATCACTTTTAAGTCTACTGTGTCCCATTGTCCTCTCCACTCAAAGGGACACTCACTTCTAGAGCTGAGCTTTTGCCTCAGAGTTGTGAGCCCCAACTGTTGCTTACAAAATGAACATTAGACAGCTAAAATTGTTATTGGATTGGCTGTTTTTTTTCATTATATTGTCACAAAAATGAGACATAAACAGAGAAAGGTTTGGGGCAACCACCCGTATAATATGGTATCCTGGCTGCAAAGTCGTTTTTTTTTATCAATAAACAGCACTGATGTGCATACAACTGAGTCCAAAACAAGACTGAGGGAATAGGGAAAAGGTGTAGACTTTTAAAGGGGAAGACAGGAAATGAGGTCATAGGGATCTGGCTCATGTTCTTCAGCCATTGGTTCGAGCCCGGACGTGACATCACAGGGGCTGGAGCCGGTAAGGTCTTCTTCCATTGGCTTGATCCCGGAAGTGACGTCAAGAGAGCCAGGTGGAATCTCCCGGGAATGGTCTACAGATAAGGGAAAAAAAGTGTCAATGCACTCTGCCACATCCCAGCATGCCTCAGAACTGCCTTCACTTAAGCCCTTTAGCTGCCTCCCATGCGCACATGTGTGACAATATACTAATATTAATTTATTTATTCATTCAGCCTCTGTTAAAAAAAAGCAAATTTTCCCTTAGAGGACAAATAAAGTTCTGTCTATCTATCTATCTATCTATGAGACTTTGAAACATTAATATTATTTGTCAAATGAAGTACCAAATATCCACTGATACACATTTGTATGACAAGTCAATTAAAGAGTCCAGCAAACAGCAACTGAGATATTAAAACATTTTATTGAATCTGTTCAGACAATTATAATCTTTTAATTAAAATAATGATTATACTTAACAGAAAACGTAGCCATTTTAATGTCAGCATAAAACCAGGCCAGTAATATCTTTGTGAAATAATATCAGCAGTTTTATAAAATCCAGAATGTACACGGATAGCACTGTCATGAACTTCCTTACAAGTATCCTTTGTCTCCTAAACTCAACAAATAACTTTCATATTCTTCCTGTTGCCCTGCTTATCTATTTTAACAATAGTAAAGGTCATCCCCTTGAAAAAATTATATTCACACAGCAATTAATAATATGGTTATAATGTAAAACACTTCAAACAAACCGTCAAAATGTACATTTTCTTTGTTTAAATTGACTTTTTCAATGGATCTAACACTTACAACATGGGGCACTACAACACACATACACAAATATCTTTTAGTATTGTTTTAAATGGCCTTGAAAATTGTTAGTATCTGCCCCCTATCCAAGCCACCCATTTACAAAAGAGATTTACAGGCTTGGGCCAGAAGACAAAAAAATGAGACAGAAAGAAATGCCAGTCTAATGGTTGCCACACTAACACTCGCTCATACTACTACAGTTTAAAAGTGCCACCCAACCTGATGCCAACTCTTTCAGATGGGTAGTGAAACCCGGAAAATGTATTAATGGACACAGGAAAAAAGTTAAAAGACTTATTTTGACAGTGACCAAGTTGGGGATTGTTGATCAGTGAAGTAGCAGTAAAAATAAAAAAAAATGTAAAAATTTGATTACAAAATTTATCAAGAAACCTCAAAAGGTATATAATGATTAATTTATGAAAACTCCATAGAATAGATTCTAACATGTGTTTTTCCTTCAACAGTCATGCTAATATCAGAATTTGTGTGTTTTATTACCTACTTTGTGCACATATTGAAGCTGTTTTATGGAAAACGCAAGCACACGAGTAAATAATTGTCAGCAGTTACAATTTAAATGTATATTTCCAGTATATACTGTATCCTGAAATGCCAAATTAGAAATGAGAAGATGATGAAAAGTTATTTTTTGCTTTATATACTTTAAACAAACTGATCACAAAATTTCCTAATCAGTTTGACTTTGTTGGAACCCTAGAGAGGCACATATCTTGGAAGAAGTCCTATCAGATTTATTTGGATTTTAAAAAACCTAAATAATAATAAAAATATCTTACATTTATATAACATTTTTCTGGGTACTCACAGCGATTTTCATAGACATACTTAAAAAAAGACAGTGTAAGCGCTTGATTTTTTTTTTTTTAATTAAAAATGTTCAATATTGTAGCCTAATTTTTCAGAACAGAAAAAGAATTCTAAAGATTAGCTAAGGCCATGAAAATGAGTATCTCTGCCAACAGACAGAACAGAGGGCCATAATAGAAAGGTAAGTGAAACTAACTTTTAAAAGGGATTTTGAACAATTTTGCAATTTCAGTGTTCATTTTAAAAGCAGCAGACAGGGGCTCACATTTGTACAGCTCTGCTCCAGCCGTAGAAATTAGTGTCCCCTCCAGTGGAAGGTACAGACAACCACAGTAGACATGAAAGTAATATAAAATTGTTCAAATACAAGCTCAACAATTTTAACTGTTTTAGTGTTTATGTTGTAAGCAGCATTCAGGTGGCACACATTTCTATGGCAAAGGCTCCACTGAGGAAATGAAAGCCCCCAGCAGCAGATGAGTATGGACATAGTAGACAAAAAAGTGATATTGAAGACTTCCTTCAATCTTTTTAAATAAATTGTGGACAGCTTTGTAATTCCAGTATTAATTTTGCAAGCAGAAGACAGGGGGCACACATTTTTACAGCATAGACCAAGCTGTGGAAATAAGTGTCTCCTCTGCTAGAAGGGATTAAGAGACACACTCGATATGAAAGTGCTATAAAAGACTGTCTGGTGTTCATTTTGTAGGGGACTACGGCAGATGAGGAATGCCACAGACTGCTTCCTACAAGTTTGTAAAATACATTTGATGAGTTTTAATCTCCCATGAAAAACGGTGCACAGAACTCCTATGGGGTTTATAGGATAATTGCACCTACTGTGAAAATGAGGTCCCTCTCCAATGTACAGGGGTGCAAGTGTGGTTGTGATAGGAAATTTATTTATTTATTTCTATATAACTATATTTCATTCCAATAGTTTTGATGACTCATATGGTGGAGGTGAAATTTAAGTTCAACAACAAAGCCTTTCCCGTGGATTTTTTTTTCCTATTTTATCCCCAGGAACAACCACCTGTGTAAATGTTTAAGAGCAAGCTATCACTTACAGCATGACAATGGATTGATGCATTTATTTTAACGAGGTGTCTTTTAAATGTCTTTGTAAAGTGTTACTGGGTGTTGAGCAATGTATTATTATTACTGATATTTTACTAAATCTTATTATCCTTGTTTCTTTGTTGATGAGCCCCGTTGAAGTATTTTTTGGTAACAGAACAGTAAACATGCCAAAACGACTGAAAATACAACTGACGACTGGTATTTTTTCAATATCATTTTAACAAAGTTTACTGTCCATCCTCAATCACAGAGCACCCCGGTAAAACGTCAATAGCGTTTAATATACCTGCAGCCTTAGAACGCAGACATCACGACATCTCTGCGCGTGCATGTTTACTAACAGATATGACAGCATTTTGCACAGTGCATGTGCTAAAACAAAAGACAAGCGGCACGCGAACAAGAGGAGTTGCACGGCAATCACATCTCAGTGCACCTAAGAGAAGGGACACTGAATTCTACAAGGCACACAGCATTATTTTAGAGCACCTGTTCAAATATTTATTGATTAATTAAGATCAGCGATTTTCAACGGTTCACATGTGTGCTGTAAGATTTTTTTTAAAGCAAACTAATTAAAGACTTCTTTGAAGAAATATGACACAAAATAAGTCTATGACGCAGATTCTATGCCATTTTATATGACTTTTATATCATTATTTTAATAATATACATACACTATATGTGAACTAGCGGCACGGTGGCGCAGTGGGTAGCGCTGCTGCCTCGCAGTTGGGGGACCTGGGGACCTGGGTTCGCTTTCCGGGTCCTCCCTGCGTGGAGTTTGCATGTTCTCCCTGTGTCTGCGTGGGTTTCCTCCGGGCGCTCCGGTTTCTTCCCACAGTCCAAAGACATGCAGGTTAGGTGGATTGGCGATTCTAAATTGGCCCTAGTGTGTGCTTGGTGTGTGGGTGTGTTTGTGTGTGTCCTGCAGTGGGTTGGCACCCTGCCCAGGATTGTTTCCTGCCTTGTGCCCTGTGTTGGCTGGGATTGGCTCCAGCAGACCCCCGTAACCCTGTGTTCGGATTGGAAAATGGATGGATGGATATATGTGAACTATAAAGCAATACATGTATAATTTCGTGCATTTTAACCAGTTTACATCTCTCAACTTGTTAAAAATTTGTATATAATAAATTTACATGAACCTTTACTTCAATAATAAACACTGTCACAAAAACCAGACATAAGAGTCATGAAAAGGTTTGGGGCAGCCACCGTTGTAATTAATTTCCTGGCTGCAAAGTCGAACAAATGAATTCAGCACAGATGTGCACAAAACCGAGTCCACAACAGAACTGAGGGAAAAGGTAAAAGGTGGAGGCTTTTAAAGGAGAAGACAGGAAGTGAAGTGAAAGGGGTCGGGGTCATGAAGGTCTTCTGTCATTGGTGCGAGCCCGGACGTGACATCACAGGGGCCGGAGCCAGCAAGGTCTCCTTCCATTGGCTTGGTCCCGGAAGTGACATCAAGAGGACCAGGGGCCTCATGTATAACGCCATGCGTAGAACTCACACTATAACATGGCGTAAGCAAAAAAGCGGGAATGTGCGTACGCACAGAAAAATCCAGATGCAGGAATCTGTACGTACGCAAACTTCCACGTTCTTCCGCTACATAAATCCCGATCAGCATGAAAAGTAACGCACGTGCACGCGCCTTCTGTCCCGCCCCAACTCCTCCCAGAATTACGCCTCTTTGAATATGCAAATCAATATAAATAGCCTTCTGTGAAAAGACAATGGGAAAAGCACGGGGAAAATATAAGAATTTCAGCGAATACCAAGTGGAGGCAAAGGAAAAACGTACTATTTGTTTGGTTTAAACAGTGGTATAATCAACAAAAGGAAGTTGATCGAGTGACAGAGTGTCGGAGAAACTCAAAAGCTCAAGTTCACAAAGTCGCACAGTGCCCAAAATAAAAAAGAAGTCACATATCAAAGTCGCCGTGAAAAGGTGAGTCGTAGCCCACCGTCTGAGTGTCATGTGAAAGCTTATTAGGGTACAGTGAAAAAAAAGGCACAGTGTGAAAAATGTCAACTTTAATCTCAATTTCCACTTTAATCACATAGTTTATTTTGCCATTAAAGTAGAACATCATAAACTTCATCTTAAAATCGTTTAAATTACTAGTTTCTCAAATTCCATTGTAACTAAAGTAGCACGTTAAATGCTTTGTTCTGTATTTGATCTTCTATGTGCTCAGTGTGTGAATCACTACCTGCTTCTTAAACAGGCTTTCTCTTTCTCAGAGAGGACACATAATCCATTACATTCGTGATATTACAGCTCTCTGAATAATTAAAATACTGAGATGTATACGTGATATCTTTTTCATGATGATAGAAATGAAAGCATGTTATTAAACATGGGAACACGGTGGCGCAGTGCTTGTTCATGTCTCACGCAAGAGGCTTGCTGCACCATGCCCGACCTTCGATGAAATAATTTATTACAGAAGTACTGTCTCTTTCAAACATACTAACCTCCAATTCCTGTCCTTACTTTTCTTTCTCCAAATACCCAATTGCCACACAATCAGCTCTGTAATAGACATGAAGCCATTTGTAAGCTTAGAACGCTGTTTCTTCAAAACTTTTAAGGAACATTGAAACATCTTCGTAGTACATGTTTAATTATTCTATCCGTCTATCCTTCCAGTGTCGCGTCAGCACCAGCAAGAATACAACGCAATGCAGGAACAATCCCTGAACTAGCTAGCGCTGCGGCACCGTGTCCTCACGTTTAATTATTAACAATACAGATTATTTAAATGAAGTTAGAGTTTTATCTGTATAATATAATCAACATATTTTGCTGCATTTCATCTTAAAAATGATATCGTCATCATATGTAAATACGCACTTTATAAAGTGGCGCAGGTTGTGCAATATTATAACTGTAGTGCAAGTTTACAGTGAGGTAATTGTACTTATAAGTACAAACAGTTCTACAAGGAGCACTTGATGGACTGATTGAGTGCGTTTATAGTTCTTGTGATTAAAAACTTTTTCTAAACCGCGAAGTCCGTACAGGAAAGTCTCTGAAACGTTTTGCTTAGGCTCAGGCAGCATCTGCTTCATGCTGTATACTGATAATTCTCTTTCCAATTAGCTGCTGCTGTGATTCCCCACTCAGATACAGTGATATAAATACTCCGAGTGGTGCAGTGAGAGTAATATGGAAAAAGATGATCTGCTGTGGCAACCCTTAACGGGAGCAGCTGAAAGAAGAAGATGCATTGAGAGTAACAACGCTAAAGCAGTTATGGTATTTGGAATACTATGGCTATTCCCTGGACCATTATATTGCTGCAGGTTAATTACAATCAGATGCATTACACTAATAAACAATATGCAGTTAGTTTCAGTGTATTTATAAAGCCGCGTGAGGAATGTGGACTTAAGAAAGAAAGGGTAACCACACAGGAACAGTAGCACTGCTTTGACGCTGGGTGCCGCCAGTCTGCAAAACCGAGCGTAGAAATTGTATACGCCAGGGTATGAGGTACCGTGAAAATGCGCGTGGCTTTACGCCAAGTTTAGGTTTTATATATCGCAATTTGAGCGTGGAAACATTCGTACGCAACATTTCTGTGTGTACACACCGTTTATACATGAGGCCCCAGGTGGGATCTCCCGTGAATGGTCTGCAGGCAAGGGAGAAAAAGAGTCAGTGCACTCTGCCACATCCCGGTATGTCTCGGAACTGCCCTTACTCAAGCCCTTTATCTGCCTCCCATGCGCACATTATGTTTGTATTGCGTGCGCACCTTGCTGTGTAATTATTTCAATGAACTCATGGTATTGTTGAGCACATAGTGTCCCCATTTATACCCCACTACGCAGCTGCTGAATTTGATCACTTATTCACACATATAATAATAATAATAATAATAATAATTCCTTACGTTTTTATAGCACCTTTCTTACTACTCATTTGTAAAAATAAGTAAATAAATAAAATAACAGAAAGGAAGCCCACTGGACACAAACCAGTGATCAATTTAACTGCGAGTCAGCAATCTTACTCCTACCACCACCTCTTCCTGTTAGATACGCCGCATTATAATTTTGAGCACTACTTTTTTATTTTAAACTGTCATAAATAAATTATATTAAAAAGGTTTTTTAAAAGGCCAATTTGAAGCAAAGAGGGTAATAATAATAATAATAATAATACTAATAATAATAATGCATTTTATTTATAGGGGCATTTCACATTAGCAGTAAATCTCAAAGTGCAACATAAAAAGATTAAACAAAGGCAAGGCAAGATAAAAACAGAGATAAAACAACAATAATTATAGTATTCTTGTTAATAAGCTTTCCTAAATAGAAAAGTCTTTAGCTGTTTTTTAAAACAGCCTACAATCTGCTGTTTTCTTAGGCTCTCTGGTAGGGCATTCCAGAGCCGTGGAGCAGCGGCTGCAAAGGCTCAGTCACCCATTGTATGAAGCAAGGTTATTATAGTTTTGCCTTTTTATATTAGTTTTTATTTCTATATTTTTGCTGACCTTACTTGGAAATTCAGTTTAGTTTTAGTTTTCCTTCATTGTGTATTTTTAGTTTTAGTTTAGTTTTTATTTCACAAAGACATTTTTATTTTATTTTTATATATATTAGTTTCTGTTTTAGTTTTAGTAATTATGACATGGAGCGCCTACAGAGTTAGTTTTGTGTCACAATCAGACAGAACTGTACACTTAACAGATTTGGATATGTTAGTGGAAGCTTACTACACCACATAGTTTATTATCTGGTCTTGCTTTTGTCTGATAAAAACAAGCATAATCAAAACTAGACACTGAATTTGAACAATTTTACACAATTTTATACTTTTTAAAATATTTTCTCATGAAAATCACAGGGGCTTAGGAAGAACAGGGCTCTTAGACTTGAATGAGTGTGCTGACCCCACCTAGCTGTATTGAGGGAAACAAAGAACAACAAGCATGTAGTGTGAAGGTTAAGGGCAGTGAGTCTTGAATAGACCACCATAAAGGACAGTAAACCCATAATGAGCAGAGCAAGAGCAGGTAATAGGAGTACGGATAGGCATAAAACAACAGAGACAGCGTCTGAGATTAAGAACAACATATACATTATCTAAACCTGTTTATCCAGAGCAGGATCACAGGAAACCTGGAGTCTACCACAGCAGGTTTGGATGCAAGGCAGGAAAAATCCCTGGTATGCAATATGTATGATAAGGCTGATGTTAAGAACAAAAAGAATATGATGATTTCAACTATCTATTTTGAGAGAGGGAGAGAAAAACATTGAAAAAAGGGAGACAAATATTTTAAAATATAATTCTGCTAATGGGTTACTTTCACAATATCAGGTATTTTGAGTTGTGAATATGAACTAAAAAAGATAAATTAATAAATATGGAATAAATACAAAACCCCATTAGTATGTTTAGTTTTTCATCACTTGTCAGACTCTCTACATTTGTTTGTATCGCTTTGTTGTTAAACGATGTTTTTAAAGCAAAAGTGATTGATCAGCAACAATATGCTGATCTTGTATGATGACCTAGTCAGTCTCGATCACTACCGTTTTATTTTCAACAACCGGGAGTGGTCTCCTCGAGACTTTCTTGTATACTCAGGTATGGGGATGGATATTTGAGGAGTAAACCGCAAGACAATGATTATATTTTTATATTATGTACATTAAGGAACCATCAACAACAAATCAAATTAATAATATATTGAACAATTATTATAAAAGTAAAGTTGAATAAATCGGACTCTGCAGCTGTATTAAAAAAAAAAAAATCGAGTATGTGTTCAGGTAAAGTACCACTTCCGGGTGATGGATTTGGCCCAAAAGTTAATACAGATCTATGGTGTAACAACCACATGCCAAATTTCATCCATCTATCTAGTTGCATTTTTGAGTTATCGTGTTTACACACACACAGACACACACACAAACACACACATGCACGTGCGTACACACACAATTCCAAAAAATAGTATTGTTGGACACTGGTTAGTCTATAACGTCAAGATTCATCAAAATATTGAGGTCGAATTTTTTCATGATTACTGTATTTTCTCTATACTTCGTATATGAGAAAGTAAAAACGATTTCTCCTTTGCGAAGTGGCAGGTGAATTGCTGTCAACAAAAAGCACACACCTGAGAAATAAACTGAAATGTTACTCGTGATTTTTCTGTCCATATGGTAAACATTTTGTTGACCAGTACATTCTGATTTCAGCTGTTTGACTTTACATCTTGATATACAACAATCACAAAGAAAGGCGGCATGCATATCGCTTTCTATTTCACACGCTTTACGCACCCGCACTCAGCTTGCTCTGTCACCACAAATGCTGTGAGAACAGCTGCCCTCCGTCACCAGCCACCGTTCACTGGATGAATATGTGCGGGCGGTTCGTGGTGGATGACTTTCTGTTTTAGTTAAAACTTACAAGGGTTAAAGACTAACGGCAAGAATATTCATTCAAAAACGAAAACTAAAAATATTTTAGTAAATTATTATTTTATTTCAGTTAGTCTTTCCAGCTACTTTAATAGTTTCGTTTAGTTTTAGTTTTTCATTTCGTTTTTTGTTAATTATTTTATTTCATTTTACGAAAATGTTTTTTTAATAATAGTTTCAGTTTTGATTTTAGTTTTAGTTAACTATAATAATCTTGGTATGAAGTTTGGTCACAGGGGGGCGAAGGCAGTAGGTATTTGTAAAACGGAGGTTTCTTGTAGTGGATTGTAATAAAGTAAGTAAAAACTTAATAGGGTAAGTAAAAACTATTTTCTTTTGTAAGTCAATCAAAAATGCTTATGCCTAAAAAAAGATTGTCCTGTCAAAATCAGAGACTCTTTCGCCTTGTTGATATTAATCATCTTTAAATTAAATGCTGCCAATAAGAAATAATAGAAATCACCGCGCTTCTTTCTATCTTTGACGAACTAACATTTTATTGAGTGAAAAAAATGACTGCCCCTGACAGATACACTTAGTCAGTAGTGTGTGCGACCTACGATTTGTGAGTTTGCGTGTGTGTGTTGTGTGCGTGTACGTGCGTGTGTGTGGTTTTGTCAGTTTTACTATAAAAACAGTTAGACACCAGTTATTTGTGAAGCAGGAATATTCTGGTCATTCTGATCCCTGATCAACATTTAAAAGAAACAGCGCAACTCCAGTGTTTTCCTCCATAACATCCTTTCAGCAAATAGAACTAAGTTCCTTGCTAAAGCAGATTGCCCTTTAATGAAATGCTTCCAATACGGAATAACAGAAATCATCGGGCGGCTTTCGGTCAATGATAAACCGGCGTATCATGAGGTGAAAAAATGGGGTGTACTGCGATTGAGATCAATGCTTTCTGGTAACTCGGCTTTTGAGGAAGAATCTGTCATGGGAAGGACAAGAGGGAGTGAGTGAGGCGGGTACAATGAGCCGGGGCAGGATGGAGCGGGGCGAGGAGATGGGTATCTGTGTGAGTGTTTTAAATAATGAAAGGAAATAAAGTGCTTTGAATTCGAGGACCCCCAACCAAGATGGCGTACGAAACAAAACGTGGCAGACAGGCATATGCTACTTGTATAAAATACATGCAATAATGACAACAATATTGAAGCAATGATGAAGCGAAGGGGAGATGCTAAACTTAGATGGCCGCGCGCTGTGCCTGCCTGTAAATTCCAACCAATGTATATATCTGAACCGACCTATATATCCAAACGGATCTATCTCATCCAGTATATATATATCTGAACTGATGTATATATCTAAACCAATCTATTTAAACCAATATATACAGTGCATCCGGAAAGTATTCAGAGCGCATCACTTTTTTCACATTTTGTTATGTTACAGCCTTATTCCAAAATGGATTAAATTCATTATTTTCCTCAGAATTCTACACACAACACCCCATAATGACAACATGAAAAAAGTTTACTTGAGGTTTTTGCAAATTTATTAAAAATAAAAAAACTGAGAAATCACATGTACATAAGTATTCACAGCCTTTGCTCAATACTTTGTCGATGCACCTTTGGCAGCAATTACAGCCTCAAGTCTTTTTGAATATGATGCCACAAGCTTGGCACACCTATCCTTGGCCAGTTTCGCCCATTCCTGTTTGCAGCACCTCTCAAGCTCCATCAGGTTGGATGGGAAGCGTCAGTGCACGACCATTTTAAGATCTCTCCAGAGATGTTCAATCAGATTCAAGTCTGAGCTCTGGCTGGGCCACTCAAGGACATTCACAGAGTTGTCCTGAAGGCACTCCTTTGATATCTTGGCTGTGTGCTTAGGGTTGTCCTGCTGAAAGATGAACCGTCACCCCAGTCTAAGGTCAAGAGCACTCTGGAGCAGGTTTTCATCCAGGATGTCTCTGTACATTGCTGCAGTCATCTTTCCCTTTATCCTGACTAGTCTCCCAGTTCCTGCCACTGAAAAACATCCCCACAGCATAATGCTGCCACCACCATGCTTCACTGTAGGGATGGTATTGGCCTGGTGATGAGCGGTGCCTGGTTTCCTCCAAACGTGACGTCTGGCATTCACACCGAAGAGTTCAATCTTTTCTTTCTCATGGTCTGAGAGTCCTTCAGGTGCCTTTTGGCAAACTCCAGGCGGGCTGCCATGTGCCTTTTACTAAGGAGTGGCTTCCGTCTGGCCACTCTACCATACAGGCCTGATTGGTGGATTGCTGCAGAGATGGCTGGCCAGCTCTAGATAAAGTCCTGGTGGTTTCAAACTTCTTCCACTTACGGATGATGGAGGCCACTGTGCTCATTGGGACCTTCAAAGCAGCAAAAAATTTTCTGTAACCTTCGCCAGGTTTGTGCCTCAAGACAATCCTGTCTCGGAAGTCTACAGACAATTCCTTTGACTTCATGCTTGGTTTGTGCTCTGACATGAACTGTTAACTGTAGGACCTTATATAGACAGGTGTGTGCCTTTCCAAATCATGTCCAATCAACTAAATTTACCACAGGTGGACTCCAATTAAGCTGCAGAAACATCTCAAGGATGATCAGGGGAAACCAGATGCACCTGAGCTCAATTTTGAGCTTCATGGCAAAGGCTGTGAATACTTATGTCTATGTGCTTTCTCAATTTTTTTATTTTTAATAAATTTGCAAAAACCTCAAGTAAACTTTTTTCACGTTGTCATTATGGGGTGTTGTGTGTAGAATTCTGAGGAAAAAAATGAATTTAATCCATTTTGGAATAAGGCTGTAACATAACAAAATGTAGAAAAAGTGATGCGTTGTGAATACTTTCCGGATGCACTGTATATCCTAACCAATGTATATCAACCAATACATATATCTCATCCAATGTATATATCTGAACAGATGTATTCAAACCAATGTATATATCCAAACCAATGTATCTCAACCAATGTATATATATCAGAACAGATCTATGCAAACCAATTTATATATATCTCAACCAATGTATCTGAACCAATGTATATATCTGAACGGATGTGTTCAAACCAATGTATATATCTAAACCAATGTATCCCAACCAATGTATATCTCTGAACCGATATATATTTGAACGGATGTATTAAAACCAATGTATATATTCAAACCAATGTATCTGAACCAATATATATATATCTGAACCGATTTATATATTTATGAACCAATCTTTTTTTCCTGAACAGCCCCTCATAATATATATACAGTGGAACCTCGAGATATGATCACCTCTGTATACGAGAAATTCAAGATACGAGGAAAGTATGAGCGAAAAATTCAGATCTAAATACGAGCATTGGCTCGCGTAACGAGCCACGAGCCAGGCTGTGGGTATAGCTCGCGGCTTAGCGAGGGGGCGTGGTAGCTGTAGCAAGCCGCAGGGCGATCTGCGGTGTGGGTGTTTCTCACCTAAGTGCACAGGTGGGAAACTGCCCACATCCATGATTGTTCCTGTGGCTGATGGACTGCAGCTGCCATGTCCTCCCCGCATATATAGAGAAGCGCGAACCGGTTAAGGCCGAGAAGAAGTAAAAGAAAAGAGAGGAGAGAGAGAGAGAGAAAGAGAGAGAGAGAGAGAGAGAGAAAATGGAGCTTGCAGGAGGAGGCAGGAAGCAGCAGTAGGAGAAAGTCGGTGCGGGAGAGCGAGCGAGTGCAGGCTCGCGTGTAGCTGAACAGTGAGCTGAACAGGTGAGCCAAACAGCTGAAGCAGGACGGTGTAGAGAAGGTCAGCTGCATTAAGAGTGTCTCGCCTGTTGCAGAGCCCGCATGGGAGAAGCAGGTGAGACGCTGACTCTAACAGAGAAGAAGCACCGGGGATTGTCATCTGTTTTTTAAAGACTACTTCCTGTTGACGTTTTAACCTCGTGTTAAAGGATTGTTATTCTTGTGTATTTTAAACCTCCACTTCACAACTGTTTTAAGGATTATTTATTTAAAGATGTATTGAATGCTCTACTACACTTTGGAGACCTGTTTTGATTCTTTTAATAATCAGTTATATTATTTACCAGTGTTATTTATTAAAGGTAGACTACAGTATATATTATTTATCAGTGTTATTTGTTAGGAAAATTGATTTTTATGTTAATATTTCTGGGGTGCGGAACAGATTAACTGGATTTCCATTATTTTCAATGGGGAAGTTTGTTCTAGATACGAGAAATTCGCTATACGAGCTCAGTGCTGGAATGAATTAAACTCGTATCTCGAGGTTCCACTGTATATATATATATATATATATATAATATATATATATACATATACACACAGTATAGTATATACATATACAGTATATACTGTATATATTAGTGTTAATTAATTAATATGCAGTGATTTACATATATAGATAGATAATTTATCCTAAAGGAAAACAGTTGCCCCTTCTACTCTAAATTTTTGCTTCTTTTGCCACAGGAATTGCTACTTTTGGCTAGAATATGGATGGATTTAGCCAGGATTTATTCCATTTCTCTAAGACACATTTGGTGCTTAAGCCACATACTCTTCTCTTTGAAAATTGCCAGAGTTAAAGTTTTTAGATTTATTTTTGACAGCACCTTACACATAGTTCTGTTGCTGCACCTGATATTGAAATACCATTGAATTTTTTAGTGATTACATGTTTCTGCTTCACCTGTTTCACCTACTGTTCTAATGTTCTTGCTATTTTATGTAATTCTGCAGCTTAATATTTAAATATAAATTCTTGTTTGATCATCCAAGTTCCTGGTAAAATACATTGTATGTACAGTGGGCCTGTGCTTTGGATAGCACTACCCATGTACCCTGCTGCAATGAATATATTATACTCCTACCAATTTACTTTCAAAGAAGAGAAGTTCATTGAAATTTGTTATATTGATCAATACATAAGGAAGTCTCCAGGTTGCAATACCATCTTTATTACAGAAAAATCTCCATCTCCTAACTCTCCCTCTAGGAACTCTCCTCCCAACCCCTTTCCCAGTTCAATATATACTATATCATCTCTTACAGTGCCACCAACTATACAATATTAATAATATTAATAATGCTACATAACATCTCCCCCTTTCTTAAGTATCTAACTCCCTGTCTAAAGCTGGCTGGTGTGGTAGAAATTTAACATCTTATTAAAGAAAGAAACATCCTCTAACAGGAGAATTCTATAATCAGGCAGGAGAAAAGCTGTTCATTGAAGCTTTTAATTACTCCTCGGCGAAATGCCTGGGAGGGAGCATTCATCAAAATCAGTCTGTTACAGCCAGGCCAGAATGATCAGAATGGTTGTAGAAACAAAGAATTGAGGTTAATTTTATAAGTGGGTGAATTTACATACAGTATAACAACAACAACAACATTTATTTATATAGCACATTTTCATAGAAAAAGTAGCTCAAAGTGCTTTACATAATGAAGAAAAGAAAAATAAAAGACAAAATAAGAAATTAAAATAAGACAACATTAGTTAACATAGAAAAGGAGTAAGGTCTGATGGCCAGGGTGGACAGAAAAAACAAAAAAAACTCCAGAAAGCTGGAGAAAAAAATAAAATCTGTAGGGGTTCCAGGCCACGAGAATGCCCAGTCCCCTCTGGGCATTCTACCTAATATAAATGAAATAGTCCTCTTTGTAGTTAGGGTTCTCACGGAGTCACTTGATGCTGATGGTCATACAGACTTCTGGCTTTTAACCCATCCATCATTTTTGGAACATCATGGTACTTAGAGTAGATGGTGGTGCCACCACCAAAAGGACACCGGAAAAGGAAACAGAAGAGAGAGTAGGGGTTAGTACAGATTTTAGAGCCACCATGAATAGTTATTATAATGAATTGGATATACAGAGTATCAGGATTAAATTACAGTGAAATTATGAGAAGGCCATGTTAAATTAATGTGTTTTCAGCAGTTTTTTAAAGTGCTCCACTGTATTAGCCTGGCGAATTCCTACTGGCAGGCTATTCCAGATTTTAGGTGCATAACAGCAGAAGGCCGCCTCACCACTTCTTTTAAGTTTTGCTCTAGGAATTCTAAGGAGACACTGATCTGAGGTTGCGATTTGGAATATAAGACGTCAGACATTCCGATATATAGGATGGGGCGAGATTATTTAAGGCTTTATAAACCATAAGCAAAATTTTAAAGTCAATCCTGAATGACACAGGTAACCAGTGTAGTGACATCAAAACTGGAGAGATGTGCTCGGATTTTCTTTTCCTGGTAACGATTCTAGCAGCTGCATTCTGCACTAGTTGCAAACGATTTATGTCTTTTTTGGGTAGTCCTGAGAGGAGTGCGTTACAGTAATCTAGTCGACTGAAAACAAATGCATGAACTAATTTCTCAGCATCTTTCAATGATATAAGAGGTCTAACTTTTGTTATGTTTCTTAAGTGAAAAAATGCTGTCCTAGTGATCTGATTAATATCCATCCATCCATCCATCCATCCATTCTCTTCCGCTTATCCGAGGTCGGGTCACGGGGGCAGCAGCTTGAGCAGAGATGCCCAGACTTCCCTCTCCCCAGCCACTTCTTCTAGCTCTTCTGGGAGAATCCCAAGACGTTCCCAGGCCAGCCGAGAGATATAGTCCCTCCAGCGTGTCCTGGGTCTTCCCCGGGGCCTCATACCCGGTTAGACATGCCCGGAACACCTCTCCAGGGAGGTGTCCAGGAGGCATCCTGATCAGATGCCCGAGCCACCTCATCTGACTCCTCTCGATGCGGAGAAGCAGAGGCTCTACTCTGAGCCCCTCCCGGATGACTGAGCTTCTCACCCTATCTTTAAGGGAAAGCCCAGACACCCTGCGGAGGAAACTCATTTCAGCCGCTTGTATTCGCGATCTCGTTCTTTCGGTCACTACCCATAGCTCATGACCATAGGTGAGGGTAGGAACATAGATCGACTGGTAAATTGAGAGCTTCGCCTTGTGGCTCAGCTCCTTTTTCACCACGACAGACCGATGCAGAGCCCGTATTACTGCGGATGCCGCACCGATCCGCCTGTCTATCTCACGCTCCATTCTTCCCTCACTCGTGAACAAGACCCCGAGATACTTGAACTCCACCACTTGGGGCAGGATCTCGCTACCAACCCTGAGAGGGCACTCCCCCCTTTTCCGGCTGAGGACCATGGTCTCGGATTTGGAGATGCTGATTCTCATCCCAGCCGCTTCACACTTGGCTGCGAACCGATCCAGAGAGAGCTGAAGATCACGGCCTGATGAAGCAAACAGGACAACATCATCTGCAAAAAGCAGTGACCCAATCCTGAGTCCACCAAACCGGACCGCCTCAATGCCCTGGCTGCGCCTAGAAATTCTGTCCATAAAAGTTATGAACAGAATCGGTGACAAAGGGCACCCTGGCGGAGTCCAACTCTCACTGGAAACGGGTTCGACTTACAATGCGGACCAAGCTCTGGCACTGATCATACAGGGACCGAACAGCCCTTATCAGGAGGTCCGGTACCCCATACTCTCGGAGTACCCCCCACATGATTCCCTGAGGGACACGGTCGAATGCCTTTTCAAAGTCCACAAAACACATGTAGACTGGTTGGGCAAACTCCCATGCACCCTCCAGGACCCTGCTAAGGGTATAGAGCTGGTCCACTGTTCCTCCTGAATCCGAGGCTCAACTATCCGATGGACCCTCCTCTCCAGGACCCCTGAAGAGACTTTTCCTGGGAGGCTGAGGAGTGTAATCCCTCTGTAGTTGGAACACACCCTTCGGTCCCCTTTCTTAAAGAGGAGGACCACCACCACCCTCCTTTAACCGCCACCTTATCGTGGTGGAGGGGTTTGCGTGTCCCAATGATCCTCTGAGCTCAGTTGTCCAGGGCTTTATGCCTCTGGTAGGGCCACCCAAGGCAAACTGGTCCTAGGTGAGGGATGAGACAAAGAGCGGTTAAACAAACCTCCTATGATGGATGAAAACTTTGGACGGCATTTTCCCTTGCCCGGACGCAGGTCACCGGGGCCCCCCTCTGGAGCCAGGCCTGGAGGTGGGGCTCGATGGCGAGCGCCTGGTGGCCGGGCCTGCACCCATGGGGCTCAGCCGGGCACAACCCGAAGAGGCAACGTGAATCCCCCTTCCCATGGGCTCACCACCTATGGGAGGGGGCCAAGGAGGTCGGGTGCAGAGTGAGTTGGGTGGTGGCTGAAGGCGGGGACCTTGGCGGTCCGATTCTCGGCTACAGAAGCTGATCTGATTAATATGCGATTTAAAATTTAGATTACAGTCAACAGTTACCCCTAAGCTTTTTACCTCCGTTTTGACTTTTAATCCTAATGCTTCCAGTTTATTTCTAATAGCCTCATTGTATCCATTATTGCCAATCACTAAGATTTCAGTTTTCTCTTTATTTAACTTGAGAAAGTTACTATTCAGGGCGGCACGGTGGCGCAGTGGGTAGCGCTGCTGCCTCGCAGTTGGGAGATCTGGGGACCCGGGTTCGATTCCCGGGTCCTCCCTGCGTGGAGTTTGCATGTTCTCCCCGTGTCTGCGTGGGTTTCCTCCGGGTGCTCCGGTTTCCTCCCACAGTCCAAAGACATGCAGGTTAGGTGCATTGGCGATTCTAACTTGGCCCTAGTGTGTGCTTGGTGTGTGGGTGTGTTTGTGTGTGTCCTGCGGTGGGTTGGCACCCTGCCCAGGATTGTTTCCTGCCTTGTGCCCTGTGTTGGCTGGGATTGGCTCCAGCAGACCCCCGCGACCCTGTGTTCGGATTCAGCGGGTTGGAAAATGGATGGATGGAAGTTACTATTCATCCATTCTGAAATACAAGTCAGACATTGTGTTAGTGAATCAAGAGATTTGGGGTCATCAGGTGCAATTGATAAATACAGCTGTGTGTCATCAGCATAGCTGTGGTAGCTCACGTTGTGCCCTGAGATAATCTGACCTAATGGAAGCATGTAGATTGAGAAGAGCAGCGGACCCAGGATAGAGCCTTGTGGAACACCATATAGGATGCCATGTGTCTTTGAGTTGTAATTACCACAACTAACAAAGAATTTTCTCCCTGCCAGGTAGGATTCAAACCAATTTAAGACACTGCCAGAGAGGCCCACCCACTGAATAAGGCGATTTTTAAGAATATTATGATCAATGGTGTCAAATGTGGCACTCAGATCTAAGAGGATGAGAACAGATAAATGGCCTCTGTCTGCATTTACCCGCAAATCATTGACTACTTTTAACGAGTGCAGTTTCTGTGCTGTGATTTGTTCTAAAACCTGACTGAAATTTATCAAGAATAGCATGTTTATTAAGGTGCTCATTTAACTGCATAATGACTGCCTTCTCTAGAATTTTACTTAAGAAATGCAGGTTAGAGATGGGTCTAAATTTTTCAAGAGCAGAGGGGTCGAGGTTATTTTTCTTAAGTAGGGGTTTAACTACAGCAGTCTTAAGACAGCCTGGTAAGACCCCCGTATTTAATGATGAATTGTCAAGAACATTATCAATTAGCACGCCCGATACTTCTTTGAAAAAATTTGTTGGTATTGGGTCAAGGACGCAGGTGGAGGGTTTCATTTGAGAAATTATTTTATGTAAATCAGGTAAATCTATCCTAGTGAAAGAGTTCAATTTGTTTATAACGGAATACTGGGGTTTAGGAGGATCCTTAGTGTTGGGGAGATATACTATGTTATTTCGAATATCATTCATTTTTTGATTGAAAAATACAGCGATAGCCTCACAGGTTTTACTGGAAGTACTTAGGATGCATTCCTTTGAGTTACTTGGGTTTAACAGACGATCAATTGTTGAGAATAAGACTCTGGGATTACTAGCATTGTTATTTATAATCTTAGAGAAATAGCAGCACCTCTCAAGACGGACTGTGTTATTGTATTCTGTTATTTTAACTTTTAATATTTCATAGTGGATAGTTAGTTTAGTCTTCCTCCATTTACGCTCAGCTCTACGGCATGCTCTCTTTAAATCAGACACTCTTTGGGTCTTCCATGGTATAACAATGCTAGAAGATTTTTTAACTATCTTTTCAGGTGCAACTATGTCAACAGCAGCTCTCACTTTAGTATTAAATCTTTCCACCTTATTATTTACATTATCCTCGCTATTATAGTTGGCACTATAAACGGACTGATTGCTTAGAATGTTTGTAAGTTTTAAAGCTGCTGATGAGTCAAAGAAGCGTTTTTTAACAATATGCTTCTCATGAAAGTTTTCTATCAATATTTCTATATTAAAAAGTAGAAGAAAATGGTCTGATAGACCAATATCAATGACCTGTTTTATATCAACTTTTGGTCCTTTAGTAATCACTAAGTCTAACGTATGACCTGCTTTATGTGTAGGCTGATTGACGAGCTGTCTCAAATCAAAAGAGTCCAGGAGGTTCATAAATTCTTTTACTTTTTGGTCACACTGATTATCTATATGAAAATTAAAGTCGCCGACTATTAAGAGTGTGTCATAGTTCGTAATTAAAATTGACATTAAGTCAGAGAATTCCTCAAAAAAAGACGCGTTGAATTTTGGAGGTCTATACACGGATAATACTAGAACGTGAGAATCTCCATGGATAACAACGGCGAGATACTCAAAGGACTTGAATTTACCAAAACTGACATCTTTACATTTTAGCCGGTTTGAGTAAATGTTTGCCAAGCCACCACCTTTCTTTCCTTGGCGATCTGCATGAGTAAAACTGTAATCCGGAGGCGCAGATTCGATTAACACTAGAATTACCAGAACCTACGAAAAAACTCGTAAATCCGTCCCACCTTAAATCGCGTCTTAAATCCGTTTGCACCTCTCCGCCAGAGTCCTTTGTCATCTAAATGTGCTGATAAACAAAAGGTACTAGCAGCCAGCTATTCCATCCCCCCACCGACTTAGAACGAATTTCTCCTAGCTCATGCCTTGCCTTGATTTGATTATCTGGGATTGAAGTGGAGTTTTAGAGTGGAAATAATATAGTGTTATTTGGAATACACGCATTTCATGTGTGTTCCGTTTCTATAGTAGTCTGTGCAAGCACATTTTTAAAACAGAAACGTTTTTCATATTCTAATAGTAAATGACAAAATGTAGGCATAAACTATATAACGTATGAAGCCTGAAGTCCATATATCAAAGAAACACTTTCACAAAAGGTACAAATAAGAGAACACGTGCGCTTTTATTCAAAAATATAACTGCACAAAAAAAAAAGCCGCGTTAGCATGCCACATTGACATTCTTACTACAACTGCCGCGGTGGCGTAATGGTATCAGCTCCTGACTGGGGATCAGAGGGTGGCGAATTCGATCCCGCACGGCTCCACTTCGAGAAGTGAACTGCTCTTATTCTTACAATTTTAGAATAACAACATAAATTTGATTTCAGTCTGTAATAGCCGGTGTAACTTATGATACTGGTAAAGGTTAGCTTTTTTTTTTTTTTTTTAATTCACTTTTCATTCTCGCAGTCGCATTCAGAATCAATCCATACAACCCCATCTGACATAAAGACGCGCTATAGGTCTGCAGTGTACCACGATGCATACTACCGCCCCCCCCCCACCCCAAAAGGGTTCTGACACACAAACGCTGGCGAAGCTGCCTTCTTCGTATCTCACCGTCACTTGAAATCAGCAGTTCTTAGCATTGCACCACGCAAGCTGTCATATCAACCACCAACTGTAACTTGCTTTCTTTATTCTTCGGTTATACTCTTGAATAAAAATGCACTTTTATTTATGTAAAAACAGCTGTGTCAGATGGGGTTGTATGGATTGATTCTGAATGCGACTGCGAGAATGAAAAGTGAATTAAAAAAAAAAAAAAAAAAGCTAACCTTTACCAGTATCATAAGTTACACCGGCTGTTACAGACTGAAATCAAATTTATGTTGTTATTCTAAAATTGTAAGAATAAGAGCAGTTCACTTCTCGAAGTGGAGCCGTGCGGGATCGAACTCGCCACCCTCTGATCCCCAGTCAGGAGCTGATACCATTACGCCACCGCGGCGGTTGTTGTAAGAATGTCAATGTGGCATGCTAACGCGGCTTTTTTTTTTTGTGCAGTTATATTTTTGAATGAAAGCGCACGTGTTCTCTTATTTGTACCTTTTGTGAAAGTGTTTCTTTGATATATGGACTTCAGGCTTCATACGTTATATAGTTTATGACTACATTTTGTCATTTACTATTAGAATATGAAAAACGTTTCTGTTTTAAAAATGTGCTTGCACAGACTACTATAGAAACGGAACACACATGAAATGCGTGTATTCCAAATAACACTATATTATTTCCACTCTAAAACTCCACTTCAATCCCAGATAATCAAATCAAGGCAAGGCATGAGCTAGGAGAAATTCGTTCTAAGTCGGTGGGGGGATGGAATAGATGGCTGCTAGTAGCTTTTGTTAATCAGCACATTTAGATGACAAAGGACTCTGGCGGAGAGGTGCAAACGGATTTAAGACGTGATTTAAGGTGGGACGGATTTACGAGTTTTTTCGTAGGCTCTGGTAATTCTAGTGTTAAAACAGCTGCGCCATCTGAGCTAAGCCACGTTTCACTTAGTGCAATAAAATCTATTTTTTTATCACTAATAAGATCGTTGATAAAAAACGTCTTGTTGGTTAAAGCTCTAATATTTAATAGTGCCATATTTAATGTTTAGGAGGGGCAGAGATGAGTACTATGTGCGTTATTGATATTTGGAACAGGAACTAAGTTATTTTTATTAGCGCCGTTCTGTGTGTATTTTTTGTTTAATCTATAATCTGTTTTTATAGTTTTAATACATTGTTCATCTAAAGTAGTAATTTTAATTAAATTATTGGTGTTTATGCCGTATTGCCTAGATTTTCTACGTGCATCGAGATTGGTAATTACAGTATTTATGTTGTGCACTTTAATGGAAAATTTTATTAAACAATTATCATGTCCTAGCACAGCAGTAGCATTTCGGAAGGGGTTAAGAGCAGAGATAGATAGTCAAGATAAACGAATTACCTTAGATATGTTTTCGGAGAGGACCCGGGCGCCGAAACTGTTCGGATGCAGGCTATCTCGCTTGAAAAAACGCGGTCTTTCCCAAAAGAGGTCCCAGTTGTTGATGAACCTGATGTCTTGATTCTTGCAGAAGCCCTGCAGCCAGTTGTTTAATCCTAGCAGACGACTGTAGTACTTGTTTGATCGTCTGACGAGAGGGAGTGGACCCGAAATGAAGATCTTTGCCGATGGGGTCCTCTCCTTTGTGTCTTTAATTAATGCTGTGAAGTCTGCCTTGAGGATCTCCGACTGTCGGTGCCTTATATCATTTAGATAGATAGATAGATAGATAGATAGATAGATAGATAGATAGATAGATAGATAGATAGATAGATAGATAGATAGATAGATAGATAGATAGATACTTTATTAATCCCAATGGGAAATTCACATTCTCCAGCAGCAGCATAATGATACAATAAATAATATTAAATTAAAGGATGATAATAATGCAGGTGAAAAACAGACAATAACTTTGTATAATGTTAAATGTTAACGTTTACCCCCCCCGGGTGGAATTGAAGAGTCGCATAGTTTGGGGGAGGAACGATCTCCTCAATCTGTCAGTGGAGCAGGTCAGTGACAGCAGTCTATCGCTGAAGATGCTCTTCTGTCTGGAGATGATACTATTTAGTGGATGCAGTGGATTCTCCATAACTGATAGGAGCCTGCTGAGCGCCCTTCGCTCTGCCACAGATGTTAAACTGTCCAGCTCCATGCCAACAATAGAACCTGCCTTCCTCACCAGTTTGTCCAGGCGTGAGGCGTCTTTCCTCTTAATGCAGCCTCCCCAGCACACCACCGTGAAGAAGAGGGTGCTCGCCACAACTGTCTGATAGGACATCTGCAGCATCTTATTGCAGATGTTAAAGGACGCCAGCCTTCTAAGGAAGTATAGTCGGCTCTGTCCTTTCTTGCACAGCGCATCAGTATTGGCAGTCCAGTCTAATTTATCATCCAGCTGTACTCCCAGATATTTATAGGTCTGCACCATCTGCACACAGTCACCTTTGATGATCACGGGGTCTATGAGGGGTCTGGGCCTCCTAAAATCCACCACCAGCTCCTTGGTTTTGCTGGTGTTCAGTTGTAGGTGGTTTGAGTCGCACCATTTAACAAAGTCATTGACTAGGTCCCTATACTCCATTCCTGATGCAGCCCACTCATCCTCCAGCCCATTCCTGATGCAGCCCACGATAGCAGTGTCATCAGCGAACTTTTGCACATGGCAGGACTCCGAGTTGTATTGGAAGTCCGATGTATATAGGCTGAACAGGACCGAAGAAAGTACAGTCCCATGTGGCGCTCCTGTGTTGCTGACCACAATGTCAGACGTGCAGTTCCCAAGACGCACATACTGAGTTCTGTCTTTAAGATAGTCCACGATCCATGCCACTAGGTATGAATCTAATCCCATCTCTGTCAGCTTGTCCCTAAGGAGCAGAGGTTGGATTGTGTTGAAGGCGCTAGAGAAGTCTAGAAACATAATTCTTACAGCACTACTGTCTCTGTCCAAGTGAGAGAGTGATCGGTGTAGCATATAGATGATGGCATCCTCCGCTCCCACCTTCTCCTGATATGCAAACTGCAGAGGGTCAAGGGCGTGTTGAACCTGTGGCCTAAGGTGGTGAAGCAGCAGCCTCTCCATGGTCTTCATCACATGTGATGTCAGAGCAACAGGCCGAAAGTCATTCAGCTCACTAGGACGTGATACCTTTGGGACTGGGGTGATACAAGATGTTTTCCAAAGCCTCGGGACTCTCCCCTGTTCCAGGCTCAGGTTGAAGATGCGCTGTAGAGGATCCCTCAGCTCCGATGCACAGACCTTCAGCAGTCGTGGCGATACTCCATCTGGACCCGCTGCTTTGCTGGCACGAAGTCTCCTCAGCTCTCTGCTCACTTGCACTGTTGTAATTATGGGTGGGGATGTCTCTCCTATGCTGGTATCAGCAGAAGGATGTGTGGAGGGTGCAGTACTCCGAGGTGAGAGTGAGAGTGGGTTAGGGTGGTCAAACCTGTTAAAGAAGTTGTTCATTTGGTTTGCTCTCTTCACGTCTCTCTCGATGGTGGCACCCCGCTTCGAGCTGCAGCCAGTGATGATCTTCATCCCACCCCACACTTCCTTCATGCTGTTATTCTGCAACTTCTGCTCCAGCTTTCTCCTGTACTGCTCCTTTGCCGCCCTGAGCTGGACTCGGAGTTCCTTCTGCACGCGCTTGAGCTCATGCTGATTACCGCCTTTAAAAGCCCTTTTCTTCTGGTTCAAAAGGCCCTTGATGTCACTTGTAATCCATGGCTTGTTGTTAGCATAGCAGCGTACAGTTTTTACTGGAACTACAATGTCCATACAGAAGTTGATGTAGTCAGTAGTGCAGTCAACAACCTCCTCAATGTTCTCACTATGAGATCCCTGCAGGATATCCCAGTCTGTAGTTCCAAAACATTCTCTCAGAGTATTCTCAGCCTCCGGGGTCCACTTCCTGAATGATCGTGTGGTTACAGGTAGGACTCTAACTTTTGGTTTATAGTGAGGCTGAAGCAGAACCAGGTTATGATCTGCTTTCCCAAGCGCTTTACACCAGCATGCAAAACAATTACTCCAACTGCCCTGTTCTTGTGCTTCTCATAGATTGCCGGCGCACGTCTCATCACATCTCGGACATGAGCACCAGGAAAACAAGAAACAAAAGATTTTCTATTAGGGTATGTGATATTGAGGTTTCTAACAATAGAATCACCTACCACTATTACATCACCAGGAGCTGAAGGCGAACTGGGGACGCTTAGAGGGTCGATCCGGTTCTGAGTTACGATGCTTGCCTGTGCCGATGGAGGTGTTCTGGACTAACCCCTTCCTTTTCCGGTGTCCTGTTGGTGGTGGCGCACTACCCAAAGCTCCATGATGTTCCAACAATGATGGATGGATTAAAAGCCAGAAGTCTGTATGACCATCAGCATCAAGTGACTCTGTGAAAACCCGAACTACAAAGAGGACTATTTCATTTATGTTAGGTAGAATGCCCAGAGGGGACTGGGCGGTCTCGTGGCCTGGAACCCCTACAGATTTTATTTTTTTCTCCAGCCTTCTGGAGTTTTTTTTTGTTTTTTCTGTCCACCCTGGCCATCGGACCTTACTCCTTTCTATGTTAACTAATGTTGTCTTATTTTAATTTCTTATTTGTCTTTTATTTTTCTTTTTTTCATTATGTAAAACACTTTGAGCTACTTTTTGTATGAAAATGTGTTATATAAATAAATGTTGTTGTTGTTGTTCTGGCCTTGAACCCCCGCCTGCATAGCTGAAATACGCTGAGGTCATCATCCATGTCGCTCCTACTTGGCGCGGGGGTGAAGTTGACTTGAGCGGCACAACGCGGGGTTGATGTTACGCCGATAACAGATGGCGAGGACTGTTTATCCAACAGCCGAGCCTTCAGATCTCTAAGGTATCTTCGTCTGGACAGGAGTTTCTGAATCTGTTCGTCGAGTGCCTGGAGTCCCTCAACTACTACTGCAACAAGATTCATCTCACTGTCGCCCATTGTCTGCTTCTGCTTCCACTTCGTGCCCTAGGAAGAATGAGACAGAGAAAGAGATTAGCTAGCAATGCATACATTTTATTTTGGTTGGTTCATTGGTTTACATCCAAATGATTTATATAAAACAAAAGTCTTTTATTTTATTTTGGTTCTTCTAATACCTTTTGAGATGAGCTATCACCCTTGAATTTTCTGTGCATATAACAACTGTCCATTCTAGTTTATAGGACATCTGCTGATTTCTTACTCATCTCTTAGTCATCCTTCAGTACATTTTGTATATTACATCAACCTTTCTTCTGGGACATTCTTTATTTACTTGACCATCTCAGTATTTTTCCTGAACCAGTTCTTATATTTCAGTGTACATTTTGTTGTTCACTTGACCTTTATCTGGTTTCCTGGTGTGCCTGAACAGTTTTCTGACATTCATTAACTCTTTATGCTATTTGTTTAAGATGAATGCTATGTTACCCTAAAATTACTCTTCCACATTAGCAAAAGAGAAAATAACAAAAACAGAATAATCTGTTTGATTTGCATTATGGTCCCGTCTCATAGTCTTTTAAGCATACACAGCCCTTCAAGGTGGTCTTCCCATTTTTTTCAGGGACTAACAAAACAGATGGGTTCACTGTTGGAATTGACAACACTCAAAGGATGAATCCCTGTGTGATTAAAGCAGAGTAGCAGGAGGCACATCACAAGATGGATCCGGAGGTGCACCACTTGCCGAATCTGCATGTGGTGCACAGGGGGACAGACACGCTGCATTCCACACTTTATTGTCACCAAGCACGTAGCTACAGGCATGGGATTACTGTACTGTGGTAATCCTTTAGGCACATGCTTAAGCATCTTTACTTGCATTGTGTCCCCTTTGGCAGTGACAGGATACAAGCTCCTCTTCTATCATCCGTGTATTTCTTCATCCTCTCCTGTTTAGCAGTAACTCATTGTGTTATGCTTGCATTATCTAGTCTAACAGATGTTGACAAAGGCAACACATTCAATTTAGTACGCATCTTGTGCTCATGAAGCAGTTCAAAAGGTGAAATACCCATTGTCGCATGTGGAATACCTCTAAAGATATGAAAGAATTCCGTAATGGATGATTTCCAGGGCTTGTGTTATAAATGAAGCATTTGCGCTGTTTTCTTGAGCACTTGATTAAATCTTTCATTTGTCCCATTAGCCCGAGGGTGATAATTAGCAGATCTTGTGTGCTGAATGTCCCTCTCTCTTGTAAGAATGTGGACAGGATAGAGGAAGTGAACTGAGGACCATTATCAGATACCAAGCATTAAGGCTTGCCATGGTGAATGAAAACAAATACTAACAAAACAACTAGATTTGAAGCAGTAAGTAAAACTAAGTTCCGGCCATTTTGAATAATAGTCTATAAGTATGAAGGCAAGGCGACAATCTGCAGATGCGATTTCAAAGGGCCTTATCACATCAATGGAAACTTTCTCTCATGGCCTATCTGGCCAAGGTATGGGTTGTAACAGCATGGCACACACCTTGCGCTCTTATCATTAGATTAGTAAGGTTGACAGGACTTGACTGCTTTAATGAAAATGATCATCCATTTTCAGCCACCAGTACGGGTCGAAAAGCCTCTGTTTTGTGCGGACAATTCCTTGATAACCCTCGTGTGCTAGGTCCACAATTGCCTGTTGCAGATTAACCGCCACAACTTACTGATCCAGTCCTCTGAATACAAAATCATATTTAACAGAGAGTTCATGCCATATGTGAAAGTACTGAATCAATGAGATCCCATAAGGCATTCAGTTCTGGGCAAAATGCAGAAGCAGCTTTGAATTCTGCATGGCTTACTGCCTTCACAGCCGAAGGCAACATTCTCCAGCTCTAATTCAGATGGCACATCAGGAACAGATA
Source organism: Erpetoichthys calabaricus (assembly GCF_900747795.2). Lineage (NCBI taxonomy): Eukaryota > Metazoa > Chordata > Cladistia > Polypteriformes > Polypteridae > Erpetoichthys > Erpetoichthys calabaricus. Next base: position 118,882,459 of record NC_041401.2, read on the forward strand.
AGAGGGAGCTGAGACAAGCAGTTGAATTTTGCGCTCCCAGGCAGTACAAAACATCATAATTAAAACAAAGAAGACATGCTGACCAATGGACAATATACCAGCTCTTCTTATACCTTTCATAGTAAGAAGTATTGTAAGGGTCTGGTGATTTGTTTTTAAAGTGAATCAGTGTCCCCATACATTATGTATGCCACTTTTCAACTGCCTAAATACACGCTAAGGCCTCCTTTTCCAGCATAGAGCACTTCCTCTCAGCTTGAGAAATTGTACGAGAAGCAAAGGCAACAGTATGCTCTGTTCCATCATTATGCATTTGTGTAAATACTGCACCCAGCCCATAGTCTGAAGCATCGGTTGCTATAATTGAAGTCAAAGCAGGAGCAAAAATTGCCAGAGCAGAACTGGTCAGAATTAATTCCTTGACCCTATGGAAGCTACGCTGTGCTTCCTCTGAGAAGTCAAAGTTGGATTGTCCACGTAAACAAGCACGCATATGCTCTACTGCCATGATGTAATACGGTATAAACTTTGCATACCATGACACTAGTCCTAAAAACTAAACACAAAACAGAAGCATCTATGGGAAGGGGTGCATTAAGGAAAGCATTTACATGCTCCATGTCTGGCAAAATACCCTCCACAGAAATGACAACGAAGGGACGACTGGCTGAAATGACATTTGTCCTTGTTTAATTGTAGTCCCACCTTCTCCAAGCATTCTAAAACAACTAAGATGTGACGATTATGGTCATCAACTGTGGATCCATAGATAATAATATCATCAAGGTAATTCTGGACACCTGGGAGATACCAGAGAAGTGTTGCTACTATTTTTTGAAACGCAGCTGGAATTGATGGCAGCTCGTAAGGGGCACAGCAAAAGCAGAAGAAGCCATCGTATATTATAAATGTAATGAAGTCCCTACTCTCTTTGTGCACTTCATGGTTAGTTTTTGCAAGATCTATATTGGAGAATATAGTAGCACATCACAATTGAGAAAAAAGTTTTTCAATATGTGGCAGCAGAAAAGAATCAGCAATAACAGCCTTATTATGCTCATGAAGGTTCACACATAAGCATCTGCCACCAGATTTCTTTTGTGTGACTACTGTGGGTGACACCCATGGAGAAGCGTCCACAAACTCAATAATTCCTGCATCAAGCAAGTAGTGCAATTCAGCGGAAACAACAGTCCATACAGATATAGGCAAGTGCCTCAATTTGTGCTGCACCTGCGTGATGTCTGGCCGGATTCTTACCATATGTACAGACCCTATTGCACATCCAAGGCTTTTGAATTGAGTGGAAGATAACTGTAGCACTGGGACCAGTTGGGAAGACATAGAGGTAGGTACTGTATTACAGTTTCGATGCATGATGAAGAAAGTAGCCGGCGTCTTGGCAGCTGCATATGAAACTTGTGCTTGGAGGCATCCTGTCACAGGCAGTTCAGTTTTGGAATAACAGAGCAGGTGTACGGGAGGAGCACATAAAGTACAATTAACAAAATACCTGTTACATAACCCGCTGGGGAAAAATGGATAGAGACGACACCATGCCTATGAGGATGCGCATGGATATGGTTTATAATCATTTGCTTGAACTGTAACAGTGCATTAAATTTTTTCAGGCCAGTTTGTATCATTATTTATAACCAAAATGGAAGTTTCTGGAATATCAATACTCTAAACTCGTCCTTGTGGTGCAGAGTGACACACACGAGAAAAATGTCCATGTTTTCCACAGCTTCTTTACGTGGCTGACATAGCTGGACACTCTGGAGTATTTGCAAGATGTGCTTTGAATACAGTACAGAAACAGCCAATCGAAGCCTGGCCATTACGGTGTTGTGTAGATAACATTGTGGTTTGAACTGCATTGACTGAAGCTGAAGAAGAGAATACCAGGATTCCCGTTTGGTTTTTAGCCACTTCAATTTGCAAAGCAAGCATCATGACTTTTTCAAGAGTGAGGTCTTGTTCAAATAATAACTCACAGACATGTTCTATCAACTGGTCCCGTAACAATTCATCAAATTTATCTTTAAACTCACAGGTAGATGCAAGGTCTCATAACGTAGAAATATACTGAGCCACAATATCATTTTTTCGTTGTGCTCTACTGCAAAATATATGGACGTTTGACAACCACGTTGTACTTGGGCAGTAAATGCTTCTTCATCGGCACTATGGCCTCTGCGTATGTATTACCAGTAATTGGCATTGTATGGAAAAGTCTGTGTCCTTCAGTGCCTAAGCAGTGCAGAAGCATCTGACAATTAACAATCAAATAATTTTCAAACATTTTCATCCACGTATCACATGGAAGAATGGGCTCTCCTGGATAGGGAAGGAAATAAACTGGTAGTGGAACAGTAAATGCCTCCAGCCTTGCTTGAAAATGTCCTCATCACCAATTCTGTTATATCGATCAGTACATAAAGAAATCTCCAAGTTGTAATTTTTCAAATATCTTCATTATAGCAAAATCTCCAGCTCATAACTCTCCCTCCAGGAACTTTCCTCCCATTCCATCTCCCAGTTCTTTATATACTGTATCATCTCTTACAGTGCCACCTACACATTGCAGTGTTAATAACATTAATAACACAATGTAACAAAATCATTCCGTCCTTTTCAGTCAGTAAAAGTTCCGTCCTTTTCATAGTATTAGGGTAATGTTTGCCACTTATGTTTGCATTATTACTTCAGCTTACTGAAATTTTATGTAATTTGTTCACATACTCTTGATGTCCCATCAGAATAATGGTAACATGGAAGAAATTTCTGCAGGTAAGGTGTCATAGTTAATATGTTATAAAATGATGCACATAAAATAAAGGTAAATATTTATTTAGTATTATTAAGTAGTGTTGATGTATTGTATGGTGCAGATACATGGAGAATAAGAAAAAGATGGGGAGAGAAATTTGAAAGAATTCAAATGAAAATGCTCAATTGGGCTTTGTGGGAATTCCTGTGGTTGAGAATAAAAATGATGAAGTTTGGAAAAGGGCAGGAGTGGTGCAGATATAGCCATGAAAAAATTAGTAATATAGCCTCTCTCTGAAATATTTACATGCTTGGCTAGCGAAAATTACCAAAGGGAGTGCTTGTGATGCATCATTTGTTTCAAGATTGTTTTGTTTAATCACACATTTGAATCCGTTTAATAGGGAATTTTATAGTTACTAGTTCACTTCCTATGGTTATACTGGAAAGTGTATTTTCTGACTTAAATTGAGTTTATATAATTAATAAGACATTAGAATGTTTTAGGTAACACTTTACATTGTTTCCATAATTACACTGTAATTACCTGTATAAGTACAGTGTAACTATGAATTATTACTCCATACTTACTGTGTAATACAAAGTAACGCTATAGTTAATTACGCAGTTGTCATTGCTATTCCACAGTTTATTTAATTATAATGTAACAATTTATCACTGATCCAAAAACAAGTGTACTTACATAGTTACTTTGTATCTGTACTTTAAAAATGTAATAAGAATATCAGGGTATGTAACTACAACTATGTAACAGATGTTCCATTGTCTGGGAAATTTTAATAGAGAATTGCGGTGGTAACTGAATAGGTTTTCGATGATATTTCAAGATATTTTTTAAATGGTGAAAACATATTTCCAAAATGGTTAATACTGTTTCCTCATGTATCCATTGTCCTGAGATGGACTTCTGTCTGGAGATATGTGTGTGAAATTTGTACTTTCTATCCATGTCTCCCTATGTCTTCTTTTGGGTTTTTCTGCCACATCCCAAGAATATGTAGATTGGGTTAAGTGGCCATACAGTATGGGAGATCTTGAGTGCTGGTGTGTTTGTCAGTGGGCCTGGCAATGGGATGGCTCCCTATCCTGGGCTGTTTCCTGCCTTGTGCCCGATGATGCTTGGAATGGCTCTGCGACCCTGTGAACCTGAATTGGATGATGCAAGTTAGGCAGTATTATGTTAGGGATGGGTATAATAATAGCCCAAAAAATTCAACAATAAAAAGTATAACACCTGTACAAGAATATGTCAAATGCTTCTTTTAGAAAAACATGTCAAGGAGGTGCCCCACTAGATTTTGCATTTTTCAGCAATAAAGACATCTCTTGGAAGCGATTGTACCAGCAGGCTCAGTAACCATAATATAATTGCTCAAAGTCTTTTGCCAGTATTACAGTGAAAAAGTATTTTAAGGACCAAAAGAATTCACCAGTCATCTGATTTATGATTTTGTCACTTCTTAAGATGCCATTAACAAAGCACACGATACAAAAAGGTCACAACCTTAGATATCATTGGAGTGGCCATCATTTATCTTACCAATTTAAGTAACAGTTACTTATCTCATGACATTTTACAGCAGTGGTCAGAACGAACTACATACTCTAGTGCAGGTGTGCCCACACTTTTTTGGGCATGCGAGCTACTTTTAACATGACCAGGTCGAAATGATCTACCTACATTAAAAATGCTATATATATATACTGAGTATACTTTATACATAAAATATATGTTGTACCTTGCATAATTGAATAACCTTTATGGCACAATAACAATTTAACACATTTATGGTCACTACAGTATTTGGATTTAATAATCTTCATGTGGGAAAAGGCTGACTCGCATAAATAAGTAGAGCTTAATAATGCAGTCGAGGAGGTACCACATTTCCTCATGTTTGAGTACTTTCCTCTGTGAGTAAGTTCCAAAACTGTCCAAGAGCCCCAGACTTCAGCTGAATGTCATCCTGTAGTGTCAAAATCTCATCCTCCAATGTAGCAGTTTTAGGTGAAACAGTGTTGCAATTTTTGATGCGGGTGAATCACCCTTAACATCTTCCCTAAATGGATAGCACATAAATGTAGCGATTGGCTCAAGTAAAGCTGAGTCTTGAAACCATCTGTCAAAATCTGACAGGCAATTTTCAATCTGCTCTGTGTAGCGTATGCTGTCAAGTTGCGCACACGCCTACCATTGCGTCTCCAGCTCTGATGCGAGGTTTTGGATGTTCCCCAAATCAAGGCTCTGCAGCTTTGAGGAAAGATGTTGCATTTTTCATTTGAAAGCATTAACTGAGCTAATCATATTGGCCATGGAGTTCTCTTTTCCTTGCAGATGTAAATTAAGCTCATTCAACATGTTGGTCAGATCGGAAAAAATAATGCCAAGTCTAGTGGCCATTGATCGTTATTAAGTTGCTTGTATTCTGCATGTTTAATGACAAGGAGAAACTCTTTTTTCTCCGGCCAGGGGTCTTGAAATCTCAGCAGGAATTTCTCCCTAGCCATCTGTCTCAACAAAGGCCTCTTTTATCATCTCTCCATCTTGGAAGGACTTCTTATGCCTAATAATCGAGTGACTCACCCGAAACGATGCTTCAGTGTGTCTGCCTTTGCTTTTGAATTCAGCCGAGTGAAAAATGACGGCTGTCCGATTAACTGCGATTTTAGTTCCCTCTCCTTTTTCTTTCTCAGATCGCTTTTCGTAAGGAAGTCAGTTTCATAGTTTTTATGAACAGTTCGAAAGTGCCTTTCCATATTTTCCTTCTTTGGAATAGCAATGATAGATTGACAGATCAGACAAACGCACTTCGACTGTGACATTGTGAGAAAAAAAATCCTCTTCCAATTCCACATCCAGCCCATACCCTCCCCAAACAATTTTCTTAAAAATCTTTAGTCGATATAAATTGGAAGGCTAACTAGATCACAGCCGGAGTTTTACAGTAGCTTGCACGTTTGACCATGCATGCGGGATGACCAGTGTGTTAGAGGAAAAGAGATCTCAGACTGGCCGCCCCATATGTCAATCAAGTGGCAAATGCCATAGGGAGGATACATGATAGACTAACGTTTAAAAAATTTTTTCTTGAATGCAACGCGATCTACCTGCACTACCTTTTCGATCGTGATCGACGCATTGGGCACCCCTGCTCTAGTGTAATGAGAGGTGGAAGCTATCCTTATGTTTAAGTTACCTGTAATCTCTCATGATGTACTAAATAACAAAATATAATATGGGACATATAATGAATGACGGCCTGTGCGATTTCTAACTGCAGTTACATATGGTAGGATGCACTGAGCAAGGGATAACTCAGGGGTTTTTGGAGATGGCTGCAACATACACCTTGCAAGCAAATAAATGTATGATCTTTTCATCTTGATTTTCAAGTATTTTTGGTTAGATATCTCAAATGTCGATACACATTCAGTTGAATTAATTTTTCCAAAAGTTGGTAATCAAAGATAAAATGTCCAGATCACGAGGGGGCAACCATCCTGGTGGCTTTGGGGACCACAGGAACAGAGCTTAGAAGCTCAACCCTATAGGGGCCCGTGGTCACCACCAGGGGGCACCTCGATGCCTGTGGAGCCCTGGCCCTCAGCACTTCCACCACACCCGGAAGTGCTGGGGGGAAGAAGACCAGGGACACCCGGAGTGCTTACGGGTGCACAGCCGGCACTTCCACCACACCAGGAAGTGCCAGCCGGCGCTCATTGGGAGGCACCTAGAGCACGTCCGGGTGATTATAAAAGGGGCCGCCTCCCTCCATGGCTGGAGTCAGGAGGAGGAGAGACAGAACTCGGGAGGAGAGGACTGGAGGTGGACCTGAAGAAAGACATCGTGGTGTGGCCTGGATTTTGGGGAGTATTGGGTTGTGGGCTGTGTTTTCACTTGTAAATATTGTAAATAAACATGTGTGGGTTTAAACCAACGATGTCTATCTGTCTGTGTCCGGGCTGTTCCCCACAGTCTACAAGTAGAGACGCTCCAAACATAAACTGGTTTAAGAACACGCCCCAGTATTTAGACTCAAAAAGAACATCAAAAAGATTGCTGACAATCAGGCACTGAAGACATCTAAAACACACAGCATAAACAGGAACTGCTGGATTGGAAGAGAATTCAAGTACTCTGTGGTTATATAATACTTAGAAGGGACTTGCAGACTCGGAAGTAAATGTAACTATGTAGTGCTTATACATTACCTACATAGGAAACAGCCTACTTGTAAAATTTATCTGGGAACAGAATGTAATTCCCATGCATTTACTCCGTACTTGCATAGGAATTACCTAATTAATGTAAAGTGTAACTCCTTTGGAAACACAATGTACTTACTATGCATTTACTCTGTACTTGCACAGGAATTGCTGCCATATATGAAGTGTAACTCCTTTGAGAACATGATGTAATTAACAAGTACTTATTCTGTACATACAGAGGAACTGCCTACTTCATGTAAAGTGTAACAACTTTAGGAACAGAATGTAATTTCCAAGTACCGTATTTTTCGCTCCATAAGATGCACTTTTTTTCCCCCAAAGGAAGGGTGGAAATGTCTGTGCGTCTTATGGAGTGAATATTGCATCACAGTCCGTGATGTGTATTACCTGACAAAAGTCAGCATCCAGGGGTAGAGGGCGACAATCAGCTGTTAACGGCGACAAAACTCAGTTACATTACAGGCATTCCTTCTCTGCTTGGTGGAATGTTAGACTCATTGACTCAGCATCTAATCCTTGCATGTACGTGAGTTACGAAATGTAAACAAACGTAAACAAAGGCAAGATGGCATCAACATCTCACGAGGGAGCGAAGCAAGTGCAGAAAACAAAATCCTCAGCAGACGATGTTTTGCGCATTATCACTGAATTGGACTCTGATTTTTCAGAATCTGATTTTGTTGACAGTGATCTGGAGATCAAGCAAGAGAGTGAGGAACTGGCATCACCTGATCAGACAC